>NC_134714.1:89543000-89845333 GCF_049634645.1 Pelodiscus sinensis
GTCTATAGTTGTCCAGATCAGTTTTTCTCCTTTTCTTAAATACAGGTGCTATGTTTGCTTCTCTCCAGTCATACTGCATAACTGCTGGTTTTCATAGATTTATTAAAAATCCTTGTTACTAGACTTGAAATTTCACGTGCTAATTCTTTCTGTATTCTGGGATGGAATGTATGCAGTGCCCCACCAACAACTATGACTTGAGCAACACAAGTCACTGATGTGCGTAAAGCACCAGGAATTCTGTTCCTTTATCTTGCTATGTTTCACCTCTGGTGTGAGAGAATAAGAACCTCAAATATCTGGTGATTTAGAGTTTCTTCAGAATTTAGATAAAATTCTACAACCACGCACCACAGAGAGATAGGTGCCAGCTCTGTTCTTTGTGCAAGGACGTTATTAATTCACTGCTAAATCTCTTGGAGATCTTTGAATGGAAGGTGCCATAGAAATGTCAGGCATGGGTAACAGGATACAAAGTTTTATCCACTAGGTCACCAGTTTAAATCTAGCCCAGACTGCAAGAGGCTAAAAGTTAATAAGAGCTGACAGCTGTTAGTGGTCTCAGTTCAGTTCTCAGTGAATAGGTGTCCATGTTATAAAAAGCCTAATTGGCACCTCTGATGTCAGTGTCAGCAGAACAGTCAGCGAGTGAATGGGCACTGAGAGTAAACTACTCTCTCATCTTACAAATTACCTCATCAGGTGAGGCACTTTGGTGAGTCAGTACCAGCAATGTTATATTGTGATTGCTTATGCTGTGCCTGTTTATAGCTCTGGAAACGGAATTCCACTACCAATCCAGAACCTCTGAATAGCACAAATACTATGAAAATCAAGAAGCAATAACATTTAGGAAATAGGGACCAGTTTTTTCAAACAATATTAGTCATTTTAGAACAAGTAGTCCTGTGATACCTTAGAGACTAACTCACATATATATACATATACATATATATAATCATGAGCTTTCATGGGCAAAACCTACTTCTTCAGCTTTTGAGACAGTAATTTTGGTGCCTCATATTTTTTCTTAGGGGGTGAGGAAAAGCAGACCCCAAGCTGGTACTTGGAAAGGTATGATTTCCTGAAATTACTGAGTACCCATCTCATGTCTCCAAGAGAGCATATACAAATTGAGGTATCCGTTTTTTAAAATCTCTGTCATTATGTGTGAAATGCTTGGTAGAAAAAAAATCCAGAAGGAATTGGCCTTTTCTCGGATGCCCTTTGAACAAGGGCAATCATCACTTTGCTCCTCCATCCCACCTTAATGTGCCTGCAGGTTTGTCAAGACAGGCATCTAATTTACACCTATGCAATTTGAAGTAAAAGTCAACTTAGCTCACATGAATGGCACACAAAGATAAGCTGCAAAGTGAGTAAATAAGGGCGGGGAACTCCAAAAAGGCTACTTGGCTATTTTCAAACACTTTTTTTAATACAAAGAAAACTCATTGTTCAAACTGTCTCACTGGCAACCCAATATAAAACCCACTAAAGTCAGTGGCAGTCTTTCCAGTAACTTCAGCGGCTTTTGGATCAGTTGCTAGTTGCTAATAGGCAGCACAGTGACAAAAATAGACAAAGCTATCCAGGAAAAAGACACATATTTGCAATTATTTTTTTTAATTAATGCCAATAAAACTAGAAGCTTCTGGTAATTTGTGAACCTGATCACTTGGTGCTGCATTCTCATCTGTTCTGCAATGATAATTATGTTTACTGTGGGAGTTGAAGGATGATGGAAACTCCAGGAGCAGATAAAATGTTTCTATTTTTGGCACCGTAACGATAGAGTATCTATGCACCACAACAGATGGAGCAAAAGCCCTTGAAGTGGTATTGTTGAAATAGCTCTGAGACCTGTCATCTGCTCAGAGCCTGTTCATAAACCATCACTAAGTAGTTTCAGGTTTATAAAGCAAGATCCTGCCAAATATCCACTGCAGCTGTGTTTTAACTAAAATCCAAGAGGGAAACAAAGTAGGTAAGCAGCAGTCTGCATAAGGGAATGTTTTATGTCATGTTGTTCACAGGAAAAATTATATTCAGTTCAGGTAAGTGCCACCTATAATTAAGCTTGCAAGACATTTTCCTTTATAAGACCTTATTTTTAGTTGCTGCCAAATTTCAGTACTTTGGGCTAAAATTTTCCAAATAATGCATTCCAAAGTTCATCTGTTCCAAATAATGCATTAGAGAGAAATAGGGTTTATCTGATGCTAAAATATTTTTTACAACTGTTTTGGTGAGATGGTCCAGTGTCTCCCTGTTTTGGAACTTTGGGATTTTGATGTGGGTGTGGAGGGGAATGCCTTTTCCCATCCTAGTGAAAATGTGCCCAAACCTGGCCAAGTTATTAGCCTCTGAGAACTCCATTAACAGATGCTCAGTAGAGATTTGTTAGTTTGACAGTTACATTCTCTGATGATTCCATATGGACTGAACATGTGCCATCACCTCCCTGCTTCTATGTCCCAGCTGGAGTGAACATGCACTATCCCCTCTGCCATGTATATTGACCAAATCGGACAGTTTCTGCAACAAAAAATAAATGGTCACAAATCAGACATCACAAATGGTTGCACACAAACCTGTAGGGGATCATTTTAACCTCCCTGGCCATTCTATAATGGATTTAAAAGTAGCCACTCTTCTATAAAGGAATTTCACCACCCAGTTACAGAGGAAAACTGCTGAACTGGAGTTCATTTGCATGTTTGACACTATCTCCCTAGGCTTGAATAAAGATATTAACCGGTTAACTCACTACAGATTGAACCTCTCTAGTCCAGCACTGTCTAGTCCAGCAACATCTGTGGCCTGGCATGATTTTAGTTAGTCGGATATCCACTTACCATGGTTGTGGTCAAGTTTCTCACAGGCCCATAAAGTTGGTTGCAGCCGCTAGTCTTGGCTCTCAGTATTCTGTGCTGGTTTTTTAGCTAATTTACCCCTAAATGTCTTCTAAGAGTCCAGTAAGCAGTGGAAGTGTTGGTAATGCTGCTAGACAGTATTGACCTCCTGTGGTCTAGCAAATTCTCTGGGTTGGCACTGGTCAGGTACCAAGGTCTAGAGAGGTTGAACCTGTACAAAGGCAATTTCCCATGCCTTTGACATTCACATCAATAGCAATGAATGGGACACTGCCAGCCTATTTAACAAGGGACCTACATTCACAACAAGGGACCTACATTACCTTCATTTACAAGAGACCTACAATTCACAGGTAACTGTTTTTGCTGTTATATATATCTTAGATTCTGTATTTCCACTCCAACTCATCTGATGAAGTGGGTTTTACCCACAAAAGCTTATGATCCTTTGTTAGCCTCTAAAGGTATGTCTACACTAGCCCCCTAATTCGAACTAGGGAGGCTAATTTAGGCATTTGAAGTTGCAAATCAAGCCTGGGATTTAAATATCCCGCACTTGATTTGCATCTTCCCGGCCGGTCACCATTTTTGAAATTTACAAGTCCGGACTAACTGCCCGCGTCTACACGCGGCAGGGACCCGGTAGTTCGAATTAAAGCCCCTAAATAGAACTACCTGTTAAACCTCCTTGCAGGAGGAATACTGTAACAGGTAGCTCAATTTAGGGGCTTTAATTCGAAATACCAGGTCCCTGCCGCGTGTAGTTAGTCCGGACTTGTAAATTTAGTCCGGACTTGTAAATTTCAAAAATGGTGACCGGCCGGGAAGATGCAAATCAAGTGCGGGATATTTAAATCCCAGGCTTGATTTGCAACTTCAAATGCCTAAATTAGCCTCCCTAGTTCAAATTAGGGGGCTAGTATAGACATACTCTAAGGCACCACAGGACTACTCATTTTTACAGTTACAGACTAACACGGTTACCCCTCTGAGACATCCACATAATGAGCGTGCTTCAGCCCCAGGCTGCAGGGATGAAACAGGATTTTGTTTTGCTCCTTCCAGTGACTGAAGGATTACTATAGCACTGGGCAACAGAACTGAGAGCAGAGAGGCAGTGTGTCCAGTGCTCTCAGAACTCCTGCTACATCTGGTTCTATATGAAAAAGCAGGGTATGATCATGTAATAACATAAGTTAAAATTGTATTGTTATACACATGCACAAATATATACTTCATGCCTTATCCTCCACTTCTGTGCACTTTGTGTTGTCATTTACACTAGTGCAAACCACAACCAAACTAGAATTCTCCACTGCCCCAGGTGGTAGGTGGAGATTAGGCCAGATATTTTCTGGCCAACCTATTCCTCACTCTCCTGCTAGAGTTATCACTGCAACGTTCCTGTATCTCGGGTCTGACTGCAAGGTAAATGTGATGGCGCCACTGCTTTCCTCCTGTAGGGGCTGCTGCTATGCTGACCTTTTCTCTCTCTGAATTCTCACCTGCCAGCTATTCCACCTTCCTCCTGCAGTGTTTATATTGGTGGGGCCTGGAGAAGAAGTCAGCTTCACAGAGCTGGCTGCAAGGGATAGAAGAGGGGCTTATGCTGAGCACAGGCGTGGGAGGAAGGAGGACATGGCAATGGAGGAGTAATTTTGAAGGTGTGCAAAGTGGGATAGCTCTCCACTTCTGCTTGTGGCCTGTCTGATTCCTGCTGGCATCCCTGGACTCTCACAGCAGCTGTCCCCTAAAATCCGTCACCTTCTTGTGCGACTGGGTGAGTGTAAAAAGAATTGGTGTTTGCCTTTCTTATACACTCAGTTTTTCCATTTAAGACCAACTCCTTTGTATAGTGTAGTCTGTGATGAGCAGTAAAGACTTTTGGGGACCCCCAGGGTCATGGTTCACCCACCTCCCAGTTTCCCTATAAAAGCATGCAGTGTCTGGAAAGGAGGTCTCTGAAGCCTAGGGGTCTTGCCCTCCAATGCTGAAGGCACTGCTCAATTTGTGGCACAGCTGGCACCACTAGGTTTGGCAGCTCCGGACTTGCCACGACAGGTAGGAATGTAAAAAAAAAAAAAAATTATTTGAGCCCTGGCAGCTCTTTGGTTATAAAGTAAGCACTGGCTGAAGAGGTAGGAAACTGGAGCAGCTGGATCCAATCACTAGGAGCTGCTGCTAAGAGGCAAACTGGGCTGACGGTGAGTGCTGCTCTAAAGAGACACAGCCTGTCAAGCCCAGGTGGGAAGGCTTTCTAACTGTAAGTAGTTTGCTTTCTGTTGTGAGCGTTGTCTTTCGAGTAAGCACCCCCAGAGATGAGCAGCCTGCTGAAGAGCCCCTTCCTGGGTGCTGGCTCTTAGAATAAGCTAACTGCTTTTCCAAAGAAGGGCTCGTCCCACTCACCCCTGGAATGACTGTTTCCCCGGACAGCAGCTCACCTGAGTTAGAGGCTTGCTCTGCAGTCTGGAGAAAGCCAGAAGCTCTGTAGCTTTCAGTGCAATGGGGAATCCCCTTTCAGCCCCACATGCAGGTCATGAGGTAGTGTGTGGGGCAGCAAAAAGCTGCTCCTGCTGGCCTTATGCTGCTCCTGTTGTGCTGGTGGGGGGTTCTCCTCTGGCTTCTTGTGGCTCAGGTAGGCACCTCAGTACAGTGTTGGGGCAGTGTACAGGGAAGTAGGGTGATCTGTTGCCCTCTTGGGTCCTCCCCCAAATGAGATCCATCTTTCTGATTAAGCTGGCTCAGGGTGAAATTTATCCTGCTCCCCGGGATCTCTACAGCCTTCTCTACCACTCCAAGCCACCTCGGTGGTGCTACAGGGCCTTTATCCAGGGCTACATTTAATATCCAGTGAACAAAAATTCTAAACGAATAAAGTAAAATAGAGCAAATCTATTTTGTCTTCAGCAGATCTAGCACGCAAGGAGCTTGTTGCTTCAGTACTAAATTACTGGAATGAATCCTATTAAAATGAGGCTTATATTGAGCCATGGAGACATTGCAAAGATACAATAATGTAGCTCAGCTTACTGCAGTAGAAGCATGTCTTGTGAAAACTCCTGCCATTGCACTGGATTTCCTCAGCGTGATACACTGACTTGTCACAAGCACCACATTTGGCTCCACCTCCCCAGTTCGGCATCTTTCAGTTGGAAGTGTTACCTAAAAAAAAATAATAATAATTTAACTGTCAGCAGAAACTGTCCAGTCTTAATTAGTGATTTGGATTCTCCTTTTGTGTCCAGTCAGCCCCAAAGCCAGCCGAGCTATCCACATAAGTATTGCCGCAGGGACTGTAGACTAGTGGCAAAGAGTTGGCATAGTAACTCCTATGCTGGTCTGTCTCCCTGAGGCTGCCATATGAGTATTACTGGGGAGGGTGGGGAGGACGGGGGAGAGGAAGAGGCATTGCCAAGACTTCCATATGTCCTGGAGAACTCTGGCTGCTATAATGTCCCTCAGGGACCTTTGGTAGCCAGCGCTAAGGGTTGGGGGGGTCACCACACTCCAGCTAGTGCTGAGGGCCAGCTGCCCTTGGTCCCACTCCTTCCAGAAGTGCACAGCTGTCCCCTACACCCTTCCCAGGACCCATGGAGGCTATCAGCTCTGCTGGTGATCTCTGGCAAGTCACTCCATGTGTAAAACAGGAAAACACGACTACCTTTCTCACAGCGATACTGTGAAGATTGCAAAAGCGGCAAGGAGTCCTGTGGCACCTTATAGACTAACCGAAGTGTTGGAGCATAAGCTTTCGTGGGCAAAGACCCACTTCGTCAGATGCATGTGTGGGTCTTTACCCATGAAAGTTTATGCTCCAACACTTCGGTTAGCCTATAAGGTGCCATAGGACTCCTTGCCGCTTTTGCAGATTCAGACTAACACAGCTACCTCTCTGATACTGTGAAGATTGTGACTTGCTCAAATTCTATGGTATAAATATGGTTAGGGGCCCATAGATAATATCGAGGCTATCTAGGGAGGCTGTACTTTCCAAAGATTACATTTTCCTTTCAAAGCTGCTTTGCTGTAGTGCTGGCCTTGTCCATTAACTTCCATAACCATTGTGAGGCAGAGGGTTATGGAGGACCTGGATCCAATAAATAATTCAAAGCTTAGTGTGGTGGTGGAGTGGGGTTACAAGTGAATCTGAGGATAGAAATTGGCCTTGTATATTTTCTAGGTACCAAGCTTATCTGTCAAGGAATACCATATTTTACTGTTTTATTAACCTTTTTCAAAGCAATCGTTTTATTCCAGGTGTTCTTGCTTACTAACCAAAGTGTAAAGGAAATCTCCTGTACCCATATTTCTTTAAACTGTATGATATGATTGATTGTGAAGTTAGACTGAGGAATTCATACTTATAACATTTAATCTTACATGTAATATTATTTTGGTGGCATTTTCATGGATACATGTTGTTCATCCCTCTGAATTATGGAAACACAATAGATGCAACAGCACTACTACCCAGTCAACAATAAATGATAATATTTAGTTGTTCTGAGGGTCTTTACACAGGGATCTCAGAAGTGATTTGCAAAAGAATGTGAACATCTTATTCCCTATGTGGAAACTGAGCCATGGGGAGGTGAAGTGACTTGCCCAAGGTCATGTAAGATCAGTGTCAGAGCCAGAAACAAAACTCAGCTCACTTTACTCCAATCCCAGGGTTATCTCTGCTGACCCTGTTGTTGTACATCAAATTCCAAAACAGCCAGAGCAAATCTGGTTTGCCCATGTGCTTTCTTGATGTTTCTGAGTCATCGTTTTCAGGAACACTGAAATGTCATCTTGTCATTTGCACATCGCATTATCATGCTCTTTTGAGCTCTGGCTCAGGCCTTTCTTATCCTTCTTGGAAAACTAGTCACTTTCTTATTATAGTTAACTGTTCATTCAAAGCCAGCTTTGGGTCAACTTGTTCCATTTTGGCTCTGAAAAATTCACAGCTGAGATATATACTTAGCTAAGGAAAAGATATTGAACTCTGAATGATTCATCAAACCTACTATGCCAAAATTCCTTCAGCTGTCAACCAAGAGGAGAATTTTTCATAATAGGGTAACACAAATAACTAATAATCATTTCCACTGGTTCACATTTTAAAGTGTAGTTTCACACTGAAAAAGCAACTATAAAAACAATATTGTGAAGCTTCATGTTTATCATTTCAAGGGTGTATAGAACAAGTGGCTGAGTGAAAATAAGCTGTCTCTAATCTCCAGCTCTGCAAACTCAACCTGAGAGTGAAGCTGGCTCTTTCTGTATTATAGATTCTGCAATTACAACTTATTTAAGAATTTGTTAGAGATGGACTAGACGCCTTCTCAATTTCCCATACCTATTTTAGCTTTGTGGTGTGAACACAGTTAAAAAATAGTAAAAACATGATTTAGTTGATAAGAACATAAAAATGGCTGTATTGGGTCAGAACAAAGGTCCATCTAGCCCAGTAGCCTGTCTGCCAACAGTGGCCAGCACCAGGTGCCCCAGAGAGGGTGGACCGAAGACAATGATCAAGCGATTTGTCTCCTGCCATCCTTCTCCAGCCTCTGACAAACAGAGGCTAGGGACACCATTTCTATCCCCTGGCTAATAGCCTTTTATGGACCTAACCTCCATGAAATTATCTAGCTTCTCTTTAAACTCTGTTATAGTCCTAGCCTTCACAGCCTCCTCTGGCAAGGAGTTCCACAGGTTGACTATGCACCGTGCAAAGAAGAATTTTCTTTTATTAGTTTTAAACCTGCTACCCATTAATTTCATTTGGTGTCCTCTAGTTCTTCTATTATAGGAACTAATAAATAACTTTTCTTTATTCACCCTCTCCACCCCACTGAAGTGACACTGAAGATGTACAAGAATAGACCTGTTGAGGAAGAAGAGGCCAGTTTCAGAGAGTAAAACTGGACTTTAAAATCCATTTTTTTTGTTTGAGAACTCTCTCATTTAACAAGAATCATCATATTCCCTATTTGAAATCTTTCTCCTGCCCTCAATATTTTCTTTAAAAAAGTAATTTGTATCAAACTCATTTATTTAGATTTGTTTTTGCATGAATGTAAATCAAATAATTTAATTTGAAATATTCTATTCCCCTGTCACTTATATATCTGATTACTCAGACCTGCGCAATGAAATTATGATAGATTGTTCTTATAACAGAGATCCAAATATATAGTATTTCAAATCTGGGTTATTAAATGAAAACAAAGAGAAATAAGCATTAGTATTATAAGACAATCATCTGAAAAAATAATGATCTATGCTTCTATCATGCTCCCATGACAATCAGTGATTAATTTTTAATTGGCATCAATGGAAACAAAATGGAGCCTTTAACATATAAACGGGTTGCAACTCCATTGAACTGAATGGAATTTCACACCCTCTTACACCAGGTCTGCTTATCGCCACTGGTTTCAAGTGTGGAAATTATAAAGCCAGAATTCAGAGCAATATCCAATGACAACGCTATCAGTGCTTGATCCTGCAAGGTGTTGAGTGACTCCTGATCTTCTTCAGTTCCCTTTGAAATCAAGGGCTCAAGTCTGCACCAGCTCAAGTCAAGGAATTCAGTGGAAGCAGAATTGGGCCCGATGGTAATCAAAAGGGCAAAGCACTTGCAGGATCAGGTCCCCTGTCCTGACAAACTGTCAAGAGGGCAGTTGGATGGAACGGATTGAAATTACGTCAGTAGCTGAGTGAAGGAGCAAATGGCACAGAGAAGGTCTGATAAAGTTCAATAACAACCTTCACATGGTTTCAGGCAGTGGTTACAGTTCTGAAAGGAATCCTTGACCCTAATTTAATTATAGCAACATTAGTGCATGTGCTTACACATTTTCCATGCTTTTCATCATGACCTGATGGAGGGGAAAAGAGTCAAGGTAGATAGAATCCCCAAAAGGACACTGAATCTTGTGATGGTACCATATGCTCTGTTTGTTCTCTGCACTGACCAACTCTGAGACAGTTCCCTCATCCGTCCATTCCCATTATGAAGTGATTTGCAGCCCCTTCGTAACTCCAAATACATGAACTGCACTTTGTGCCCCCTCCCCTTTCCTACATGTATCTCTGTGCCATGGAAGGGAAATGGACAATCTGACCCTTAAGTTTTGGAGGATGGTTATTACCTGAATCTGATTCCTAAATATGTTAGCTTAATTTTAGTACAAGTCCCGACTCCTGGCAAGAGTGCCATAAGTGTGGGAAACAAATTCTGCTCATAGTGACATGAATGCAACCCCCTTTGTCCCTGGCAAAATGAATGGAATTGTGTTGCTCAAGCTCTTTCATATCCATGCAGAACAGAGAAGGACTCCATTTTCAGGCTTAATCCAAAAGAATCTCACACAGTAAATTTTACTGCAATATTCTTGTCCTACACCATTATGTCCTATGGCATTACACCCCAGAGGATCAGAATAGAGGTTGCAGGGAGCCCACACATTTCAAACAATGACATCTTCAAAAGGTTGATTCTCCCTTGCTAAGGCTCCCCAAAAGCTCTTTAAGTTCACCCAAGTTATCTGTGTGAATTTGGTATTTGTAGAAAAGTATATTGAGTTGTACACCCTCAGGTTAGAGCCCATTCTTAAACATGCTAGAGGGGACATAAGCCTTAGATAACCCTTATTAGCAAACGGTGCACTCCTGCATGCGTGCAAACTTTCAGTTTCTGCTTATTCAGGGAGGTAAAACCCTACTTATTTTTTCCTATTATATGGTCTGTTTATTCACAGAACAGGTATATGACCTCATCAGTGATAGGGCAATGCAACTCCACCTCAGAGCTATTGTACAACCAATGTGCCTCAAGCCTGAGATGAAGCCAAACATCTAGGCTGTGTCTACATTGCATACTTCTTGCGCAAGAACATCCGTTCTTGCACAAAAACTTGCCAGCTGTCTACACTGCACGCATGTTCTTGCGCAAGTAAATTTACAGTATAGTGTCGGAAAACAGGGCTTCTTCCAGAAGAGTTATTCCTCTCCCCACGAGCTCTTCCACAAGAGAGCAGTGTGGACAGGCAACATGAATTTCTTGCGCAAGAAGCTCCTATGGTTAAAAAGGCCATCAGAGCTTTCTTGCGGAAGAGAGTGGCCACACTGTCATGGATGCTCTTGTGCAAAAGCACATGGCAGTGTGGACACACTCTTGTGGAAGATTTTTTGCACAAGAACTCTTCCACAAAACAGTTATTGCACAAAAAGCCTGCAGTATAGATGCAGCCCTAATGTGCATTAGTCATTTGGGTTACAATTTTCAAAAATGACTTGGTGCCTTAGGCACTTGTATTCCATTTTCAGAAGTTCTCAAGTGCCTTAAGCACATTTGAAAACAGGACTTTGTCTTCTAAATTACTTTTAAAAATTGTACTCTTAGGCTGGGATTTTCAAAGGATCCTTAAGGATTTAGAAGCCCATCTTCCAATTTCTAGTGGCATTTGAATGAGTAACTCCTTTAAACTCCATTGAAAAGCCCAGACTTAGTTTCTATGGCCCACCAAATCTGAGATCAACCAATTATGACTGCCAATCATGGTGGTGGTTTCTGTGATTTGTAGAGATTATGACAACCCTACTTGTTTCACTGACTGCTGTTGGACAGCAATAGCATTAGACCTGAGCATTTCTGTACAGTAACACTGAGTTGGAATAGCATCCTTGTTCTTGGCATGCCAACTAGCACTCAATGTTCCATCATGTTCCATATAAAAAAAACCTCTGCTATCATATGGAGTGCAACTTTCATATGGCAGGCATGTAGCCACAAACACATGATTCATTTTATTTAGGGCTTATCAGAATGTCAGGGCAGCCTGGCTGGAGCATTTAGAAAAGGATCCAAAACCCATTGAAATCAGGGGTCTTTTTTTTTTTTTTTTTTTTTTTTTTTAACTTCCATGGCCATAGGCTCAAACGTGTAGTCAGAATTCCCTTCTTGTTCGATGCAGTTTCATAAAGAAGCAGTATTAAAAACTAATGACATGATATGGCCCAAATAATATCATCTCTGCACTGGATGGACACTTAGGCTACGTCTACATTGGCAAGATTTTGCACAAAAGCAGCTGTTTTTGCGCAAAATCTTGCCACCTGTCTACACTGGCCGCAAGTACTTGCGCAAGAACACTGACGTTCTAATGTATAAAATCAGTGCTTCTTGCGCTAATACTCTGACACTCCCGCTCAGGGATAAGCCCTCTTGCGCAACTGTTCTTGCGCAAGAGGCCAGTGTAGACAGGCAACATGAACTTATTGTGCAAGAAAGCCCGATGTTTAAAATGGCCATCGGAGCTTTCCTGCACAAGAGAGTGTCCTCACTGGCATCTTTTGTGCAAAGGCACATGCCAGTGTAGACGCTCTCTTACTCAAATACTCTAATGCAAAAACTCTTGCGTTAAACAGTATTTGCGCAATATCTTGTCAATATAGACATAGCCTTAAGGTTTTAGCATTTCATCTCTAAAAACCAGGATTCACAATGGGCTAGAGGTAACCATTACATTAACTTGATGGTCTAGACCTCATCATATCTGATTGAAGTACAAAAAACACTTTCCAACTTGGTCTACCTCACAAGATACGCAACAATGGAAGTCTGCTGTAGGAATACCAGGGTTGTTGCACATAAGCTTTGAAATTAATGATCAGAGCAGGAAATTTAAGGTATTATGGTGGCTGAACAGTTCAGTGATAGGCATAGTAGAAATGTCTAGATCAGTTGTTCCCAAACTTTTTGGCATCACGCCCCCCGTTTTGATTTTTGAAAAACTCTCATGCCTCCTCCCCCAATAGCAGCAAAAGTTGTTGAGCAAAAAAAAAGGGGGGGAACTGAACAGGGCAGCAAAACTTGATGGGGGTAGGCTGGGTCACCTCGTGCCCCCCCTGGAATTTCTTCACGCCCCCCCAGTTTGGGAACCCATGATTTAGATGCAAGTAATAGTAGACAGATGTACAAAGTACATTTCTTCTTTATTTGACTCTAGATAGATGCTCAGGCCAGACACTATCATAGGCACAAAAATTCTCATTCCCAAAATGATGATGATAGGAATCCGATTTGGTAACATTACTGGACAGGGAGTCACAAGATCTGGGCCCCATTGAAGTCAATGAGAGTTTAGCCATTGACTTTAATGGGGCCAGAATTTCACACCAGCACTTACTAACACAGGGGTGGGCAATAAGGGTGAGTCTACATTGCACCCATAGCTTGAAATAAGTTATTCAAATTGCATAGCTGATTTTGAGTCAATTTTGAAATAACTTATTTCAAAATTTGGCACAGTCTACACAGCACTTATTTTGAAATAAATCATCCCTTATTCCTCATGGGATGAGGTTTACAGGGATGTCGGAATAGCGAACCCGTTATATTTCAAAATAACAGGCGTGCTCAAAAGACATGGAATAGCTATTTTGGGATACCAGAGGTATCCCAGAATGGTGCTGCAGTGTAGCTGTAGCCTGTAGATCATGGGCTGGAGACAGTTCACTAGGGTTAGCCCCTGGCAAGCCACCAGACATTTATTTACCTGAGTATCCACAGGTATATCCACTTGCAGCTCCCATTGGCCACTGTTCATCATTCCCAGCCAATGGGTGCTGCAGGAAGCAGTGGCCCAGTCAGCACCTCTTCCCATAGCGTTCATTGGTCAGGAACTGTGGTCAATGGGAACTGTGACCAGCCACAGCTGCAGACACTCAAGTAAAAAAATCATCTGGTGAACCAGGGGCGGGATGCAGGCTCTGGGATGGAGTTGGGGAATAGGGATGCAGGGTGCAGGCTGTGGGAGGGTGTTTGGGTGCAGGAGGGAATAAGGGAACAGGCTCTGGGATGGAGTCTGAGTGCTGGCTCTGGCCTGGGGCAGGGGGTGGAGGGTCCCAGGTGCAGGGTCTGTGAGGGCATTTGGGGGCCAAGGGAGGGAGTGAGTTTGGAGGCAGGACAAGGGGGTTGGAGTGAGGGTGCAGGCTCTGGAGGGAGTGGGATGCACAAGGGAGAGTAGGGGGGGAGGGTGCCATGCTTATCTTTCCTCCGCTTCTGGTAATAGCTCCTGGGGAAGCTGGGGTCTCTATGTGCTGCTGCCACCACATGTTCCCCTCAGACATCCCCGACCCCACCTGCTGCCCCCAGAGCAGTGCATGGCATGGAGACAACACCTCCCTTCCTCTGGGCCACAGGGACACATGCTGGCAGCTCTAACCCCACTTTGCTGCTGGTGGTGGTTTTAAGTCACCTGGGTGATGTGCAGGGGAACACATGGGATGGCAGAGGGCTGGGGAGCCCAGGGAGCATGAGAGTGGCAGGCAGTGACCTCTGGTGGAGCCTGGCCTCACTTATGGCTGTGAGCAGGGGATGGAAGGAAGTAACCCAGAAGTACTAATGGCCCCTGTGCCAGGCAAAGCCTTCTCCTGACCCCAGCCCTTCAGTGCCTCCCCAGGGCACAGAGCCACAACTGTTTCCCCTGCCAGAGACTGTGCAGCAGAAGCAGGCAGGGGCCCACTGAAGGGTCAGGAGGGACTGATGGGAGGACACTATTAACATGGTACAGCCTTCCGCACCCCTCCATGCCCCAACCCATCAGCATGAGCCCCGTTTGCTCCTCTTGTGCAGGAAGAGGATTAGAATTAGATTTTAGCAGCTGAGATTGTCCAACCACTTCAGTGAGCAAGGCTTCCTCTGCTGCCATGGGATGAGGTATGTACATGAAACATGAATTTCCAATGGGGGAGGGGCAGCTCAGCAAAAAAAACCCCACCCCTTTGGAAATCTCTGCACTAAACTGTGGGATATTCCATTGAGGGGCTCCCTCAAGCTCTCCTATTGAAGTTGTTCAATTTTGCTTAAATATTAACTGGGCCAGAGAGAATCGCTCTATAGTGTTGTGGTTAATACACTTACCTGAGAGGTGGCAGTTCCTTGCTCAAATCCCTTCTCCTCAGGCAGAGTGGGAATTTGAACCTAAATTCATCCTACATCCCATGTTAGTACCCAAGCAA
Source organism: Pelodiscus sinensis (assembly GCF_049634645.1). Taxonomy (NCBI): domain Eukaryota; kingdom Metazoa; phylum Chordata; order Testudines; family Trionychidae; genus Pelodiscus; species Pelodiscus sinensis. The sequence goes on from NC_134714.1 coordinate 89,557,892, forward strand.
GGGCTAAAGGGTGTAAGTAATCCAAGCCTCCCCCTGCATCAGTTGATCTCTATGGATTTAGGCCACATAATTTACCTGGCGGGGGTGGTCTGATCTCTATGGATTTAGGCCACATAATTTACCTGGTGGCGGGGAGTGGGGGGGGGGGGGAGTGTCTAATCTAGTAGGTTTGCTCAGAAGCTGCCTATTGTTCCCCCTCTCTAGTTCATGGAGATAGGTGCCTCCCTGCAGGCTGCATCTAGGTGCTTATCTCTGAAAGTTGAGTGGAACTTAAAGACACACCCTTCTCATGACATATCTAGTGTGTTGGCTTTTATGAAACAACTGCATGCTCACGTAGCACTTCCATATAGACACTGCCTACATTGACAGGAGGGGTTCTTCCATGGACCTCGCACTGTTTGCTCTGTGGGTTAGGTCATCCTAGTACATCTCTCAAGGGTGTGTGTTTTTTCACACATCTGAAAAGTGTAGCTATTCCAGTGTAAATTTTCAGTATAGATCAGCCCTCAGACGCCTATCTCTCACCATTTATTGTACAGGGACATGAGTTGACTAACACAGGTTTTGTGAATCAGTGTTGTTCCTGTGACATCTCAGATACCTAAAAGTTAGATGTTGTGATTTTCCATCATCCCAGGATATAAGTCCCTTTGTGGATCCAAGCAGTAACATTCCCATGCCTCAGTTTCCCCTCCATACAATTGAAATATCACTTCTGTTCTTTTATGAATAACTTTGAGAGGTTCAGATGGAGTATTCTACAGAAGAGGTTGGTTTTATTACTAGGCACTGTACTGTTTTTCAAAATATTTGTTCTGAGGAAAATTTTTATTTTATATTTTAAACTACCAGTTATAATATGGTATTTCATGCTGGCAAAATCCCAGTACCCATCAACATTTGTTTAAGAAAAATATTTTTAAACTTAATACTGTACTAAAATCTGTCAGTCAAAAAAAACCTCTCTCTCCTGCCACAATTGACATGTTAAATATGCAAGGATCTGCTGTCCATTACAAGGTCACTGATGGTTTTATGTCAAAAAGCGTAGAGGTATTTTGGTCAATATCTAAAATAAGTTCTTCACAGAAACCAAATTTACTCAGCAAAATGTGACTGCAATACAATAAACACATGTGCAGAGTGAAATCACATAGCTGAGTGTGGCAGCAATGTATCACTTTTATCATCATTTTTTATAGTAACACACATTCAAATAGAATCTGATTAACACTATGCATTTACATAGCATTGGCTAATTAAGATAAATAGTTTAGCCTCCCAACATCTTTGAAACAGGTAAATATTATTATCTCTGTTTTCCAGAGTGGTAAGCTGAAGCAGGTAGCCTAAGTGATGCAGGAGCACAGGTCACCTTAGCTTTCTGACAATTAGGCTATGTCTACACTGATGTTATTCCAAAATAATAAAGTGTGTGTCTATACTGCAAGCCATTATTCTGAAATAATGGCGAGCTGGAGGACGACTTACTGCAACTCCTGTAACCCTCATTTTACAAGGAGTAAGGGAAGTCAAGGAAGACTGTTCTTCCTTTGACTTCCTGCTGTGTAGACAGCATGAAAGTCCGAATTACATTATTTTGATTTAAGCTACGTAATTGACGTTGCTCAAGTTGTGTAGCTTAGTTCAACTTTAGCCCTGCTGTGTAATTGTATCCGTAGGCCTTTTCTTTTAAAGTCACCTAAATGACTTGAAAGTTAGCCAGTGTTAGAGCTGGCAAAACTACTCAGCAGTCTTGATTAGATACCCTCCCAACTGAGCTGACATTCACTAGCATGGCAATATTTCAGTTTTGTAAAAAACCTCTTTATTGCATTACATGCATTTTTAAAAACACCAACCACTGACATTAGACCAATATTTTGAACTGGTTTTAGAAAATCAGAGCTTGCTGATTCATGTGTGTCTTGGCAGTAGTGTCCTCACATTACAAGTGACCTGTATTAATCAGGTTTACACAGTATATTCCTCTAGCGCTAATGCCACAATATCAGATGTTGCTTTCACTTTCCACAAGTGTCTACTTATAAATCTGTCATAATAATGGAGCCATTCCTTGTCCTTCACACCTTATGCAAAACTCTCCGTGTAAGGTTTTGCCTACATATGGATAAAGAATTATTCTTTTCCAGGACAAGCCAGACTTCACTGAAATTATTTTCATTTTACACTTGAACTTTTAAACACTCCTACATATTTCTAAAATTATTTCTCCCCCTCTCCTTCCCTGTTCAAAGTTCCCCACGTGTCTGGTTTAATCAAACAGCCTTTAGGTTCATGTTTAAAGCAACTCCAAAAGAGAATGACACATCTGCATTCTGTGAATTGCTTCATGTGGCACCTATACTATGTTGTTTAATATTTTATGAAGAGGACATGTGTTGAATTTAATTCCAAATCAACACATAGACTATTTTAATCTCAGTCAACAGCTGTTTATTTGTATTCAAAATACTTTTGATCTAAAAAAATTGTGTAAAAACAGTAAATAATACCAGCTGAAGTTTAGAGTGTTTTGAAATTTCCAGAAAAGTTCATTATTTTTGTCATGTTATCTTACTAGGCCTGTATATTAAAATACTGTGTGCGACTGATGTAAAATATAATTCAATTGCTTTCCAACGCAACACTCTGCATCTTCAATTCCATTAAACTTTTGAATGTCAATGCACTCCTATGGGCTCTGGTATAGAGCTCTCACTTCTGCATTATACCTATAAATGTATTCCAGTAAAGCAGTAGGCCACAAATAATCTCCAGCAGAGAAATCTTTATCATGTACAGTACATCCCTCAGCAGATAAACCCACCAGAACCCAGTGTGACAATACCTACCGGACTAGGTTGTCTTTTTCTTCTTGTCCTCTTTTGGCTTGATGAAGAATCTAAACTGGAGGGCTCCTGCACTCTTTAAATATGCCTAAGTGATCACCAGAGTTGGCTCTATAAGTAGGGAGGGGAGAAGGGACGTGAGCAATGCCAATGCTATCAGCAGGCTGAAAATAACTTCTGACAAAAGCCTTGAATTTTTTCCCCTTAACACCACTTGTGAGTAAGGTGGAGAACAATGCTCTCCTTCAGAGTACACCCAGAAAACATTTCCAAATGCAGTTTTATAGATCACAAATAGATTCACTGAAGGGGACGCACAAAACTGGAGTAAAATAAAGTATTATTCAGTCTTTAAAAATAAAATTACAGGCTGAAATCAGCAAACTCCTTAAATATAGGCCATAAAGCAAAGGCTACTGAATTGGTGGGACAATGGTCAGGCACCTATTCACACTGGTGAAAAGAATGGATCAAAATAAATACAACTAAACATGAGGCCAATGAACAGCTGAGAGTTGCAACTCTACTGTTACAATGTTAAGCCAAATGGAATTTCAGTCATCTTATAGCTAGACAACCTTTAGTCCCTGATAAAAGTTTTAAAAAGATCAGGGATTCATTCTTTTCATCCAGTTTTATTTTCCAGTGCACATCTTTTAGTTTAAGAATCTCCAAATGCTTTTACAAACATTTGCTAAGCCTCACAACACTCCTGTGGCTATATTAGTATATCCCTTATACAGATGACTAAACTGAAGCACAAAGAGCTTAAGGATAATTTTCAAACATGGCTAAATGATTTAGAAGATAAGTCTTATTGAAAGTCTATGGGACTTAAACTTCTAACTTGGAATTTTCAACACACCTGAAGTAAGTTGAAATTAGGGGTTTGGAACGGATCCCATATGAAGAGAGGTTAAAGCGACTAGGACTTTTCAGTTTAGAGAGGAGACTGAGGGGTGATATGATAGAGGTATATAAAATCATGAGTGGTGTGGAGAGGGTGGATAAAGAAAAGTTACTTATTTATTAGTTCCCATAATAGAAGAACTAGGGGACACCAAATGAAATTAATGGGTAGCAGGTTTAAAACTAATAAAAGAAAGTTCTTCTTCACACAGAGTGTAGTCAGCCTGTGGAACTCCTTGCCAGAGGAGGCTGTGAAGGCTAGGACTATAAGGGTATGTCTACACTACAACATTAATTCGAACTAACTTAGTTCGAATTAGCTAATTCGAACTAATGGATCCAGACTAAAAAACTAGTTCAAATTAGCGTTTTGCTAATTCGAACTAGCATGTCCACATTAAGTGCACCCTGAACCGGGCTTAAGGATGGCCGGAAGCAGTGCCGGCAGGGCATCAGAGAAGAACTTAGAGCGTGGAGATGCTTTCCCAGCCTAGCCGAGGGCTGTGCTTAAAGGGTCCCGACCCCCACCCCGGACAGACCGTTCTCAGGGGTGCCCCGCTTGCAAAGCAGTCCTGGCTTGGATTGCCCAGACTACCCACACTGGGCACATCACACCACTCGGCCATCAGCCCGGCTGCACTTGCTGCAGGCTGCCATCTGGGAAGAGGGGGTAATTGGGGGGCTGCAGGAGAGCTTCCACTCCCAGAAGCCCGCAGAGCCAGCCCAGTCCTCCCCATGGGGGGCTCGTGCCCCATTTCTCCCTCACCTCCTTCCACTTACCCTTCCCTAGACCTCTTCTTGATGTACAAAATAAAGATAACGTGTCTTCCAAAATGGAATCTGTCTTTATTGAACAAAACTGGGGGAGACTGGGAAAAGGAGGTGGGAGAGGGGAAGAGAGAGGGTGGGAGAGGGGAGGGCAACTAAAATGATCAGGGGTTGGGAACAGGTCCCATATGAAGAGAGGTTAAAGAGACTGGGACTTTTCAGCTTAGAAAAGAGGAGATGGAGGGGGACAGGATAGAGGTCTCTAAAAGCATGAGTGGGGTGGAGAGGGTGCATACAGAAAAGTTCTTCATTAGTTCCCATAAAGAAGGACTAGAGGACACCAAAGGAAAGGAATGGGTAGCAGGCTTCAAACTAGTAACAGAAAGTTGTTCTTCACAAAGCAAAGAGTCAACCTGTGGAACTCCTTGCTTCAGGAGGCTGTGAAGGCTAGAACTAGAACAGAGTTTAAAGGGAAGTGAGATCAAGTCATGGAGGTTGGGTCCATGGAGTGGTATTAGCCAGGGGGTAGGAGTGGTGTCCCTGCCCAAGGTTTGTGGAAGGCTGGAGAGGGATGGCACGAGACAAATGGCTTGGTCACTGTCTTCGGTCCATGCCCTCCAGGGTCCCTAGGGTTGGCCGCTGTCGGCAGACAGGCTACTGGGCTAGATGGACCTTTGGTCTGACCCAGGACAGCCATTGTAAGCTCAGGGCTCAGGGTCGGGGGTCTCACTGGACCCCCTTGATTCTCTTGCACACCTGCTCCTGGGTGGCCAGGCTGGCAGCTCTCCTGCCCTAGATGGCCACTTTCCTGTGCCTAGTGCGGAGATCGTGGACGAGGTCCACGATGTCTGCACTAGCCCAGGCGGGTGCCCGCCTCTTGCGGTCCCGGGCAAGCTCCCGGGAGCCGTCAGCCTGGTCCCGGGAAGAGGGGGAGGGCTGGAGGGCATCGGGTGGGTGGCTCGATCCGTGCCAGGTGCAGGGTCTGCTGGCTGGGTGCTGGCAGGCTTGCACCTGGCATGGGCACCGTAGCTGGCCCGTGCCCCTTTAAGGGGTCCGGGGCCGGGAGGGGGGCAGACGAGTTTCCCTGGGGTTGGCCAGAGTGGCCACCAGGGAAACCTGGGGAGGGCTAGCTTCCCACTAGTTTGAATTAAGGGGCTACACACCCCTTAATTCGAACTAGCTAGTTCGAACTAGGCTTAATCCTCGTAAAATGAGGTTTTCCTAGTTCGAACTAAGCGCTCCGTTAGTTCGAATTAAATTCGAACTAATGGAGCGCTAGTGTAGCGCCTATGAAAGTTAGTTCGAACTAACGTCCGTTAGTTCAAACTAACTTTGTAGTGTAGACATACCCTAACAGAGTTTAAAGAGAAGCTAGATAATTTCATGGAGGTTAGGTCCATAAAAGGCTATTAGCCACAGGACAGAAATAGTGTCCCTGGCCTCTGTTTGTCAGAGGCTGGAGAAGGATTGTAGGAGACAAATCGCTTGATCATTGTCTTCGGTCCACCCTCTCTGGGGCATCTGGTGCTGGCCACTGTCGGCAGACAGGCTACTGGGCTAGATGGACCTTTGGTCTGACCCAGTACGGCCGTTCTTATGTTCTATGTTAGGTGTCTAAATCCCATTGACATTGAGCAGGATTTAAGTGTCTAATTTAAGTGTCTTTAGTGCCCAAGCCAATTTTTAAAAATAAGATTTATAAGATCTTCTTCAGTAATTCTCAAAATTTTGCACTAAATCTTGTTCTGCCTTGATTGACCTCCTGTGGAAAATTATAAGCCCTTTGACATATCCAGGCGCATGCCCCAAAATGGAGGCATACATAGTTAATAACCACTTTTGAACATTTTGCCTGATGGCCAGATTTCCATCTCTAGAGCTATTTCTACACTACCATGTTATTTCAGAATAACTATTTCAAAATAAGTTTATTCCTCTTTAAAAGCAGGCGTTATTATTTTGAAATAACAAGCCCATTATTTCAAAATAACAGGCTTGGTAGTGTGGATGCTCACCTTGTTTTTTTTTAAAATAACTCCCCAGTGTAGAAATGCTACAAGTGTTTAGATACTTAAAAGTGGTAGGTAGGTCCCTAGTGGGATACGAGTGCATAATGGGAGTTAGGCACCTAATCTGCTTGTTTTTCAGTGGGTGCTTGCTTTCTGTACTTTTGTAAATCCCACCATTTCCAGGTTAGCTAATCAGGCTCCACGTATAGTGCATGGGGAGATGTCTTAGAATGGAGTTCTCAAAAACCAGTACGCTGAGCCGGGTACTGCCTAAGCTAGCCAGCAGGCAATGTTGATGAGAGTTAGGCTTTTTAGTTTGAGGCTGAAGAAGGTGCCTATCTTCACTTGTATCAGAGGGGTAGCTGTGTTAGTCTGAATCTGCAAAAGCGACGAGGAGTCCTGTGGCACCTTATAGACTAACTGAAGTGTAGGAGCATAAGCTTTCGTGGGCAAAGACCCACTTCGTCAGATGCATCTTCACTTGGGATTCACAGTCATGAGCCCTCTTCTGGAGCTAATCCTGGTGAGTTTTGGGTGTTTTTTTTATTCAAGAAAAACCATGGCGATCCTTTCCCCTTATACCTGTTGTCTAGCCCCAGGCTCCACGCAGCACTGCTGCTTTGAAGAACCCCTTCTTTCCCCTCCCCTCCCCATCCACTGCCTCTTTTTGATAAAGGCAGCAACAGGGGGTGGGGAGAAGCGACTAGTCTAGTGTGTTGACTATTTGCTTATCGGATAGTCGACTAGTTATTCACATCCCTAAAGTGCTGGTCAGTCTTGGAAGCCGTGCACTATTCTTTAGTGTCTCAGCTCAGTTTACTGCTCTGTGCCAGCTGTCCATAGCAGATACAATCTCTGGCCAAAGCATCACTTTGGAAATGGAGACTTGGAGTGTACAATCAGCGAGCAAGTGCATTAATTTTTCTATTTCAGCGATGAGGTGAGATGCAGTGCTTTGGGAAAGTATGTGACAAATCAAATGTGCAGGGACCCAAGGCACTTTTCATGTTTAAAATATCAAAGAAAATGAAAGCAACCTAGAGATCAAAGGAAGTTTGCTAGTAGGTGTAGGAGAAATGAATCAGGTAATCAGGTCATGTCTATGAATAGGTTAGATAGGATGGAAGGAGCAAAAAGCTCAGCTGAGCAGCAAGTCAAATTCAAGTCTTCAAGGAAATGTAGGAATGATTTGCTTTGAGCAGAACTCTAGTCTTCAATCTGCAAAATTAACAAAGTGCTAGAACTCACAAAAACTACACAAAAGTGGCTGAATTTTGACAAAAGCAAAGAGTCACAAGAGTAACTTGAAGTCAGAATACATGTACAGTAGACTTCTGATAACCCGGCACCTTTGGGACCTAGGTGATGCCAGATTATTGGATATGCCGGAGTATTGGGAGGTACTCCGGTGGGCGGCTGTGACGGGTCTGCTGGGACTTGCACTGCGTCCAGGGGGTGAACTGGGAACGGCGCAGCGAGGGGTGAACCCTCTGCCGTTTTGCAGGAAGGCGGAGAAAGCCCTGTGCAGCCGAGAAAGCTAAGTCTCCGAACTTGCTCCGTTCTGGCTGCGCTCAGCCCAGCGGTCGCCAAGAGTTTCCGGGAGGGGAGTGGGCTCCCCGCCCCCCAGACTTTAGTAGTTATCGCCGAGCAGGGGGGTGAGGGGCGGCGCTGCGGGACCAACTAGGCAGCACCCCAGCTGCTCTGTTCCGCTGCTTCCCCAAGTCCGCCGCTCATCAGTTTCAGCAGTGGCAGTGGCTGAGGTGCTGCAGACCCGTCACAGGGGTATAATCCCCTTCCTCTCTTCTCTCTTTCCCTTTCTCAGCCGCGAGCGCCCATGGGGCTCATAGTAGCTCCAATTGTCCGGCTGGCCGGAGCACTTCCAGGTTCCAGTTGGTGCCGGACTATCGGGAGTGCTGGACCACTGGATGCCGGACAATTGGAGTTTTACTGTATAACCTTTTATAGCTTGGATAGGTGGAACTTAAAGACAACATCCTAATTGCAAACACTGACCATTCATGTGGTTTATGATATACTCGTACCCACTTTGACATCATATACAAATTAAAAAATGATTTGAGGATTAATTTTTTCCCCTTTGTAATAAAAATCTGTGCTTTTTAACTTAACAGTCATTTCTGCTTTTCCCTAGCAGAAGGATGGGGAGAAGAAGAGTTTGAGGGTGTTGAATCTTTGACAAAGACATCCTTTGGCTAAAGTGGTAGGTTACAGATGCCACTTTTGTTTTTTAAAAGTTTTAAACTCTGAGTAAAAATGCTTTTCCCACTTAGCTTTCACTTTCTTATATTTTGTTCTGTTATCATTTCAGTATTCTCATTATCCTGATCTTCCAAGTTAGACAAGATCTGAACTTCAAATATAAAAAAAGCAGGAAAGATGCCTTTCCTTCTTTATACTTCTTAAAGCTGAAGTGGGATAGACTACACCATAAGACCTTTATTTCCGGCCTTAGTGGAGAACAGAAAATTATTTTGAAATATATGGTTACATGTCGGGACAGTAGATTTAAAAAAAAATGATTATTCTAAATATTAATTAAAAGATGTTGAAAACAGAGAGTTAGCAATGTTTTGACCATAAATCCTCCTTCTAGGAATTCTATGGCGAAGTGAGGGAGGGGGAATAATTTTGATATCAGTGAGTCCAATCCTAAGAAAATTTGAGCAAGGTATATTTTAAAACTGGGAGCAGTTCTTTTAACTTACAAATGTTACACGAGTAAACTTTCAAGTGTTCACACTACCAAAAAACCTCAATAGTGAACACCATCTACTTTCTTATCCAGCTGTGCTGATGGGCTAAAACAGTAAACTGCTGCAACATCCTAGTAATTTGGAAGAGTTCAGATTTGGATCTGAATTTTGGTCCAGGTACATATTATTCAGGGCTACATTCTTCCTTTACATGGAGAACAATGGAACTGCATGGGTTGCATCTCAAGGCAGAATTTGACTTTTGGGCTATGTCTACACTGGCAGCTTCTTGCGCGATTACTCTTTTGTGGAAGAGTTCTTGTGCAAAAACTCTTCCACAAGAGAGCGCCTACACTGACATGTGCTTTTGCACAAGAGCTGTGCTTTTGCGCAAGAGCATCCATGGCAGTGTAGACGCTCTCTTGCACAAGAAAGCTCTGATGGCCATTTTAACCATAGGGGATTCTTGTGCAAGAAGTTCATGTTGCCTGTCTACACTGGCCTCTTCTGGAAGAGCTCTTGCACAAGAGGGCTTATTCCTCGTGGGGAGACGAATAACTCTTCCAGAAGAAGCCCTGTTTTACAACACTAAACTGTAAATTTACTTCTGGAAGAATGCTCGTGCAATGTAGACAGCCAGCAAGTTTTTGCAGAAGAACGGCTGTTCTTCCGCAAGAAGCTGCCAGTATAGACATAGTAAACACTGGGCTATATAAAAACCAAGGCTATGTCATTTGCTACAGTGGCTATAAACACAGCATTGTATTAGAATCCAAAATTAATGTTTTGTGTTACATACATGGCCCAGCCCAAACCAGATTACGTGACAGTTCTCAAACTTGTGCAATAGCAAGAAGTTGATATGTACTGAATTATGAAATTTGGAGATTGCCTAAGTTTGTAGTTTAGGTCCTGTTGCAAACTTCTCATTAGCCAGCAGAGAAATAAAGTAGATTGTTGGCTTTAATGTTTCAAGTTTGGTCCACAAAAACACTTCAGGTTCATGAGGAAGAAGAGTGGCTTTCACTTTCAGGTTCATTTTCCATGGAAGTATTATTTGAGAAGTAGCACTGGCAGAAAAATGTGAATCCCAAGCAGAAAAATCCCTGTCCTGAAGTAGGAGGTGTAAAAAACAAATTTGTATTTATTCCTCCCACCCCGAAAGGGTATTAAAGAAAACATGGGTTTTCTCTTTTTTTGGCTTCCCAGATTATTTTTCATTGTGAAATTTCAATGACAAGAGCCCCATCCTGCTAGAGAGGCAGACTATCCTGGAGTTCTGTCTCTCCACTAACCCACTCCAATTCTAAAAGCCAGGGAATTGTCTTTGTTCCTCCCTCCACAATCTGGAAAATTCAAATTGTAGGGCAAACCACAATTCTCACCTAAAATTTCAGTTTTGCAAAAAGGCCATGTTTTGTTGGAAAAACCATTCCACTGAAAAATTTTCAACCAGTTCCAGTGAGTTTACATAACTTGAACCTGAAACCTTACAAAGCTCTACAGTTTTCACTGTCTGAGTTCTATAGTTGATGTGAATTCAAAACTTTAAAAAGGGAACTATCAATTACACCCATAGTTGTTGATAGAAGCAAAATGAGGGGAGTCTAAAAAAATCTGTACCAGGGTGATCAATAACATGGCAGTGGTTCACCAGGGTTAGCCCATGGTGGGCCACTGCCACTATATTTACCCGATAGCCGCAAATACCAGCAATTATAGTTCACATTGGCCACAGATTGCTGCTCCCAGCCAATGGAACGGTGGAAAGCAGTACAGACTGGGACACCGCTTCCCACAGCTCTCACTGGCTGTGATCCATGGCCAATGAGAGCTGCAATTGCCCATACCTGCGCCAAGGAGATAAATGTAGTGGTGGGAGCCCACCCTGAGCTAACCCTTGCAGACCAAATCTGGCTTGCAGCCAGCCCAGTATTTGCTAACCCCTGATCTGTCTCATACATATCACCTTCTGATAAAAATATTGCAGTATTTCCCTCTTCCTATAATGCAAATTAATAGTATAAAGCTTTTACGACAGAGCAACATAAAAAAATTGTCTTGATATATTATGCATAAGTTACTGAGGTTATTTCATTCAATTAAACAATATCTTTAGCACTTAAAATTAAAAAGTTTAGCCTTAAATTTAATGTGAATAAATTGATTAAAAATACATTATAAATAATTCTTAATTTACATACTTGATTAATTTTTTTACTAACTTTACAAGATCATTATTGAAAGAATGTAGGAGTAAAAATAAAGTAGAAAATATTTAACTATAGCCTTTCCTATTTAAAAATACAATATATTACATGCTCACAGTACTTTCATTGTGCAAAAGGTGTACTGATGCTCTGTGGTTTTGCATTTACTCAGTTTCTGTACACAACAAATTATGCCTAAGAGCTTACTTTGTTCTGTACTGTTATGCAGAGTAAAACAGACATTTGGCACATACTTGGTTGTAATGCTTTAAACTGCAAAAATTAATGGACATTAGTTGCTTTTATAAAAAATGCCAATTTTAATCCTAAGCGCTAAATAAGGCTTTTTCAATACTGAAGACTTCTTAATGCATTTACTGTTTGTTTCCAGGATGTACATCTTCCAAATCACAATACTAAGTGTTGTACTGGTAAATATACCCACAAAACAAGTTTAACAGACAGACGTCTCAGTCAAAGTTGGTCCTCTGACACTTCAAGTTTTCTTTGTGGAACAAACAAGTTTCCATGTGAAATTCCATCAGCGCAGTCTGAATTTGAAGGAGACGAAGATAAACTAGAAATTGCATTCGGCCCTCCGGGCGTACGGAAAAAACTTTCAGTCACTGATTGTGACTCTTTAGATTTCACTGGAATACGAGACTGATTGGAAGGGAAAAGAACATTGCAGTCACTTAAAATTAGATAGAAACTTAAAGCTAGAATATTCAAAAACCTTGTAAGTCTTAGAAAGAGAAAGTAATATATAAAATTTCCTTCTTTTGGCCTTGACATCCCTAGTTTGACACTAACTGCAATTACAAAAATTAGTCACCTAGAAAATTAGAAATGCCTCATTCCCCATTTCTTAACAAATAAAACGTAAAAATTAAGTGTCTTAACAAAAAGGTAAGCTAAGCTAGATACCAGCTTTAATACGTATATGTATCCTGTTTAGGTAGCAAACACAAAAAAAATCCCCCCAAACCAGGCAATCAAATAAACAAAAAAGCACCAAACTTCATGCAAAGGCTATATTTAGTTGCAAATCAGCAAGTATTAACCAATGAGAATAAATCTCACAACAAATGTAAATACAATTAAAATCTATTATTTAAATAAAGCTTTCCTGATTGTTGATTTAAAATCATAATTAAAGTTACTCAAATTTTTCTTTATCATGGCCTTTGGGAACTATTATACTATTTATTTTAGAGATCAGCACATCTATCTGTGAGTCCATTTGTTCAAGAACACCTCCTAAACAGTAAGAGCTAGGATCACCAAATTTAGTATGGAGCTTCCTATTATGCTAACTTAAAGCAAGATCACGGTTTGGCTGTGCCAAGAAAATGGGAAGAGCTGGGAATCGGACTGTTTTCCATAATATTGAAAAGGTGGGCAAAGAGAGAAGGGGCACCATACTGAAAGCAGCGAGCCAGCAGGGGAAAGCTATACTGAAGAGAGATCACCAAGAGAATGGCCAGTGGGGCTGGGGCTTGGCAATCTTGCCTGTCACCAGACAGGATAAGTAGTCCCTCTGCACCAAATCCCTCCCACAGCACCAGAGGAAGGGAGAAGGGCCATGCAGGCCAAGGAAGCTGTGGGGAGACAGAAGGTCCCTGGCAGCCAGAGGGAGCTAGAGGAAGAGAAAAAACTCCGTGCGGCCAAGGGGTAGTTGAGGGGAGAGAAAAGGCCCCTGGCAGCCAGGGAGGGCTGTGGTGGAGAGAAGGTCCTACTGGCCATAGGGGTTGGGTGGGAAGAAGGCCCTTCTGAACACGGGGCTTGGCAGGGGACAGAAGATCCCACCAGCTGCAGGAGCTGGGAAGGGAGAAAGCACTACCAGATGGGATACTCTGCCCTGAGTTCCCCCTCAACCTCCAATGCTCACTCTTTCACTACACGTTCCTGCCCTGCACCCCCTCCCCCACACACCACCAGCACCCTGCCCTGAAGGTATGGGTAGATCGTGATTAATCTGAATAGTCGTGTAACCACACACAAGATCAGTTACACAACTATTCAATAGTCCCCCAGGGCGGGACCGTTAGCCAGTGTGCTCCCTGCCCCACCCCGGGGAGCTCCCTGCCATCCCATGCTGCTGCCTCTGGATTTGAACTCTCCATGGGCAGGGGCTGCACCGGGCATCCCATGGAGCAGCCTCTGTCTGCAGACAATGCTGGGTAAGTCTTCTAGTAAGTAATTTCTAACTCTTAAAATAAGGAGTAGTTCTTTGGCACCTTAAGGTACGTCCACACAGCAACATTATTTCAAAATAACTGCCTGCTCCACAGATGTGGACTAAGTTATTTCAAATAATGCTAGTTATTTTGAAATAATGTTGCTGTGTAGATGTACCCTTAGGCTGTGTCTAGACTGGCAAGTTTTTCCGCAAAACCAGCTTTCTCCACTGGCCGCTTGAATTTCTGCAAGAACACTGACTTCCTACTGTCTGAAATCAGTGCTTCTTGCGGAAATACTATGCTGCTCCCGTTCTGGCAAAGGTCCTTTTGCGCAAAGCTTCTGTGCAAAAGGACCAGTGTAGACAGCTCAGATTTGTTTTGCGCAAAAAAGCCCCGATCATGAAAATGGCAATCGGGGCTTTTTTACGGAAAAGCGCATCTTGATTGGCACTTTTCCGTTAAAAGCATTTGCGGAAAATCATGCCAGTCTAGACATAGCCTTAGAGACTAACAAAAGTCTCTAAGGTGCCATAGGACTACTTACTGTTTTTAAAGATACAGATTAATATGCCTACACCTTTGAGACTTAAAATAAGTTAGAATACTTGTATTTGACAGTTATCTTACCTGCTGTAAAGGAATTACTGCACTGGATTTTCCATTTAAGTCATACACAGTTATGTTTGATTCGGTTTTAAACACTCTTTCTTGTTGCAAGGTCACATTCTCTGAAACAGGACTAACAGATTCTTGTTTTGGAGAGATTGGCACTGGTTGAAGTACAGGATTTGGAGAAACTTGCATACCAGCAGGTATGAGCCCTAAATGTTGTAGAGTAAAGTTCAGAATTGAAGAGCTTGGGTTTTGGACAGGATTACTATGGCTTGAATTAAGACATGAGCTATTTACTACAGGTGCAGCAGCTATAGAAGATGGTGGTACCATTAACTTCAAGGGTGTGACATGAAAAGCAGGAATATTAACAGCTGTAAATTCGGAAGCTGTCACTGGAATAACACCTATGAAAGAAAAATGGAGTTGGAAATTAAAAATCAACCTTTAACAGATGAGGGTGTCTATACTGTGCTAAAAGACATATGGTAATGGGTCTCAGAACTCAGGTCAACTGACTCAGGCTCAATCTGGGGGCTAAAAATAGTAGTGTAGTCATCCGGGCTTGAGCTGGAACCCAGACTCCAAAATTTTGTGAGGAGGGAGGGTTTCAGATGCCTGGCTCTAGCCAGAGCCCAACTATCTATCATGTTAGGTATTTTGCCTTGCAGTCCGAGCCCCGCAATCCTGAGTCAGCTGAACTGGGCCCTGAGACTCACTGTTGTGTGGTTTTTTTTAATTGAAGTGTAGACACACCCTAAGACTCCAAAAGGGCCAAATCCATGACTGGTAGTTTCACTGACTTCTTCTGGGTGAAACTGGTTCACAATGCTCAAAACCAGAAAACTTATTGTGACGGTCCTCCTCCTTGCTTTATGAAAACTGGCTTATATAAATATAAATACACTTAACTCAAAGATATTTTGGACAAAATACAACATGTAATCTATCAATATTAGTATTACAATCTATTGGATCTGTATATCCTATTTTGGGGCATGTATCATTCTTGTATGTAAAGTTAGAAATATGATGCATGAGACTGTTTATCGTTTAAATGTGATAATAAAAGTCATCACTGGTGCTCCAGAAGTCTTAACAACTGGGTGATCAACTAAGGACGAGTCTGATCAACTAAAGACTAGTGAACAGCTCTGTTTGTCCTATAAGTCCAAAAGTGATTGGACTAGTAAGACGTGACCATATCACCTAGTTATGTGCATACTTTTAATTTTTTTAGTAACTTTGATCTGGCTGTTTTCACTTGCAGCCACTTACATTCTACAGCTTGTACTTTAAAAAAAAACAACACTTTTGTTTACTGTCGGGCCCAGTGTAAATTATTGTTATGGGAGGGGGAGAACAATCAGTGTGCACATAGTTCTTTCATTGATAAAGGAGGCTTTCCTGAATGAGCTTTCATTGTGTAAACCTTTTGCACAAAGACTGATTTATTGGGGGTTTTATCCCTTTGTGGGTTGGTTTCCTGGGTGCTATGCCCTAGAACTACAAACTCCCAGAGCTGAAGGGGTTCAGTATCTGCATTGCCTTCAGGGGGGTGGTAACATCAACTCTATGCCTTGTTGGGGATAGGAATGGGACACCAGAAGACCTGGCCCAGGAGGGCGGAGGAGAGCCACAGAGAACAAGAAGACAGATGTCAGGATGGCATAATCAGCACACTGGGGAACAATCCCAAGGGGTCTTCTGTGACCGCACCCCATCATAGTTACATCTATATAAATACTTATATATAGTGTACATATACACACCAGCAATAGGTGAACTGTAGGTCACATGTGGCAGCGAACATATCCCAGAGTTTTCCTTGTTAGAAAAAATGGCCTCATTGCTATTTTGTGAGCACTGAGCAAGAGGAATAAGATACCCTGAAGAAAACAAGGTCTGAAAAAGAAAGGATATTTTTTTCACACAGGTGTAATAAGAAACATATTCATATGTCTCTTATGGTATAATCTGTAGTCTTTGAAAAACCCTAATGCCATTTTTCACTCTCTCTGCACTGCAGGACCTATGTTGCATCCTTTTCTGCTGATTAACTTCTGCCAGAGGCTTGAACAGGACTTCCTCTCAACACTTATCTTCAGTTGACATTAATCTTCAGTATGTAATTCAAGGTCCTCCTTTTTCTCAAGAAGTAGAGTGTGCTGCATTTCTGTTAAATATGTCTGGCTGAATTAGAGATTAAATTAAATGCTGACAATTTTTGAATGCACATTTTGACAAACCAAAGTCTGGACTCAAATGGCAACATCATTCCATTCTCGGATCAGATGAGACCTTTGATAAAAGTCCATGAGTATAATACCTTTTAGATATATAATAAAATCTGTTTTTGCCAAGAAAACTCGAATCTCCTCTAAGACACACACAGCCAATAATGATGACACCCACTATAGAGTGCTGAGTTTTGCAAATGAGCACCAAAGCAAACAAAAGTAGATTGCTCATTTATTTTGGCAAAGAGTTCATCGATACTTCATGTTCCATTAAGAATTACATTATAATCTCTATATGTAAATACGTTTTTCCTGCTAGGCGACAGAATGACCTCATTACGCTCGCTGGACG
The DNA here is from genome assembly GCF_049634645.1 of Pelodiscus sinensis. Taxonomy (NCBI): domain Eukaryota; kingdom Metazoa; phylum Chordata; order Testudines; family Trionychidae; genus Pelodiscus; species Pelodiscus sinensis. The sequence goes on from NC_134714.1 coordinate 89,574,744, forward strand.
TCATCACACTCTCATGCTCTCTGGCACGAAAGCCACCAGAGAGAGAGGGGGTTGGCGAGTGTGGCATGCAGCCCACTAGTTTTTTTTTAAAAACAGAAACAAGATTTTAAAAATACTAGATCTCACTATATGTTAATGTAATTAAATTTGAGCATTTTTCTATTCGTACAATTAAAAATTGTAGAAGTTAAGAACTATAAGAACCTCATTAGGCTAGTCATGCAAGAATTTACACGCTTCTACTGAAAGCCAAATAAACCTTTGAAATTAAGCACAAGAGGAAAATTAAAGACTCTCCAGAAGAATTTCTAATGAAGAGACACAACCTTCATTGGAAATATTGCTGAAAAGTATTTTTTTCCTCCCCTACTTGTATGCGTAATACAGTAGAGTCCTATGAGAAATAAGAGCTTAAGGGTAGACTAAAGACCAAATGAATCACAGAGGTTTCCTGTATGTATGTTCTGACTATTAATACATCTTTGGGGGGGCTGTACTTTTTCAAATTAGTGGAAAGTATACCTCATGAGTAGAAACAGCAAATGCAACAGGCATCTCTTGTGTAGTACTGCTTCTGCTTTTATCTTCTGAAAGACCTTTCCTTTCATGATCAAAGCAACATTCCACATTTTGATCTAGTTTTTCAGATTTGTGCTGGTTTTCCTCTTGGAAATTACTTATTTCAGGCTTCAAGTGCAGTGTACTAGAAGATGTTCTTTCACCCTTAACAGAATGTCCCTGAAAAAATATGTATTACACAAGGACAAGAAAAAAAGACATTTTAAAGATGGGTTTTAGATATCTACAGTAAATGTAATTAAGTATATAGCTTTAAATCATGTATTTGCTTTCATTATATGAGATATTTGAAATGTCATGTTTCAAAAACTAATTCCATTCATTAAATCTTTTATGAATACTACCAAAAAAAGCCTCTTAAAGAGCCATAGCATCAAACTCCACTTTGTTATTCTGCCCTGTAGACTACTAAAGTACCAGCACAGACAGCTCTACATTACCTGCTTCTGCACCCACCAGCATCCTAGATGTTCTATGGTTGGGAAGGGGCATGGTAAGAGCACTCTACAGTGATGACCTATGGCTGTTCCAGCAAGCACAAAGTAGAGCATAGCCTAAAGACTGCTAAAGTGCATTATGAGGCCAAACTGGTTATCAAATAGTCCCAGGATTTAGAAACAAGGGTCAAAAAGACATTCTTATCCACATTTCCCAAGTACATAAGCACAGTTCACATATATCTAGAGATTTGGCCTGAGAAGTTTCAACTGAATAATTTTTTATATAGGGTGTCAGGAATTAATAACACTAGATAAAAAAATCCTTGAAATACTTTGAGGTAAGGAAGTTCTTGAACTACTCCAGAAAGATTGCATTACATCCCCTGGAAGACAGCAAATAAAGTTACCATGTTTGGATTTTGGTTATACTTTTAAAATGTTCTGTAAACACTCATAGGTGTGGGCTTTTTCCCCCTGAATCAAACTATTTGTTAAGATAACCTGATTCAAGTTTTGGTCTTGCAAAGATTTGCTTTGATTGACAGAACTATGTATTATCTGAATGTTTGCCAAACACAAGGTAAACTATGAGCACAGTATCCATGGACATTCACCCTTAAAAAAGGCAAGTTCAAGATTTATACTGAAAGTGTAATACTATTCACAATTGCTGCAAATACCGAACATTTGCAAAAATCGGAATTGCAGGGAATTGAGCAGCCTTTTGATTCAGTGCAATCTTTCTAAATACTCTCCTCACCACCTTGAAACAAAAAGCACTCACTCCATAAGACTGGTATGATACCCCTATCTAAAGCCAACCCCTGGTGGGACTTAAAAGCAATATACTTCCATCAAGGTTTAAGAACATTTGTCCACAATTCAACCAAACAATTTTGAATTAAGAGTTGAATTTCTCCTGAAATCATGTTTTATACAATCCATTTATTTGTGCCTTCTATTAGGATCCTGAGTACTTTGTAATAGTATGTCATCACTACAATATTAAGGTAAAAAAGCTATATTTTTTCTTACATTACTTACTGTATAAACATCTTCAAGACTTTTCTCATCACTTTTACATTTCTTAATTGAACTGTTCTCCTGTAATGCTTGAGATCTTTTAAGGCACTTCTCTGGTGTAAACTCAATTTTTGTAACTTGTGTTTCTTTAGCCATCAAGTTCGCCACGCTAACTTCACTTGCATTACTGTCCCCCTGTCCAGTGGTCATTTGGCTAAGCGGTATTTTTGAATTACCATCCAAAACACTTTTAGTTCTAGTCACATTGGGACAGGGCACAGACTGTAATGTAAAACTTGGGCTATATGTTGTCACAGTCTGAGCTTGGGAAGGATGCAAATATATAGCATATGAAATAGCAGAATGGGTTTGAGGTAGCATTACTGGAGAAACTGAATTGTGGATAAGAGGCAGGACACCCAGTGGCTGAACAAGAGATGGATTTTGACAGGATGATGTAGTGTTAGGTTCACATTTCAGAAGAGATTCATCACTAGAGCTCAATTTACATTCTAAGGGTGATCTTGTCAATTTCATCTTTAATTCCCTAAAAGAAAAAATAAGAAATACGCACTTAAATACATTCAGAAGGCCGCTGGCCATTTTATGTCATGACATGCAAAAACAGAGTAATCTGATGGAATTTGCACTACTTCATCCATTAAATAAAGTGAAAATAATGCTATTGAAAAATTGAGTTTAATAGTTACAGGTTGGCTAACTCTAGTTCACAATAGCTGACTAAATACATTCCAAATTTTGTGATCCAGATGTGAAATAAACTTCTCACTATAACGCTAGTGTAAACATACCTTGATTGTTCTTCTATCTGTGGTTTACAAATTGCTGCAAGCTGAGCCATTTTACTTGGCAGGGATGATTTTTGGTCATTATCTGTTCGGGAGAAAAAAGCCATAAACAGTAGGTAGATTCATCATTAAGAATACCGTTTAGACAGTTTGCATGGTTTAAATGTTTAGTAACAAGGTGTTAAGTCTTTCACCTCCATGTTGCCATTCAATTACAATTCAGGCTGGATATGTCAGTTGGACAGTGGCTTAAGTTGGAGCCCTCAGTTCAGCTTTTTGTAGAGAAGCATCCACAAAGGACAACATGAGGCACCAATTCGTACTTTTGCTGGCAGAGTCCAAGCCCAAGAACTGCATTTACTCAAAGAATAAATGGTGATCTCAACTTTAAATGTGGCCCTTCCAGAAGGGCCAGCTGAGACATAGTTAGGCCTGGCACAATTGGATTTTTATTAGTAAACGTCAATTTCATTCACAATACATAGTTCCATCCATAATCAAAATGTATATGTAGGCAAAGGAAAAAAATGCTACTTGAGAATTTAGAAACGCATTTAAGGACATTAACTTTGTATATTTTAGTACATGATGTGGAAAATATGTGTTTTAACAGTTATAAAACTTTAATTGTTCTAATTTCAACATACAGTGGAATTAAATAATAATTCTCTAGCTTCCCAGAGTTTCTCACAAATATGAAAATTAAAAAAAAAATAGCAAAGGTTTCTTAAAAATATCTATATTAATTTGTTGAAGTTATCTGTTATATATTTTGAAGAGTTTGTGAATTTGTTTGTGCAAAATAAAGTCATACTTCATGATTACCTACAGATACCAAATTTTGCATAAACAATCCTGCCACTTTAATTAGCTGAATGCACTACTTTTTACATCAGAATATGCTGGGTGAAAGGTTTAAATAATTATTTTTGTTTTTCATTGGAAAAAAGTAATGACTATTATGATTAGAGTTCATTAAAAAATTGGCTAACAAAATTAAAATCAAGTTGCCTATTCAACTGTCATTTTAGTGTAATGAAAATGTTTACTGTTACAAATCACAAAATAATTCAAATTAGTTACGGAAAAAGTAATGGAAGCTTTATGAGTTTCTGATTCAAACTTACTATGTATGATAATTATTCAATAATCTGAATAATGTTTGAAGTTGAAATCCTACAAATTTAAAACTGTTCTTTACTTCCCTTTAGCAAGCATATTAATATAAAATTATATTACATATATTTAATTTCTTGAACTTTCCTATAAGTGTAATCTACGCAAAATGACTGCTAGTAAAAAAAAATAAAATAAAATTTTGCCAAATCTAGCCACAGTGCAGAAAAAGGTAAAGTATGCATATCCATAAAACATATTCCTAACAGAATATTAACTTCATTTTGTTTTCTATAGCATTGCATTAATAGCGTTAATTAAAAATTAAGGCATTTTCTTCTTTAATAATAAAAATAAATAATGAAAGTGCACAACCTACATAACTCCTAGTAACAGGAGCAGGTAATTACAAATAGTTAACCAAATTTAGATCTGGAATATAATGGCTGCAACTCTATGTTGCACATGCTAACTAGGGATGTAAAATCCCATTTAAAAATGTTAACCACTTAACTGTCCTGTAGTAGTGCGGGTGCAGGGGCTGCTCCAGGCACTGGTTAACCAAATCCAAAGAAGTTAAACGTCAATATCTATTTAACAATAGATTCATACAATATGTTAACAGCATATCTATTGTAGCTTTGTTGGTCCCACGATATTGGAAATACAACATGGGTGAGGTAAATATGTTCCACTGCACCAATTTCTGTTGGCAGAGAGACAAGCTTTGCGGCTACACAGAGCTTTTCCCTGACCTAAAGGAAGGTACTCAGAGTGTCACAGCTAAATACAAGATTATAGTAATCTAGTCTACCTCACTATACTCATGGCAGGACTACGATTGAACTCTCTCTCTTTCTTCCACTAACAAAAATTGGTCCATAAAAGATATTACCTTACCCACATTATCTCTCCAATAGACTATGCAGGAAAAGACAGAGCAACTTGCTTTCTAATTACATACGTGTGCTTGTCTTGCTGGGGCTGCTTGGAGCAGAATGGATCTTCCTCCGGTCACTTTCGATAGTCTTTACTAGCTTTATTAGCGATGGATGCCGAGTGAAGTTTTGCTTGCCTCTCAAAGGGAAGAGATTTTTTGAACACTGCTCTTTGGGAGATTTAGATTTTGCAGAATTAGATGGAACTAATGAAGTGGTAGTAGTTAAAGGTTTTGTATCTAAAATAGAAAATGAAAATAATATCACATGTAACATGAACAATAAAACAGTTCTTTTACTATTTGGTTGGTGATTAGAATGCAGGCATTATCTGACAAACTGGGAAAAAATACTCTTTAGAGAAAATTAAACTATCCCTCAGTGTAAGTTTAAGTGGAAAAAAGGCAATTCGTGCCAACCAAGACAAAAGGAAAGTAAAGCAGAACACTCACCCTGAGTATCTGGTAAAACCTCTGGTCCTGTCCATTTGAATGCTGGCTTTCGGCCTCTCTCCTCTTTAACATGAACCTTCTTGATAAGCTCTAGACTACTGAGAACATTAGCTATGTCGTATAGTCTCCTAATTTTGGCTGAAATAAAACAAATAAGTTAAATTCTGTATAGCACTTCTGGGTTCACTAGAATTATACCTTCGTTCATAGTTATTTCACATAAAGCTAAGGATGCTTCCCCACCCCTGCAACATGTTCTTAAATTTATGTTAAACAAAATTAAAAGTAACAGCTGAAGTTATTGGCTCCAGACTGCAGTCACTCATTTTGGATCCTTTAAGAACAATTTAGTCTTTATCCAAATTGTTTTTTTCTCCCCAGATCTGGGCCTTGATATTGTGCAAGCCTGGAGAAACTTTATATTAGGGCTCTGAACATGTAGCCAGCCATTTACATGATTAACCAATGAGCATGGGCTTATCAGGTTAATTCTAACAGTTACATGCAGCATCCACCACCACTGCTGCCTCTGTATCAGTACGATTAAGCCAGCTCCGTGTGCGTACCAGCTCCCGTGGAGCCGCCTCCCCCAGCTGCCTCTGAAACAGAGGCAGCAGGGACAGGAATGCAGGTGGGAGCTGGTATGCACAAGTCACTGGCTTTTAAGCTGGCTCCCCACGCATGCCAGCTTATGTGGAGCCACCTACTTCCACCCCACGCTGCTGCCTAAAAACACACAAAGGCAACAGCATGGGCAGGAGAGGAAAGAGGGAGGAGGCAGCTTTTAAGCCAGTGCCCCACGAGCACTGGCTCCTGTCTGCTCCACCATGTTTATACATGTAACCGCTGAAATGTATAGCGGTTACACATTTACAAAATTAAACACATTTTAATGTCCCTATCTTACACTGAAAGATAGCAGCTAAATTGGTGGCAGGAGGAACAGAAATATTCTAAAATACACTGGAATCATCATTCACCTGCAGAATCCTTCAATATACCACCATATCCTGATTAATAATTTGAGATACTATCCACTAGATTCACATTTTAAAATCCAATTGAACTACCACCAAAGAGCTTGACTTTCAACCATAACACATTCAGGCTCAGTTTCTCCCACTGAAAAAAAAAAACCCCCAAACCTGGCAAATCATCCACAAAATTCAGGATGATCCTTGTTTGCCAAGTATGTGGTAACACACTAGTTATATTTACAGAAAGATACATCTCTCTGAATACAAGCAGTGCCCTTTGGTCAGACACATCAGTCCACAGTGGAGAAAGAGAGAAAAACATTATGTAGTGGAAAAGAAACTACTAATTGTAATTACTGAGGCCTGATCCTGTCATTATTCCACATGCACAATTTGCACAAAAGCCAATGGGGGGGTTTTGTCTGTGACTCAATGGCAGGAGAGAGGATTTAAAAATAATACCACAATTAAGGAGACATGAACTAAGGGAGAGGGATGCAAATGAAGACATTTGAAATATCCCGTGCTTCATTTGCATAGTCGCATTATGGCGCTATTTCGAAATAGTACTATTTCAAAATAACAGATGCTGTTAAGACACAGTTATTTCAAGAGAAAACCCTTCTCTCGAAATAACTGGTAAACCTCATAAAATGAGGTTTGCCAGTTATTTCAAGAGAAGGGTTTTCTCTCGAAATAACCGTGTCTTAACAGCATCTGTTATTTCAAAATAGCTCTATTTCGAAATAGTGCCATAACGCGAATATGCAAATGAAGTGCGGGATATTTAAATCCGGGCTTCATTTGCAATTTCCAATGTCTTCATTTGCATTCCTCTCTCAAAAGAGGGTGCATGTGTAGACACACCCTAACAGAATTACAGTTGACAAAGACAATATTTTAAATTCCACTTCCTCCCATGAGATTAACTACTTCCTGGACTTCTAGAAATTTTTCTACATTTCAACCAGCACAGTCACATGACCATGATAAAAACTTGTCTAGTACAGGGACAATCAAATTTATGTGACAGTTGATAAGAAACAAAAAAATAAGGAAGTTTCATAATGAAAAAGACAGTTACTAATGAGCAACATGATAATATCACTTCATAATTAGAGCCCTACCAAATTCACAGCTTTGAAAAAACAGGTCACAGACTGTTAAATCTGATTTCCTACATGAAATCCAGCATGCAGCTAGGGACTCCTATTGATCACAGCGTTCCAGTTGCTAGTACCAGCCGCAAATGGGAGGGATGTGATGTGATGTTCTCTTACCCTGCAGAAGTGTTCCTGGAATGGGTCAGACCCACCTCTAGGACCTCCCCCAGCCCTAGAAAGATCTATAACTCCAGCTGTTGCCTTTTGGAACAGAGGTTGCAGCTCTAGCTGTCTCACACCCCAGTGCAGGGAGGCTGCAGTTTCAACAATCTCACTCCCACTCCAGCAGGAGACTAATGGAAAACTAGACATACAGTAACCTATATCCTATAACTCTCACTTCTGTGCTGCAGCTGGTAGTGGCACTGGCATTACAAGGGGCACCTGGCCAGCTACATTCCTCTCTGGCTGTGCAGGACTAAAGGCAGCACCTCTACCAGCAGCACACCAGAAGTAAGGTGGAAAGCCCTTGTTCTGCCTACAATAGTCTTGCAATCCCCTCTCCCACCTGCCTTTTAGGTCAGAACCCCCGTGATACAACGCTATGAAACTGCAGAGGTAAACATGTGAAAACATGAAACTGACCAATTACCGCCGCCCCCCCCCCCCCCGCCATGAAATTGACTAATACAGATTATGAATTTGGTAAGGCCCTATAAACCAGCTTTCTTCAAATCTTTCATATGTATTTTTGGCTACCCTTCCACAAATAGATCTTGTGGACATCTTGTGTTAAAGGTATAATTAGTTCCTTCATAACTAATTAGAAATATATTATAGGAAGAGAAAGAGTCTCATCACGTTTCATAATATGTAACATTATATTTAACAATTACAGCTTGCTAGACTCACTATAAACAACAGCTGTAATAGTAAATGAAATACATTCCATTTAAGAAAAATAAAAACCAGATCATTAGAGACAAAACGTATATAAATAGACAACCAAGACAGGTCCAGCAGTATTTTACTTACTTTTAAACTTGCTTTTATCTAAATCTTCTACATGGTCCTCTCCAATCAAAATTCTAGCAGCAACTTCAAGGCTCACTATTTGAGGAGTTGATACAAGAAATAGCATCACAAATTTCTGACTCATCACTCGTAAAGATTTGTCTTTCCTGCTGTTTACTGAAGCTGTACAGAAAGGAGAAAGTATTAAAATGTATCCAGTGACATGCCATCTGAAATGGCAGTTCTTACTATTTAAGAAATTAAGTACAGCTTGGACATTTGTAGTCCAGATTTCCATAGTTTGGCTACCCCATGGGGGCTCTCAGGTTGGAGCACTCTTGGGAATAAACCAGTCCCTTTGCTCAACAACTCTACCCCTGTCCTCACAGAGCTTCCAGAGCATTGCATATAGCTCACTTGCAGTGTTCTAGGTCAGAGAGGAAGGGGGAAGAGTGGGGAGCAGAGGACACTCTCGGGAAGAGGCAGGATGCCTGCAGAACCCTGCGACCAAGCACAGAGAGCAGCCCTGGTCCCAAGAGTGACAGACCAAGAAGGTACAACCTGTAACAAAAATATTTATCAACAAGCACCTTGGTCTTAATTAAAACATCTGAAAAAGAATAACACTTTGGTGCATTTTAGGCTTAAGAATTTAAGAGATCTGTGTTTAGATACTTCTAATTTTAATACATAAAATTGTTACCTGCTCGAAATTCCATCCCTGGAAGTTCAACAAAACACATTTCTGAATGTTCATTTGGGCCAACAAGTTTGGTCGCCATCTCCTCATTTTTATCATTGTCTAACTCAAAATCATACTCTCGCTTCTTGATCATCTCAATTTGTTGTGTGTATTTGTTCTCTTCGCCAACTTTTTTCAAAGTCTGCAGCGTTCTGTTGAGATTATGACGCCCATACCAAGCGTATCTGTTTTTGGCAAGGCGGCTCACCATATGCAGACTCTCTAGCACATTTACAATATCATATATGCGTCTACGTTCAACATCTATAAGGAAAAACAATACTAACATTCATCTTGAAATTTGGATCATGCAGTACTGTTCTTAGCATACATATCTCTGCAGCTGGTTTACCTAGCATGATGATTTAAGGAACTATTACAAAAATCTACATAGTTTGCATCAAATCACATATTATTTTGATGTCACATTTGGGCAAACTGTGGATGCAGCCAGAAAACCACCCAATTCCCCACTCATCCAATCACTGATCATACCCATAATTTGAAGAACCAAAAATGTACTCGTTATTGCCAGTAGCCGTGGTTATTGTTTATATGTTCTGTATAAAACATTATGGAAGGTTCTTTTTCTTAAAATGTTCTGTAACAAGACAGTGTGTACAGAGAAATAAGTTTTGTTGAAGAAACAGATTTCCATTTCAAACTTTAAAAAGGATTGTCTTAAAACCGAGGACTTCTTTCTTTTCTTTGAGACAAGGAATGAACTAAAATTAGCTTGGGCATTACGAAACGTTTTCATAATTTAACATACTAAAGAGGATATTCATAGGACATTACATATTCCTAATCATAAACATTGTAGTACGCGCACAGACTTACTAAGCTCTTCTGCTACTTCATCAAGGCAAATATCACTATTCTCAGCAATGCTGGGATAATTAGGATATCGAGCTAAAAATCTGTGACACAATAATCCTAGACTTTTCTCTTTACGGCTCGGTTGAGATCTTTCATATTCATCTCCTGATAAATGCTCCTGTACAGAAACAAGGAAACAATAATTTAATGTTGTACATAAAAATGTTAAGTTTGACAGATTTACTGCCAGCATCTGGGACTGATGAACAATATCAAATGACTTATCCTCAACAGCTGATGAGCCTCAAAATAACAAATCTAGCATATAAACAATTAAAATAATATCACAAATAGCTATGATTCCAGAAGTAAAATCTAAACACAGAAGGAAAACTTGGCAAGAAGATAACATTGTGATAGTCTAGTCTGACTTCCAGTATAACATATGCCACAGAACTCCCGCAAAATAATTCCTTTTGAATTAAAGTACATCTTTAAAAAAAGAAAAACCTAGTAATCAGACTTGCATTAAATCAACAGGCAAACGCCTGTTTAATTTATAGACATTTTTTCCCACATACATGCAAACAGTGTTTTGTCTCTACAGTTTCACTTCTGTCAGAAAGTCCCTTTTTTTGTTCTCTGTTTCGAATCTCAGGACTAGCAGCGCTGATCAATATTTTAAGATTAGCAGTTGGTGTCCATGGGTCTCCGTGAGGAACTTCCTTAGACTTTGGGGGTGTTGTTAGAAGTCCAGAATCAGGCTGGATCTCCGTTAATACTGAATGTGAGGTAGCTGCCTGTTTCAGAGGAGTTTTCAATACGTTTTGTTGTGGCTTAGAAGAATGATTTTCCTGCCCAAAAAGAAAGTAAGCAAATAAATAAATAAATAAATAAATAATAAAGTCTCATAAAACTCAAAGTAATGTCATACATAAGACTACATGCCCAAATTGATCTTTAGTCTTGTCTACTGCCAATCAGTTTATTCTCTTGGGGAGCCTACGGACAAATTTTTCAGTCTTTATTCAAGTTAGACTTCTATTAAGGCAATGAAGTCTTGGCTGAATAAAACTTACCACGTTGACTCTGGGCTTATTAACATGCAATATGCAGTACAGGCAGTCCCCAGGTTACGTACAAGATAGGGACTGTAGGTTTATACTTAAGTTGAATTTGTACTTAAGTCAGAACTGGCATCCAGATTCAGCTGCTGCTGAAACCTACCAGCGGCTGACTACAGGAAGCCCGAGGCAGAGTTTCTCTGCCCCGGGCTTCCTGGAATCAGCCGCTGATCAGTTTCAACAGCAGCTGAATCTGGACGCCTGGGACAGAGCAGCTGGGGCGCTGCCGGGTAGGTCCCCACAGCGCCGCACCTCGGCGCTGCAGGGACCAAACCAGCAGCACCCCAGCTGCTCTACCCCAGGTGTCCCCAAGTCAGCTGCTGCTGAAACTGATCAGCGGCTGATTCCAGGAAGCCCGGGGCAGAGAAACTCTGCCTCGGGCTTCCTGTAGTCAGCCGCTGGTAGGTTTCAGCAGCGGATGACTTGGGGACGCCTGGGGCAGAGCAGCTGGGGTGCTGCTGGGTTGGTCCAGTAGCGCCGCTCCTTGGCGCTACTGGACCAACCCAGCAGCACCCCAGCTGCTCTGCCCCAGGCATCCTGATTCAGCCGCTGCTGAAACTGACCAGCAGCGGCTGAATCAGGACGGCTGAATCAGGACGCCTCAGGCAGAGCAGCTGGGGTATTGCCGGGTTTGTCCAGTAGCGCGGAGGAGCGGCGCTGCAGGACCAACTGGCAGTGCCCCAGCTGCTCTACCACAGGAGTCCGCGAGAAAAGCCTGGTCCACTGGGGGGGGGGGGGCGCACTCGCTGCGCCCCCCCCCCCCCCCCCGCGCAGACCATGGAGACGTGGGCGGCGGATCGAGACGCGCCGCGGTGCTGCCGCCCGGGTCCTCCGCGGCTTTGCTCCGCGTCTCCCTGGTCTGCTGGGGGGCAGGGTCCCCCAGCAGACCAGGGAGACGCAGAGCAAAGCCGCGGAGGACCCGGGCGGCAGCACTGCGGCGCGTCTGGGTGGTCCGCGTCTCCCTGGTCTGCTGGGGAGGGGAGCCCAGCAGACTAGGGAGACGCGGAGCAAAGCCGCGGACGACCCGGGCGGCAGGACTGCCCAGACGCACCGCGGTCCCGCCCGGGTCCTCCGTGGCTTTGCTCTGCGTCTCCCTGGTCTGCTGCCCCCCCCCAGCAGACCAGGGAGACGCGGAGCAGCTTTTCTCACTCCAGAGGACGCGGGCGGTGGGATCGCGGCGCGTCTGGGCGGTCCCGCCGCCCGCATCCTCCGGGGCAAGAAAAGTCCCGTTCATAAGTACGGATCCGCCATAAGTCGGATCCGCGTAACTCGGGGACTGCCTGTATACATAAATACAGTTTCTTCCATTAACCTGCTTGCATCAAGTAAAAAACAAATAAATAAAAGAACTTAACATAAAACTCAGGATGACAGTTAATTCATGGCTAATTCACTCATTTTGGGGGAATAATGCCAAAAATTGCCTGGTAAATGGTTAAAACTACAGTCCACGAATAATATATGAGTCCCCCCTGCCAAGGTGTTGGTTATCCCTTTACGGTCCTTTTTCCAAAAAAAAACATTCACTTACGTCCACGCTGCAATCGTGTTCTTTAAAAAAAAAAAAAAAATAGAAAGAACAGAGGGGTTCTTCTGACATTGGTAAGCTTCTTTCTATGAGGAAGAAGCCTTCTTCCGAAAGAGCTTTCGGAAAAAGGTGTGTGTAGACAGGGAAGAAGTTCTTTTGAAAGAAAAGGAAAAAGCAGAGGTGCCCTAGTGGCCACACCATCCATAGTATTCACAGCTTAAATGCAAGATAGCATTCATTCAGTGGCAATCCAGACGGAGCCACAGTGACATCTATTGCTTTTGCTTATAGCTGGCCATAAGGAATAGGTATACTTGTTTAGGTTAGGGATGTTAAGAGTGTAACCAATCATTTAACCAATAAGCTGATGCTTTTTGGATAATGGTACCAGTTAAATTCAAACTCAGATGGCTCATTGGAAGGCAGTTTCGCTGCAGAAGGGCAGTGAAGCCTCCTTCTTGGGAGTGAAGCCATGTGAGCAAGGGCTGCCCACTCTGCTCCTGGGGAGAAGGCTTCACTGTAGCCCCGCTCCCAGGAAAGCTTTGCAGGCTCTTCTGTGTGTAACCAAGTAAATGCTGATTGTTAACAGCTACACGCTTATCATATTAAATGCTTTTTAACATCCTTAGTTTAAGTGTTCAACATTTTATAAGAAAGATTCCTCCTCTTTTGAGAAATAAAGCTAGCGAGTTTTCACACAGGGCTGATCTTTTTGCTAAGAAAAATGAAACATGGTAAATTTCAAATCGTTTACACCATTGTGAGCTGACCCTTGCCACTGAATGGAATGGCTCACATCAGGCAAAACAAAACAAAATTAAAAACTAATTCTGACTTCTAACAAAAGGTTATCTTGGGTTAATGTCTACGACATTTACTTATTGCTTTGGCATAACTGCTAATATATAACATGCATATAGCTTAGTCTATACATTTCAAGCTGTGTATTGTTTCTTAGATATTTATTTCATATAAAAAAATGGGTGAAGAAGGTTGGAGCGGGGGTGAAGAAGGTTTGGATTGTGACTTGGGGGAGGGATGCAGAAGGGGGAACAGATGGTTGGAAGGAGCTAGCGTGCCAGAGGAAGGCTCTGGCCAGGAGGCTCCTAATGGCCAGCAGCCCAACCTCAAGCAGGCTCCTTGCCTTCCATGCCCCTGCTACTTAGAGCAGCTGGCTGCAGAGTCCACGTGTTCCCTGCGCACCATGTGCCCCTGGGAGATGGGTTCTTTGCATGCTGGGGGATGGGGCAGCACACAGAACTCCCCCCGCCCCACGTGATATGTGCAGAAACACATGGCCCCTGCAGCTGGCTGCTTGAGCAGTGTACAGAAGGTAGGGAGCTTCCTGAGATTCCCACTGGGCTGCAGACCATATCTGGTGGCTTGGTGAGACAGATGCAGCCTGTGGGCCATATTTTGCCCATCCCTGACCTAAGTGTCTTCACTAAAAGTTCACTCTTGTCAACCTAAGTACCTCACTGCATGGATTTAATAACTCCACCTCCACAAGAAGCATACGCCATGTCTTCACGAAGCAGAAGATCGATCTTCCAGAATTCAATTTAGCAGGTCTAGCAAAAACCTGCGAAATCGAACTCAGAGGGCAACCCTGTTGGCAGCGGAGTAAGGGAAGCCTACTGTCAGCCTCTTGCTGTGGAGGCATCAAGGAAACTCAAATCAAGGTTCCTCTGCTCCAACTACAACGTTAACTCCAGCTCCATAGTTAACCTAGCTGGAGTTGCCTATTGTAGTCAACCTTGCCCTTTACAGTAGACCTGGCCATAGCGCCAATGCAGGGAGGTGGATGCTGCTGCGGTTCAGCGCCTGTTCCCGGCTGACCCACAAGCCCCAGGCTGACAGTACAAGCAGCACCCTGTGAGGACAAGCGCACGGCCATCAGCAGGAGCCTCGTGTAGAAGATCCAGAGAGGCGATGTCATGACTGTGCCCAGGGAATGGAGGCGCCCTGCGTGCGTAGTGCTGACATGCCAGCGCCCGGTCAGACTCCCGCAAGTACCTTCTCTTCCGACCCCATTTCCCGCCGGCGCTCGGGCTCCCTCACTGCTCCTGGCCAGCCGGGCTGCGCAGGGTCATCGACGGGGCTCCGGGCAGCAGCGACGGCATCTCAGCCCTGGCAGCGCTGGGGAAGGGGAAGGCAGCGGCGGGTGAGGGCCCCGGAGCCGTAAGTACCGAGCCGAGTCCGGCCCGGCTGGTCACTCGGGACGTGCCCGTCCAGCACCTGTCAACGCCTCCCCCGCCCGCAGGGCCCCGCCCGCGCTGGCGAGGGGCGGGCTCTGGGATCGCCTCAGGCCGCGCGGCCCGCCAGTGAGCGGGAGCAGCTCAGTTAACCCGCACCCTGCCGCCCAACTGCTTCCCGGCCCCGCCTCGCCCCCGCCCGGCCTCGCGCCAATCACACGGCAGCAGTCACCAGGCCGCCGCGCTGATTGGCTGGGGAAAAATGGGCGAGACTCTTCCGGGATCCGATTTAAACGTTTGGCGCCAGTAGCCCGCGCCCCCCGCTAGACGCTTCTTCCCGCCGGGCCCCTCCCGAGCGCGTTGCCTGAGTGCGGATTCGCAGAGACGGGCTAACCGCAAGCGCGGTGTGGCTCCGGCTGAGCCCCGCACCTACCTGTGCGGAGCGACAGGGCGGGCCCCGCGCTCGCTACCGGTGCCGCTCGCTGCCGATTTGAATTTAACCCGCTGACAGAAGTTTCGTCGCTGACTAGCGGACGTTCCCCACCCTCGTGAGGCGGGGGAGTGAGCAGAGCCAATCACAGCCGAGCTTCCTGCCCGCCTAGCCAATCGCAGCCCGCGGCCGCCCACTCCTGCTTACTGAACTGGCGAAAGTTCGGAAAGTTTCTCCGCCCGGAGCTTGGCGGGTGCGGGGCGCGGGAACTGGGCTGGTGTGCAACAAATGGTGTCGCTATAGACGTGTGTGCGTGCTTGTGCTCCTGCTGCTGCTTCTCCTCTCGCCTGGCGGTGCTGCTGCAAGTGGGGGGAGCATCTGTTTCTCCCCTTTCCACGCTCCCTGTGTGCGCGGAAGTCGGTGGGGCGCTCTTTTGTTGGGGGCCAGTGCAAATAATGGCGGTTCCCCCCAATCTTGGCATCCGTGGAAATGTAGCTGTATGTGCACCAGGAAGGGGTGTACTAGTGAAGCAAATCTCCCAGTGCACATGTGTCCGTGAATGGCGAAGTTCGAATGAGTCTCAATTAAAATCTCCGTGTGGGGGGCAAGTTGTACGTATTACCCCTCTTGTGTGCAGATGTGATGCTGTTTTGTGAAACAATATGCTTTTTCTCCATCATCTACCTTTCAGGAGGCTAATGCTTGAACCCCTTGTGGGATACGAAGACTTGAATGCTACAAAAAACGTTTAGTGCAACGGGATCTGCATTTGTTTTACTGGAGTTTTCACTCTTAAGTGCAAGTGAGCTTTTGTAGCACCTGAGTGTTGCAGTCTAATTTGGATGAATGCCTGTATATTGTTTAAAGAGTGGCCCCCAATAATACTAGTTTTCCCTGGTGGCTTCCAGTGCATTGCTATTCCAATGTGTTTGGTTGTATCTGTGTGACTATGTTCATGGTTCAGGACCAACTCCCGACTGTAATTCTTTCCCATGCTGCTCTTGCATTGATTTAAATTCCTTGTGAACAGGCTTGCAGGCTTAAGCCCCTAAACTGCACTTCGGATGCCATTTATTGTCTTTTCTATTCTCCTTGCACTATAAACCCAACATCTAAATCTGTTGTCAGGGTCTTGATTTCTTGCAGATGATGCACCAACTTTACAGTAGAGAAATTTTCCTCAAGAAGCTTATGAGTTAGAGGAGTTGTGTGACCATCACACCCAAGCAAAAAATGCTGACAGGATTGCCTAAGAAACATGATTAACTGGTATTAGCTGAACCTGTTTTTGAAAATGTCTTCAGACAAGAAGAATATTTTTCCTTTCTGTGCCTATTCAGCCAGTTCTCCTGCTGAAAGAATTTAATAACTCACTAATTGAGTGATTTATTGTGGAAATGAATAACTAATTATTTACTTTGTGGAAAAGGGGCTTCTTACAAGCTCCTTGAGATAAGGATGCAAGAGTTGTCTGGTATCCATATGGGTTGTATTATTTACTATTGAGTACAAATCCAAAACCATTTATTTTCTGTCTGCAAGCTGTGCTGTTGGAGAATTCAGTTTTAACTAAACAATGCTTTATTATATTAGAGCTAGGATTGTGAAAATGTATTATTTAAAGATTAAAAAATTAAGAACTTGTTTGCTCAAACAAAACACGGTTCTCTGAACGTCTGTGAACTGAAACTAACTCGGCTGGGTATTGCTATTCCTAAAACAACCAAAACCAGAAGACAATCCTATCCTCATTCAATGCATATCTTCGTATTAGTGATGGAAACCTGAAGTGATATAAATTGGAACAGTAGTGCCCAGAGATTTTCTCACACTACAGCCCTACTAGTATTAATTTGATTTGTCTCTACAGCCCTACTAGTATTAATTTGATTTGTCTCTAGCCAATGTATCTTAGGCTAGAATCCTGACTTACTTTTTTTGGGGGGGTAAAAGATGGATTGCAAGATAGTTCCTACTTGCCTTGCTAGTCAAGGTTAGTACATGTCCAACCTATGGAGTATTCTAGCATTTAAGAAATGGTAGACTTCTTCACAAGGTTATTGCAATGATGAGTGATGGAATTGTGCAAAATAATCTAATTTCGTAGGCAATGTACTTTGTGTGCAGAAATCAAACAAAGCTGAAACAATTCAGGCTTTAAATGAAAGCTGAGCCTGATCTGTTTTCATTTACACTGAGCTTTGGAACCTATTCTCTGTGTGACCCCATGATCCCTACACAAACATAGATCTATAACCATACCGCTCGTGTCCTTCATTCAGAGCAACATCACTCATTTTAATCCCAAAGTCACCTGTTTCACTAATACTTGGCAACCTCTCACTTTACCTGCAAAAAAATTACATCAGAAATAAATCATGATGTAGGGAGAATTATTAATTATAAAGAAATGAATCTGAGCATTTCACATTTCCTGCTTATCTAACTTTTGTAAATCCTTTTTAGGGCTTTGTTAGATATTGAAATCTGCACTTGGGCTTTAGTAGTCATACAGCATGCAAGTGAAAGAGCAGTCAGTTATCAGTGCAGACTTCTACAATATATCATCTTTTAAAATGAGCATATGTTGTATACTACCAATATTTTCAACCACTTGGTTACTGAATTATCTTTGCATGTACCCCCCCTCCTTTATTTTTCTTGACTTGAATACTGTTGAGCTACATCTACACTGTAGGCTTCTTGCACAACAACTGTTTTGCGCAAGAGTTGTTGCACAAAAATTCTTGTGCAAGAGTGTCCACACTGCTATGTGCTTTTGCGCAAGAGAATCCATTGCCGTGTGGATGATGAGAAAGCTCTGATGGCCATTTTAGCCATAGGGGTTTCTTGCACAAGAATGCACTGTTGCCTGTCCACACTACCCTCTTGCACAAGAGCTCTTGCAGAAGAGGGCTTATGCAGCACCAGCTTTAGGCTGATTAGCCCCATTACCCCGAATCGGGCCCCATATCCTAAATCCGGAAGTGTGCTGGGTGTGCTGCAGGAGGGGGCGTTGGCCCTGGAGGAACACGGTGGCTTCTGTGCACTACAGGAGGGGTGAGTTGAGCGCAGTGATTTCCATGTGCTACAGGAGGGTCAACCTCTAGGTTTGGTGGGAAGGTGGGATTCTGCCCTGTAGCTGGAGATTTAAAGGGGCTGTGACTTTTTGTGTACTATATTTTTTTTATTTACTCAACTAAAATTTGTGTGTGTGGAGGGGGGTGTTTGTCAACAAAAAATCCTGGCTGCCAGGGCCTGGTCGAAACTGTTTGAATTGGGCCCGTCACTTCCTAAAGCCAGCCCTGGGCTTATTCCTCATGGGGAGAATAACTCCTGCATAAAAGCCCTCTCTTCTGATGCTTTACTGTAAATTTATTTGCACAAGAGTGTGCATGCAGTGTAGATGCTCCACGTTTTTCACAAGAACAGCTGTTTTTGTGCAAGAAGCCTGCAGTGTAGACATAGCCTTATATAACCTCAAGTCATATCCAGCCTCGTTCGCTGAGGCAGAATCGAAGTAAACCCAGACTAGTGTTTGTTTGGCCTGTTAAAAGCTTCCACAGATGGAGATTCCACATCCTCCTCTGGAAGCCTATTGCAGACTGTTCCAGTTAGAAAGCTTTTCCTAACATCTACCCTAATATTTCTCTTGCCTCAGATAAAGCCCATTAGTACCTTCAGTGGAATGGAGAATAATTGATCATAGTCCTGTTTAGACTAGTCCTTAACATATTTGAAAATTGCTACCAGATCTTCTCTTGGACTTTTTTTCAAGACTAAACTACTCCATTTTTAATCTTTCCTGATAGCTCAGGTTTATCAGAGGAGAGCAACAAAAATGATCCCTCTCTGATTTGTATACATTGAGAGCACTGGAAGCTCCCTAAAAGAGGAAGGGAGGGAGGAATCACTGTTGCCTGAACTGTAGCCTAGCTCCTTGATTATACTGCTTTTCCCCAATTTCCCATCGTTACACTGCTGCTTCCTGAGGGCCTCTCCCCCACACTACCTCTTCCACTGAGGCCTGCTCCTGTGCCAACTCCTCCCAAAGACCCTGCCCCTCACTCACACTTCCATACTCCTGCCTCCCATTGCCCTCCCTTTTTAAAAGTGATGGGGCTTTGGCTTCCCCTACTTCAGTGCTCCAGTCTGCATCTATCTTAGTGTGATGCTCAAAATTAGATGCAGTAGTCCAGATGAGGTTTAACTGATAATGGATAGTTATCTCTTGGGCCTTACATATAACATTCCTGCTAATACACACCTGCATGATATTAGCCTTCATTTATCTATCCATACTTTTTAGATCAACATATGTTGTCAACTGTTTTTTTTTTTGAGTTTAATCATTAAATTTGCATTGAAGGCTTTTGCTCATGATTATGATGCTGCACTTGTCAAACTGTTGTAATTAATGGTTCCCATAAAGATAAATGAACACTGTTTAAGGAATTTCTCCAAAATCATTCTAATCAGGAAATGCCATACATTGGATACAGTTACTATAAATCCACTGCTGGGCAGCAGGAAAAATAAAACAAATCAAATGATGCCCATAATTAATTTAAAAAGACAAAAGAATAGTTATATATGACCTTCAAAGAAGAAACAAAAAGTAGAGGAGAATTGAGCTTGTACCTTTTTACATTAATGAAGGAAATCAAGGGTTTGAAAAGGATTTTTTTTGTCTCACTCTCAAAGGCTCCCACTTGTTGGAAGATGGTTTGGAAATTCAGATCTTTTATATAATAAAGAGAAATAATTTATGGTTTCTGCAGAATTTAGGAAATTATAACAAGACAAGAGGCTGAAATCTGAGGCTATGACTGGACTACATTGATCTATTGGAAAAATGTATGCAAATTGCGTGCTGCAATTTGTATGTCTTTTTCCGATAGTTCTTTCGGAAGAGGCTTCTCCGAAATTTGGCCTGTCTATACTGTGCCAAATTTTGGAAAAGCGGCCTCTTTTGAAAGAGCCCTTTTTCCTCGTAGAAGGAGGAAACGGCTTCTGAAAGAGTGCATCTGCTCTTCTGCCAAAAAAGAAAGTGGAAGAGCAGATGCGTCCCCTGGACGCGGTGGAGTTTTTTTGGGGAATCCCAGAAAAACTCTGTAGTGTAGACATAGCCTGAGTATGATATTCACCATAGCACCTTCATTACTGCCTGACCTTCACTGATTATACTTAAGCATCTTCTTTCTTGTGTTCAAAAATTTGCTTGCTCCAAATCCCTGGTGTGCAAGTGAATGCCAGCCCCAGCAAGATATAGCAACATTTTTTAAATTGCTCCGCTCCAGCACCAATAGTGACTGTTCCGACTCCGCTCTGCATTCTGACTGTAATTAATTTAACTAAATAACAAAGTGCATACTGTAACTTTGAAAATATTTATTCAGAGTTTTAAAACAATTTAAATGTTATCAACAATGATACAAACTAGAATAATTCATAATTCAATCTGGAAAAAATTATTTCAGCAATCAAGTGGTCTTTCATAGCCTTCCGCAGATCTTTTAAAATTAACTTGAAAGCTGAAAACAGTTGCTCTACACTAACTTGAGTTGTTAGCATGCTTGAAGCAATTCCCCAGGCAGCCTGAATGCGGTGTGGATAGCTGTGAATGGCCTAAAAAACACTTAACTTTTAGCCTATCAATAGACTCCATTGCCTCACAATCTTCCCGAAAGTTTCTTTTGAATAATGCTTCATTACAATTAAAACTCGACAGTGTCTTTCTTGTTTATCCAATTTCTTTTCAAAGTTGTCATCTTCTGAATTGGTGCTTGAATTATCTCCATTTCCCTGTGATGGTTGAAGACAGCTAAGGGATGGATGCTCAAACAAGTTCAGAGTGGAGACTAAAGTTTGAGAACAGCCTGCTATTTCTGAAGAATGTGAACTTTCCGAAACTGCAGATTCGATTGTTGATAACTCCTTTTATTGTGCTTCGTTTTCTTCAACCTCTTTTGCCAAGTTCAAATGTAGCAATGATTTTGTATTTTGAGTCGTCGAGCAATATGAAGGAGCCCTTCCTTTGCCTTTGGTATTTCCCTTGAGGGTAAGAAGAATCCGATACCATAGGTCAACAAACTCCAGCAAGGAAATGAATATTGTCAAAGAGCTTCTCTTCACGTTTCTGCATGGAGGATACCATTCCTTCTGCAATTTGTCCACCATTTTCTTGCAAGAATTTTGACAGTTATCGCCATTCCTTCATTAAAACTCCCGGGGTTACATTGACAGCTTGAAGATTCGTGGTTTGGTTTGGCTTTGCCAGGAGGTCTCGCAGGTCCTTCACTTCGTCCCATTCAGCTTTTGTTAACTTGAGTTCTCTTGTTACAGCAGCAGTCGCTTGTTCACAGTAAGATTGAAAAAAAGAAGCCGATCAATCATCGTGAATGTGAATCCCAGCGAGTCGCAGTATCCAATGATTGAGTCACCCCATGTAGATAAAGAAGGACACTTCGAATACTTGGGGGTTTGTCATTTGACAATGACTTGTTGAATTTTTGCCAGAAATTTCTTCGTATGTTCTTTCTTCAGTTGGCAATCTGGGATGGACTGAACAGTGTGAATACCACACCTCATCAAGTGGACTTTTGAGTTGTCCTCATGAAACCATGTTGGAAGTATGAGGCTAGACTCGTTAACTCATTGCGCAGCAGCATGCATGTTGAGCTCTATTTCATCCATTCATTTAGTTCCTTCATCAGGCAAAATAGCCTCAGTTCTGTCCACATCCCTGTTCTCAGAGGTAGAAATGGTTTCATTGTCCTCGCTGAAATTTGATGGCCCACGTCACGTTTGCTGCATTGTCAACGCAGATGCTCAGCGCTTGCATTTCACTGATCCCAATTTTTTCTAAAATAGCTTTTACTTGACTTTTCACGTAGGAAGAATTGTGACGCCCTTCAATGTCGATTATGTCCAAGGTTTTTACCACAGCTTTATCTTTTCCTTCTTCATAGTACTAAGCATTGGTTGCAAGGAAATTTCTGTTTCCACAGGTTGCCGCATCCATTTTCAGGCAGCACAATTTTTGCTCCAAAGCTTTCTTGAGCTCTTCGTGCCCAGACTCAGCTGTGCTGACAACTAAATGACGAACTACATTGTGCCCCATCGAAACGCCAAGCTGCCGACCCATTTCACCTGCAACTTATTAGTATGTGCTATTGCTGTTCTACAACATTAATTGTTGGGACAATGACATAAGGCTACATGTTACAAGGTTGAAAATAAACATACTTATCTAACTAATCTGTGAGTATGTACTTGCCTAACCTTGGCATGAGGGTGGGAGCAGTCTGCATTGTTGCCCCATGTCTGATGATATGTTTTATTAAAGAATCAGATTATCTCCAAAAAACTTTGTAATTTTGTATCTGTACATTAAATCTTGATTTTGGCCGAACTGAGAATAACTGACATTAACATCTACTTTACCACGTTATGTGATATTAATTGTTATACAAGCTGAAACTTTTTGGCACTTTTAGGACTTTCTTGCTAAAATACCATTCACTGTGGATTGGAAATGGGGGTGGGGGAAACTGGAGCAGTCAAGATTTTCTGTGCTCTGGCTCTGCTCCAGCCCCCCGTTCCGGTCCAGAGCCCTGTTGCAAACAGTTTGCAACTAGCTGCTATTTGCTATTCTTAAACTTCTGGCACATATTAATTGTAATAGCTAGGGGACATCTTGGAGCAAGGGAAAGGAGGGCGGGTCTTGGTTAAGATTCGATTCCTTACCCAATTATAGTGTGAGCAAACACGCATGAAAAATCTGATCAAAGACACTCTGATCTTCCCTAGTTTTGCTGAAGAAGCTTCTGAGATGACATTCATGCTAGTTTTAAGATGAATCACAAGGAGGCTAGAGTATTGAGAAATATTTCAGGCCCTCTATACAGCATAAGATGGAAAGGGAAAATGGGTAGTAACTCAATTTTTAAAAAATCCTTCCTATTTACCTATAGAGGAATGACACTAGGTCTGGAAAGCGGGAGCTGCCTCGCTGAAATGCCTAGCCTTTCTGTAGAGAACATGATTGTAGAAACACTCTTAAGATCAAACCTTTTGGTGTTGGCAATGATGGCAGCTACGTGCTTAATACATATAGCTATTAAAAAAAAGAAAGAAAAGGTAATCTTCTCTGTTATGGGTCAATATAAAATATTGCTGAAATGTCTTTCGTTCTTGAGCTTTGGTCATAAGCCTGGGTTCTTCACTGTGACAGTGTAATTGGAGCCAGCCATGGCTTCTCATAGGAGAGCTCTTTAATACCGTTCAGAAATATCATGGCATATGCTTTAATCTTTGTATTGGTGCAGTGAGATTTTATAAGTGCTTCATAAACCAAAACACACAACCAAGGTCATGAATTTGCAACGTTTATAGTAAGCAGTATGTGTTCATGCTAGTCATCCCTCTAATTTGCCATAGTGTAACACTTAATATCGCTGCACTATTCAACACCAAGTATAGGTTGGATCTTGTATGAATAGAATTAAATAGTCAGAATTTACCTAAATTTCTCTGTCAAATCTTCTTAAGACTTACCTTTTGAGCAATGAACATGTGCACGTGCCTAAACTGAAGAGGGAGAACTTACCTCTTCTTTCTTTACCCTAACCTTTCTCAATTGTTTGCTTCTATTCACTGTTGGACCTAAAATCACGATATAAACTCATTACAGAGGTCATAGTTAAAATTGTCAAATGCATCTACATGATTTCAGGTGATACTTAGACTTCTATGTAGCTAGCCCCCTTTTAAAAATAAGTCATTTAGATGCTTTTGAAAACTTTGCCCCATCTTCTCATATATACACACACACACAACACTTGTACATTTTGAGCAGTTTAATAATGGTACATAATTACTAAAATTCCAAAGGTAGTAATCCAAGAACAGAAAGTTACTGGCAGCAATTAGTCAGCAGGTGGCACTGTCAGATCCACATGCTGGCGTGTTTCACACACGAATGAAAGGGGGAAATCTCATTTTTTATTCATTAGACTTGATAAAATTGAATCAGAAGTCATATTACTGAAAGGGCAGATTGAATTTTATTTTAATTTCATTTGTTTTTCTTTTAATTGTTACATGATCTTCTAAAAGTGGCCAAATTAAACCAATTTGTATCAAAGCTGCCTGCTTCGGGAGGTCAGAGAGGGAAATACCTTATAAAAATTCAGATTCTTATACAAATTAACACCTCCAGTGGCTAATAATAGGATCCTTACTTCTCGCAGGAAACGTTAATTAAAATTTAATTCATACACCAGAAACTATGCTGGAAGAATGCTAAGAAGGTGGCACAAACACAAACAAGGAAATGCAGCTTTAACAGCTTCACTGCTGCAGGTATATTCAGCTGTTCTGTTGATTTGAGTGCATAAAGAATTAAAGAGACTAGACCTACATATTCCTATGCTGACTCCAAGGCTGTGTCTAGACTGGCCAGTTTTTCCAGAAAATCAGCCGCATTTCCGGAAAAACTTGCCAGCTGTCTACACTGGCTGCTTGAATTTCTGCAAAGCACTGACTTCCTACTGTAAGAAATCAGTGCTTTTTGTGGAAATATTATGCTTCTCCCATTTGGGCAAAAGTCCCAGTGTAAACAGGTCTGATTTCTTTTCCGCAAAAAAGCCCCGATCGCGAAAATGGCGATCGGGGCTTTTTTGCGGAAAGTGCTTTTGCAGAAAAGAGTCCGTGCCAATCTAGGCACTCTGTTCCAAAAATGCTCTTAACGGAAAACTTTTCCGTTAAAAGCATTTCCGGAAAATCATGCCAGTCTAGACGTAGCCCAGATGTATTTAAGGAGAAAATGTACCATTTGCTTTCTAACATTAAGGCACGAAAGGGCACCTTCTTAACTACTTTCTTAGCGTGCTTTGTTCTTCACCACCACATCCTATCTCCTTCAAGAGTGTTCCATTTTTGTTGCTAGTGGTTTGTTTCATGGCTTTCATGGATTTATTTTTTTTTAGAAGCATCTAAAATTATTTCAGTGCATTTAGTGTGAAGTACTATGGTGTCAACTTGCATGACTAAAGTCCTCATCTTCCCCAAAAGCCAAGCTTGTATGGCTTATGACCATTTGAAAGAAAGCTGTTGTAAAAAATGGAGAGTTTACAGACCATGGTGAAACATGCAACCAAATCTTTCATCACGAGAGAGAAATTCTAATAGCAGCCTGAAATGAATCTCAGTTAGGTGTAATTTATTATTTCCAGTCAAATGTGTATTTTGAGACAAGGGCCAGTGTAACATGTGTTGTGTGAGTACACACGTTATGTTAAGGAAGAATAGTATATGTTTAGCTTCTACTAGACTAAATTAAAGCAGAAAAGTTCAGGAATCAGGCAAAAATGGAATAAAATAGTTTGGATCTAGAGGGCAACAGAGTTAAGGAAGTTGATCTTGAAACTAGATAAGAGACTAAAGGCCACAAATGGTTTCAAGCTATTCTGAGAAAAGATGATTGCAGCTGTGACACAAACCACAGGCTGTCGCTTGCACAGATAGTCTACTGGCCCACCAGGTTCATGGGGCACAGATGCAAATGGCATAGTCTATTGGCTGCTTTAATTTTCACAGTTCTTACAGTTCTGCCTCCCTGCTGAACAGCTTGTAGTCTACCAGGGATGGAAGGGACAGGAAGATTGGAAAAAAGAGGAGCGGGACCAACAAAAAACACCAAAATGGAAATAGAGCAGCCGAATGAGTGTGTGAGAGAAACAGAAAGGAACACGAGAAGGAGAAACAGCCAAAGAGCGAGAGAGAGACCACTGTGCAAGTGAATAGAAAAGTAAAGCAAAGGGTTGTGGGAAAGATGGTTGCAATCTACTGTAATCTATTGCAAAAAGGATGGTTCCTGTAATATTGGGAGCCATCAGAGAGCATTATTTTAGATTGTCACAAGTTCTATTTAAATAAATACTTAGGCAGTAGATCTTGGAAGAAAGGGTGATGTACTTTTTCAGAAGTTAAGCTTATAACCAATAGCTTTCTGGTTTCTTGTTTAACACAGTTTGCCACGTCTCTCTCTCTCTCTAAGGATTATTCTTAGGTTTGGTTGTTATTTAGAGATCGTACCTGTAACATCACGTGGTGCCAAAATGTTGCTGCTACAACAAAAAGGAGTTGGGAATGGCTTCTAGTGCCATTAAAGATAGTAAAACGCAGTCATCCAGCAAAATATGCTATGCACTTTTGAGTACAGGCAGTCCCCAGGTTACGCGGATCCGACTTGTCGGATCCATACTTACGAACAGGGCTTTTCTCGCCCTGGAGGACGCGGGCGGCGGGACCGCCAAGACGCGCCGCGGTCCCACCGCCCGCGTCCTCCGGGGCGAGAAAAGCTGCTCCGCATCTCCCTGGTCTGCTGGGGGTGGCCCCCAGCAGACCAGGGAGACATGGAGCAAAGCCACGGAGGACCCGGGCGGCAGGACCGTGGCACGTCTTGGTCCCACCGCCCACGTCTCCCTGGTCCGTGGGGGGGGGGGGCAGGCGCAGTTAATGCGCCTGGCCCCCCCTCCCCCCCCAGCAGACCAGGCTCTTCTTGCGGACGCCTGGGGCAGAGCAGCTGGGGCGCTGCCCGTTGGTCCCTCAGCGCCGCTTCTCGGCGCTACTGGACCAACCCGGCAGCACCCCAGCTGCTCTGCTCCAGGCGTCCTGATTCAGCCGCTGCTGGTTAGTTTCAGCAGTGGCTGAATCAGGACGCCTGGGACAGAGTAGCTGGGGTGCTGCTGGGTTGGTCTAGTAGCGCCGAGGAGCAGCGCTACTCGACCAGCTGCTCTGCCCCAGGCGTCCCCAAGTCAGCCGCTGCTGAAACCTACCAGCGGCTGACTACAGGAAGCCCGAGGCAGAGTTGCTGACTTGGGGACGCCTGGGGCAGAGCAGCTGGGGTGCTGCCAGGTTGCTCCCCGCAGCGCCCCAGCTGCTCTGTCCCAGGTGTCCAGATTCAGCTGCTGTTGAAACTGATCAGCGGCTGATTCCAGGAAGCCTGGGGCAGAGCAACTCTGCTTCGGGCTTCCTGTAGTCAGCCGCTGGTCAGTTTTAGCAGCAGCTGAATCTGGACGCCAGTTCCGACTTACATACAAATTCAACTTAAGAACAAACCTACAGTTCCTATCTTGTACGTAACCCGGGGACTGCTTGTATACATACTCTTGACTATTCTTGCTGGGGTAGTTATTCATTGCAGGGAATCTCTGTTATTTGGCTGACCTTTGGTTGCTGAGTAACAGGTAAAAGTAGTTTATGTATATAACCTTGTATTTCTTCTGCCATACGTGTGAAATAACATATAGGCTGCAATCTTACGAGTAGTAAGACATCCAGCAGCTTGTCTAGGACCCATTCAAATAGGAAGCTTTGCACCATATAGTGTCTGGGCCCTTTTCCATCAGGATGACACACATCTACCCAAATTTTAATAATCATTCCCAATACAAGAAAGATTTTCATAGACCCCTCCACCTTGGTATAATGTTTTAGCCTGAGCCATGGCACATCTGATGTTATATAGCACATTAATGTCCAAAAAAACCTTTAATGATCTGAAAATTAAAAAAGGACTCTCACAAAAAGTGGAAACACCACCGAATTGCTATGGAGGATTCCAAGAGCAAGTAGGTAGGGACACAATCAGAAAGGCTAAGGCACAATGTGAGGTATAACACGGAAACGACATAAAAAGCACTAATAAAGGGTTCTTGAAATACATTAGGGTTGAGGTGCTGGAACAATTCTTATCGTGGAGAGGCTGAGAGTCATTGAACCAAACTGTAAGCCTTCTGTACAAGGGAAGCTACTTCAAACCAGGAAGGAGTACTGCAACACTGCTCTCTCCCCTACCCCCACCCTACTAGCTGTCCTAGTTCCGGCACTATGCATTACAAACAAGAGAAAGGAGAGCTAATAACTGCTGGCTAGGGCCCTACCACTTTCACGGCCATGAAAAACATGGCACAGACTATGACATTAGCCTTGGCCTCGGAAATCTGATCTGGAAATCAGCCAGGCTGGAGAAGGACAGGCCTTTTCCCCCTGCTCAGCTGTTATTGGAGGGACATCAGACCCACGTTCATAGACAGCAAAGAAGTGAGATGAGCAGCTCCAGAACTGGGCTCTGGACTCCTGCACAGGCTCAGAGCACCCGTACTGGAGTTGCTGCTGCCTGCGGCTTCTGTCATGACTCCGTGCTGTTGCTCCCCTGCCTGCTGTAGTTCCTGCAGGGGCTAGGGACCCCTCAGGCTGCCACCACCCATATCTCCAGCCCCTGCAGCTTCTGCCCAGTTCGGGCCTCCCCTGCCCCCCAGGGCTCCTGCCTGGATTTAGGATTCCAGCTCCCTCTTAGCTGCTCCTGCTGGAGCTGAAGGACACCTGTGCAGCAGCTGGGACTCAGGGCTTCCATCCCATGCCCTTTCACCCTCCCCCTGCTCCCCACCCAGATGACTGAACTCCAGGCTTCACTCCTCTCCCGCTGCAAAGCTCCAGCTGGGGCTTAGGGAGCCCAGGTTTAGGGCTTCATCCTCCCTGGCTCCGGGTGAGATTCAGGGCACCCCAGATCTGGGCTTTAGCCTACACAGCACATGCTGGGACTTGGGGCTTCCACCCCATGGCTCTTGCCTGGTCTGAGGCACCAATTTTTAAGGTATCCAGGGGGCCCTGGGCCCATATGTTAATCTACCACTTGCCCCAATTCTGACTAGCAGGAGCCCCAGTTTGGGGCCTCTCCAACATCACTGGGGAGATTGCACCTACCTCCACTGCTGGGAGCTTCCTCCAAATTCAGGAAACTTCATAGCTACTGCCTTCAGAACTGGGCTGAATAGGCAGCACAGAAGTGAATGTGACAATCCTGCAATCCCCTTCAATTCCCTTTTGAATCAGGGACCCCACTGTGAAGTTTCAGATGTAAAAGTCTGAAATAAAGAAATTGATGATGCCATGGCTGTGAATTTGACCAAAGTAAACCATGAATTTGGTAGAACCCTACTGTTGACATCAAGAAAGCTAAGCTGCTTAGTGCCTATTTTGCTTCAATCTTCATTGAAAAAAATCCTAATGATGAACAGATACTCAACACAATGGCTACGTCTACACTGGCCCCTTTTCCGGAAGGGGCATGTAAATTTCACCTATCGTAGTAGGGAAATCCGCGGGGGATTTAAATATCCCCCGCCGCATTTAAATAAAAATGTCCGCCGCTTTTTTCCGGCTTTTAAAAAAGCCGGAAAAGAGCGTCTACACTGGCCCCGATCCTCCGGAAAAAGCGCCCTTTTCCGGAGGCTCTTATTCCTACTTCAAAGTAGGAATAAGAGCCTCCGGAAAAGGGCGCTTTTTCCGGAGGATCGGGGCCAGTGTAGACGCTCTTTTCCGGCTTTTTTAAAAGCCGGAAAAAAGCGGCGGACATTTTTATTTAAATGCCGCGGGGGATATTTAAATCCCCCGCGGATTTCCCTACTACGATAGGTGAAATTTACATGCCCCTTCCGGAAAAGGGGCCAGTGTAGACGTAGCCAATATTAACAAGCGTGGGAGAGGGAGCAGGGGGAAAGAAAGCCAAAACTGGGAAAGAACAGTAAAATATGTAGATAGGTAAGATAAATTCAGGTCAGCAGGGTTGGATGAAATTTGTTCTGTACTTAAAGAACAAACTTAAGAAGTGTAAAAATCATTATCAATTATCTTTAAGAACAGATGGAGGACAGATGACGTCCCAGAAGATTGGAGAAAAGCAAAGTGGCTATCTCTAAAAAACAAAGAGGGCCTGTGAGGATTATATGCTAGTCAGCCTAAATTTGGTACCTTGAAAGATACTGGAACAAATAATTTATAAGCACCTGGAGGATAATGGGGTTATAAGGAATAGTCAGCATGGATTTGCCAAAAACTAATGATTCCAGACCAACTTGTTTTCCTTCTTTGATGGGGTTACTTGTCTATTGGATAGGTAGTAAGCAGTAGATGTGATATATATCTTAATTTAGTAAGGGATTTGATGCCGTCCCACATGACATTCTCTTAAGCAAACTTGGGAAATGTGGTCTAGTTGAAATTACTATAAGGTGCATACACAACTTTTATGACCATACTCAAAGAATAGCTATCAATAGTTCACTGTCAAACTGTGAGTGTGTGTTTAGTGGGTTGCTGTAGAGGTCAGTTCTGGGTTTCATACTGTTCAATATCTTCATAAAGATGTGGAGAATAGAGTGAAGAACAGTTTATAAAATATGTGGATGATACCAAACTTGGAGGGCTGCAAGTACTTTGGAGGACAAGATTAGAATTCAAGACAACATTTACAAATTGGAGAACTGGTTTGAAAACAACAAGATAAAATTAAATAAAGACAAATGCAAAGTACTTCACTTAGGAAGGAAAATAAACAACTACAAAATGGGAAATAACTGTCTAAGGAGCAGTGCTGCTGAAAAAGGATCTGGAGTTAAAGTGGATCACAAATTGAATGAGAGTCAACACTGTAATACAAAAAGACTTAGATTGTGTGGCATATTAACAGAAGTTTCACATGTAAGACATGGAAGGTAATGGACAGTGTGGCCCCTGCAGAAGTTCTGTGTCAAATTCTGGTGCCACGCTTCAGGAAAGATGGGGACAAATTGGAAAAAAGTCAAGAGAAGAGGAACAAAAATGATAAATGGTTTGACTACGTCTACACTGCAGGCTTTTTGCGCAAGAACAAGTGTTCTTGCGAAAAAACATGTGGAGCGTCCACACTGCACATGCGTTCTTGTGGAAGTAAATTTACAGTAAAGCGTCGGAACAGAGGGCTTCTTGTGCGAGAGTTACTCCTCTCCCCACGAGGAATAAGCCCTCTTGCGCAAGAAGGCAGTGTGGATGGGCAACTGGGGTTTCTTATGCAAGAAATCCCTATGGCTAAAATGGCCATCAGAGCTTTCTTGAGCAAGAGAGCATCCACACTGCCATGGACGCTCTTGTGCAAAAGCACATGGCAGCGTGGACGCACTCTTGCGCAAGACCTTTTGCACAAGAACTCTTGCGTAAAACAGTTCTTGTGCAGGAAGCCTGCAGTGCAGACATAGCCTTTAAGTTTAAGACAATTGGTCATGTTTAATCTTGAGAAAAGAAGCATGAGGGGGATCTGGTAATAGTCTTCAAATATGTTAAGGGCTGTTCTAAAGAGGGTTGTGATCAATTGTTTTCCATGTCCACTGAAGGTAGGACAAGAAGTAATGGATTTAATCTGTGGCAAGGGAGATTTTAGGGTGGACATTAGGAAACGCTTTCTACCTAGAAGATTTATTAAGCTCTGTAATAGACGTCCAAAGGAAGATGTGGAATCCCCATCTTTGGAGGTTTTTAAGAACAGGCTGGACAATTTTTTGTCAGGAATGGTCTAGGCTTACTTGGTCCTGCCTCAGTGCAAGTGGCTGGTCATGACTTCTCAAGGTCCCTTTCAGCCCTACATGTTTGTTCTAAAAATACATTTACCACATTGCAGATGGTAGGATCAACAAAACAAGTAACCATAGCTAGAATGCACCGATACCCTTAGTTCTTCTGGTTCAAATATACTTATTAATAACATCTGTGACTAGATTCCACTCGGGATTCATCTCTTTATTTACAGTAATGTCATTTAGCTGTTTCCACATAGTGGAATAACTTCAGTGGAGTTACACCAGGAATGAGTTTATCCCAGGAAATATTCACATTTTAACTTTCAGTACCAAAATATCTTCTGCTTGAAATGCTCTCTCCTTTTCTTTGTGTACAGTATTAAAATTCTTCCTATTTCTTCTTTTCCCTGGACTCTCGCTTCTTGCACATTAATTTTGAAAGCTGCTTTCTTCAAGTTTCAGACTTTGTTCTTCACATCTCTCATTTTAAATTTGTTGGATGTATTTTCCTTTTTAGCTTCAACCATCCTTTCATCTTCAGAATCTGTTTCCCCTATTGGTTCTGTTCTTCTAACTTCTGACAATTCATTTGTTTCACACTGATTCTTCTTTTAAGTTTGTTCTTAGATAGATCAAGTCCACAGGAGACATGCTTTCCTTCTTACAGGCTCTCAGACACCACATAGTTGTGAGGACAGAATAAAAACCTGGCTAGACTATGCATAATATTCAGCCCTAGATTCATGATCTAGGTGCAGAGCATCAATTCCTATTGAAATTAAACTTAGCCATGAGCATTCTCAACACCACAAATCATTAATTTCTGTATGCTGCATATGGTAAAATAGGGTTAATAATACTTAATCTGGTAGCATTTTATAGGCTAACAAAACATGTAGATGGTATCTTGAGCCTTCGTGGGCACAACCCATGAAAGCTCATGATACCATCTATATGTTTCATTAGTCTATAAAGTGCTACAAGACCATTTGTTGTTTTTTCTGTAACAGACTAACTCGGTTACCCCCTGAAGACTATTGGTTGTTTTTTTAAGTTTATCCTGTACAGACTAACTCAGCTACCCCTGAAGCTTCTAATACTTCATCTATCTCTTAGTGGTGCTGTGAATTATCCCATATTGGTAATAAAAGAGATGGAGATGTTTAAGTAAAAGGTACTATGTATAGGTAAATATACAGTACTGTTCTGGTTAAACCAGGCTTTCATTTCTATTAGCTACATCTTCAATACCTAATGAGTTATTTAGAATCACCTAGATGAACTTTTTCTTTTTTTTTCTTTAAACGTTTAACAGAAAGTTGCTGGAGGGTAGCAAATCCCCCACAAAGCCCACAAGATGTGAAATAAACTTTACTTGTACCTGTCATACTCCATTCCAAATGCCATCTCCATTGAAACACTTTTCTATATTTCCTTAAGCAGGATGAATTATCTTCATCTGCCACAAAGGGATTAAATATGTCAACAGTAATTATCTTTTCCTCATTCTTGGACAGTTGTTCTGTCTGAAATATGCTTTAAGGTTCATTTTAACTTTCTCACTAAATCTCTTGCTGAATAAGTCTATTAAGGTATTATTTGCAAACACAACAGATGCGGATAAATGTGTCCACTTGCCAACAGAAGATTGCCCATAGTTTTCAATCCCAAATGTTATTCCACTGTCTCCTAAGACAATAACTAAGCAAATTTCCTGATTGGAATCTAATAAACTTAATGCTCTTTGTTATCTTGAAATCATCAAAAGGCAACTCTTCCAGCCCACTAAGATCCTGATCCGCAAGATGATAAATATACCCAAAGGCTACGTCTACACTAAAAGCTTCTTGCTCAAGAATTTTTTGCGTCCACACTGCGGTGTGCTTTTGCGCAAGAGCTGTGTATTTGCCAAGAGCATCCATGGCAGTGTAGATGCTCTCATGTGTAAGAAAGCTAGGATGGCCATTTTAGCCATATGGGTTTCTTGCATAAGAAACCCCTGTTGCCCGTCCACTTGTACCTTTTTGCACAAGAGCTCTTGCGCAAAAAGGTTTATTCCTTGTAGAAAGAGGAATAACTCTTGTTCAAATAGTACTGTGTTCTTACGATTTACTATACTTTTTCTTGTGCAAGAACATGCTTGTAGTGTGGACGCTCTGCAAGCTTTTGTGCAAAAACACTGCACAAGAGACAAGTAGCCTAGGAGACAAGTAGTGCTTCCAACTCCCACACAAGTCTGTATGGGTATGTCTACACTACCACCCTAGTTCGAACTAGCACAGACTAGGTAGTTCGGACTAGGCTTCGAAACGAGGAGTAACGGTAGTTCAGACTAGGAAGCCTAGTCCGAACTACCTAGTCCGTGCCGCGTGTAGCCGCGCGGCACCGAGTCCGCACTAGCGGACATTTAAAAATGGCGGCGCCCAGCTTTATGCAAATGAAGCCCGGGAAATTTAAATCCCGGGCTTCATTTGCAACTCCGGTTGCCTACATTACCACCCTAGTTCAAACTAGGGTGGTAGTGTAGACATACCCTATGGGACCAGAAAAGAGAGAAAGATGACCAAGGTCACACTCATGATATAAAAACGGATGATCCACTGCAGTGAGCTATGGAACCCTTTATGTTTCAGTTTCTAGGCAGAGTAAGCTGCAGCCAAAACATACCAGGTACAACTAGTCAAGAAAACCTTTAAAAATATTGTTGCAATTTATTTTTAAATTTATTTTTATTTAGTATTTAAATTTCATTTTGTTTTATTATCCATCAAAATTGTATTTAAATCAGAATTGAATTTATGTGTCATGTACTAAAACATTTAATGATCAATTTCAATTAAAATATTACAGAAAATTAAAAAAGAATGATTTTTTTTTCATTGTTGATCATTTTAAACAAAAACAACTTCCAAAAGGTTTCCCTGGAAACATTTTGACCAGCTCTATTGCTGAGTTATTTAATTTGGTCAAATATGAATAAATGTGGAAGCCTCTTGAAAAAAAATCTTACAATCATCAACATAATTTAGTAACAGCATTTGAATTTATTTAGTATTGTTTAAATAAAATGCTTTCCCATGTCCAAATAGTGACATTCCCCCAATTTCCTGTTCATAAAGAATATTTAATGAAAGACTAGTGATTAGGCACATCCATTTAAAACCCCATCTCTGTGATGAGTACTTTAAGCAAAATGATCTACAACTTACAGAATGTTTATATACACAAAACACTATGATAGTCTATGAACCAAAAAAGGCACAAAGGATAATAATATCCAAAAGAACATATGTGTGCCTATCAAAATAAAACCCAGTGTGTTTTGTTTGGTAACCTCATCAGTATTTCAATAGATCTCTAAGGAAATTTTTATGCTATGATTGAAAGAAAAAAATGTTATGGAATAAGTCATTTTTCTGCAATCGGTTTTTGTTTTGTTTTTCCCAGGGAAAATGCACAGGAAAAAACACAGCCTTGTAACAAAGAACCTTATTTTTTTCTAAATAATCCTAGCACAGTAAAATGTTGCATCCATTGAAGATTATGATTAACTCTAGGTTTTCACTGTGAATGCCTGTCTGGCTTTCCTCCAGCTCCCAGCCTGTCAGTCAGGTACACAGAATTCTGTAGAGTCTGCTCCATTTCACCCTAAAGGGACCAACACGGTATTTAGTCACAACAGAGAGTTGTCCATTAAAATGACAGGGGGGTGGGAAGACACACAGCATGCTGCACTTACGATAGGAAGTATAATACACTGTTAACAATCATGCCTGTGTCTTTGTCAAGTTCCATTTGTACTGAGGAGAGCCCACTATGTCCTTTCCAAGAAGAAACACCTTTTCATTGTTGTTTTAAATAAAGGAAAATCTTCCCTTTAAAGAAAATCCCTCCCTTTTAATATAAACAATGTTCAGTTTTATGTCTAAACGACAGGGCCACATTCTGAACCATTGCACAAAGCCAGAGTAGTCAAGCATTGCGCAAGGGTTCACCAATAGGATTGAAAAAAAGAGTATTCTTCTCCCTGCACAGCCATAAAACACCACTGGAACTGCTTGATGCTTCCTGCTACCATCTCAAGACATGAGTATCATTAGTGGCTCCTATCAAGCTGCAGGTACCCCTTGCTCCACTGGCCACCCTTATGTCCACCTTCAGTCTGCCCTCAGAGTCCCTTCTATTTTGTACCTAGAAAGCTGTTGCAGGGCTCTGATTCATGGAGTACAGGGACATTAGGAAAAACTTCCTAACTATTGGGGAGGTTAAACACTAGAATAAGTTTCCTAGGGAGGTTGCAGAATCTCCATCTCTGGAGATATTGAAGAGCAGGTTAGATAGACATCTATCAGGGATGGTCTAGACAGTACTGGGTCCTGCCTTGAGGGCAGGGGACTGGACTCAATGACTTCTCAAGGTCCCTTCCAGTTCTAGTGTTCTATGATTCTAATATGTGCAGCAAGACCACTCTGCAGCCTGCTGCAGATCTAGCCATTCTGCTTCAGTGGCTGTAGAAAGGGGCAGAATTTCGCACATAAGCCTTTCCTTTTTGGATCTATTTATCTAGGAGTACTAATAGTAGTAGTACTGTCTGGTCTGCTGACAGGATCATGGGGGTTGCAAAGAGGACAATTACCCAAGGGGAGGGAGGGCACAGCTCCCAGCCCTCATTGCTAGCACAGGAGCAGCAGTGGCCAGAATGGTCCAGAGGTTATGATTCTTAGGGTGCGTCTACACTGCACTGTAGCTCAAAATAAGATACACAATTAGAGCGCTGATCTAATTTCATAATAACGTGCTGTTCCAAAACACCCCTTACTTCTCATGGAAAGAGGTTTACAGGGATGTCGGAAAAGCTAGCCTGAAATAATGGACTTGCTGTTAAAATGCGGCATAGCTATTTTGGGATACTCCAGTATCCCGAAATAGCATTGCAGCATAGACGTAGCCTTCACTGGTACTTGTGATAGTCTGGTTTAATCTCCTTCTTGGCCACACATTTGCTGTGTGACTGTGGGCAAGTCACTTAGGCACAGATCCTGAAAATAACTGGTGAACCTGTTTGGAGCCTAAATGCTTTGAGGATCTGAGCCAAGGCCGGATTATGACATTCTGAGGCCCAAAGCTATGTCAAGTATAAGAGGTCCCATACCATAAAAAAATTATTATTTTCACAAAACGGACATTAAACATATGAACTTGAAAGCATTATATTCTCCCAAGAAAACAAGAGAGACTATGTAATTTTTTACACCACGAATAAGGAAAATTGTCCTTCTTTTCATATGAATACATTTAAAAAGTGTGATTAATTTTGTTAGGGAAATACAAAATTTATGCAGATTAAAATATATTTACAAATACTTATTCTGATTTAATTTTCGCTATAA
This sequence comes from Pelodiscus sinensis, assembly GCF_049634645.1. Lineage (NCBI taxonomy): Eukaryota > Metazoa > Chordata > Testudines > Trionychidae > Pelodiscus > Pelodiscus sinensis. The sequence goes on from NC_134714.1 coordinate 89,611,823, forward strand.
AACAATGAAAAGTTGGGATTTTTCTTTTGCCATACTATAAAGACAGTGAAAGGTCTCAAAACTGACAGAGAGAAGCCAATATAAATGTATCCTCCTGATGATCTACTTGATCCACATCATAAGATGATGACTTGAAAACTCAAATCATATAAAGCATGGATAATCATAAAGCAGAAACCAGTGGGAGCACTAAAATACACAACTGTATGCATGTATCGATTAAAAGAAGAAAGAACACTCTAATAAGAAAAGAAAATCAGGAACAAAGGTACTATACAATTGAACATGCGAGACCATAAACACAAGATGGTGGCTGTCCAGCTATTACCAGTCCAGGAGAATGACATCACGCCTAAGACAGGTCCCATGAGTATGGGCTTTGCAGGATTGCTTCACAACAATGCTGTCTCCAACCTTACATTTTTCCTGATTTTTATCAGCAGTGAGATTTTATTTATTGAAAGAAAGAAAGTCCACTAGTAGCACCTAGTCAACAAAATGCTGCCTTAAGAGACTGATAACAGGCTTACTTGTAGAAATACTAATTTTACAAGTGCAGTTATCATTTTTTCCTGAACCCTTGGCTCCTGCATGTCAATAATGAGCAACCAGTGAAGGTTATGGATATTTGTATAGCCAGATGTGTATGTTTTTGTCATGTTTGAACAAAAATGTTTATATTTAGAGAGAATCTTCTTTTTTCCATATCTTAATTTATCAATCAATTTTCATAAAACTTGAACAGGAGTCAGTTTTTTCTTTCCTAGAGACCCCTCTTATCGTGAGGCGCTAAACTGTATGTTTGTCATTTCATGCCCTAATCCATCACTGATCTTGAACCTGAGCCTTTCAGTGCTTCTGTTCCCCATCTGTAAAATGGGATGACCTTCCCTTTCAGGCTGTTGTAAAGATTTTGAGATGCTTTGTAGTACAGAAAGGTGTATTGTAACAGCACATGAGAGAACTAATAAGTCCTTACCTGGTAAACTGACAATCTAAATAGACAAAAGGAATCATAAAATCATAGAATACTAGGACTAGAAGGGACCTCGAGAGGTCATCAAGTCCAGTCCCCTGCCCTCATGGCAGGACCAAATACTGTCTAGACCATCCCTGATAGACATTTATCTAACCTACTCTTAAATATCTCCAGAGATGGAGATTCCACAACCTCCCTGGGCAATTTATTCCAGTGTTTGACAACCCTGACAGTTAGGAACTTTTTTCTAATGTCCAACCTAAACCTCCCTTGCAGTAGTTTAAGCCCATTGTTTCTTGTTCTATCCTCAGAGGCCAAGATGAACAAGTTTTCTTCCTCCTCCTTATGACACCCTTTTAGATACCTGAAAATTGCTATCATGTCCCCCCTCAATCTTCTCTTTTCTAAACTAAACAAACCCAATTCTTTCAGTCTTCCTTCCTAGGTCATGTTCTCTAGACCTTTAATAATTCTTGTTGCTCTTTTCTGGACCCTCTCCAATTTCAAAGTTACAGTAAAATACTTGCCCAAGGTCGGGGCAGTACTAAGAATAGAACCTAGATCTCCCGAGTTATTGTATACTGGAGCTGCTCCAGTAGTGGAAATGTTATTATAGTTGTTCTCATCACTTGTCCTATCCTTCTCTGAAGGTAACATGACAGAAGGGTAAAAACGGTTCCTTACAGTGTACACAAACTCTTCTACCTTTACTGTTGTCGTGGTAAACAAAGAGTGCAAAATTCTAGTGCAGAGAAGAGCTACTTTCAAATGGATTGACAGTCAACTCTGTGTATTTGGTCTCATACTGAGAGGAAATGTGATGGCTTATGTTCAAGCCATATAAAAACCCTAAAATCCTTATTTGAAGCCATACAATTAAAAAGTCTCCTTTTGCTATTTGTGTCTCATCAATATTAATCTGAAAGCATACATTCTTAAATTGTGTAGAAAATTGCACTTGTATATACAGAAGCAGCTTCTAGCCATTAAGTGGATTAATTATTTAATCACATAAATTACCCACATATAGGGTAGTCTGCTATCTGTTAGCTAAAACCAAATATAATGCATTTCTCAGGCATGGAGAAAATATAACACAGGCTTTCTGTCCATGGTAAAATAAACTGATTAAAGATGGGCTTATATATTTTGGCTACATGCCACTAGCTAATTTTTTTTTTTACTACACAAAGACTGAGTCATTTATCTGATTTCCACCACATTTAATAAGGATACCAACCACAATTAACAGCTGTAGCAAGAAATAATAGCTACCAGGCTATACCCACTCCAGCAAGTTGTGTGTTTTAGCTCTTGTTCATGATTAATAGGGCTGTCAATCAATGTGACTAAGGATCATGGATATGATCTTCGTTGACAATATACATGTCACTTTGGAATGCATTTTAGTACATTAATCTCGGAGGGAGCAGAAGAAGAGAGGGGAAAACAGTTATTCAGGTTTAAAATGTTAAAAGACACATAGCTGTCTGTATAGGAATATTCCTTTTCCAGCAATATTGATGTTTTTCTTTCTATGGATCAAGTTTTCAGCATAAAAGAGGGGTGGCTGTGTTAGACTGTATCTGCAACAACAACAGGAGTCCTCTGCCTCAGGACTCCTCATTATTTTAGCATAAAAGAGTGTTTTCATTTGAAAGAGAGCTTCCCTCTTGCACCAGGATTCACCAAGCACACACCGCACAGAAAACATTCCTAATAATCCACGATGGTACTTATAGGCCAGATCCTGAAAGATGATGAGCAAGTGTTAGAAGGCCTTAGGCCTCCTCACCTTTTACTATAAGCAAAGTTGAGACTATGCAACAACACTTACAGCATCTGGTGCAAAGAGCAGGCCATGTTGATTAGTTATGGTGGGATCCAAGAAGGGACTTAGGTGTTAGAATGCGGTGTGTCATGACACCTACTTTTTAGATGAGTTGAAAAATCACAGGATCAACATTGAGTGGAATGTCTAGGCTGTCTATACAATGAATGGGGAGAGATAGAAACCTAAGAATGTGATCCTCATGGTAGGCTGGGAGCTTTCTAAGCTAGCCAATGGGAGCTGCTGACTAGAGAGGTGTGTACTCCTCCTTCCCCCACCCCATGATAGGCATCTGGCTCTGTTTAGCAATCTACAAATGAGAACCAGCCACATGGAGTCAGGCACTTCAGATGCATAAATAATTTCTTGCAGGAATGAATCAGGTGTCTGCCTCACTCAGTAAAACTCAGTTGAAGGAGGAGAAGCAGCTGCCACCCCCACCCACTTTATAACTTTTAACTCGGTGATTAGAGAAATTGCCCAGGATGAGGGAGTTCTCCCACTTTTCAGGATTGTTCTCTAACCTGTCAAAGCTGTTCCGTTATAGATAAACCATTAAATACTCAGGCTAAAAGGGCCCTTGCTAGGGAAATGCAGGGTCTGAGATATCCTGACCCAGACCTCACCCCAACTCCACCTCTTCTGCTAAGCCCCTGCCTCATCTCTTCCTGTCCCCATTCCACTTCTTTCTCCAAGCCCCCTCCCTCTCCTTTTCAGAGAGATCCTGGGAGCTGGAAAGGCAGAGCAGGGCTGGTAGCACTGCTGCTGGCCCCCATGTCACCCAGGCCCCATGTCCTCCTGAAGTGTGGGGCCATCTTAAATCGCAGGGTCCCAGGGCAACTTCTCCAAACCATCCTGTGCACAGGGCATCTCTATAGGCTAAAGAGACAGAGAGAGAGATAATGGGGAAAGGAGTGAGAAAGAGTTAGAACACTCATGTTGGAGACTGCCAGTCCAGTCTCTGTTCCAATCATTCTTTCATTTAGTCACAGTGAAGCAGCTTCAGCAGGAGAGTGACCCGTACTTCAGAATATCTCATCACTCAGTGGTTAGAGCATGCCCTTGACAGATAAGAGGCCATATATTAATTATTAGTATGTGGGGTTTTTTTTGGGGGGGGGTGGAGTGGAAATTTTCCTGCTTGAACCGTTCGTGTACTAGCACTGTCTGTGTAGAAACAGAAACACTGGTGCCAAGGGAACTTTCTCCAACAGAGGTTAGGTGCCAAGTGATGAAGTAAGTTTAGCTACCTACAAGCTTACAGGGAATTTAGTAGATCACAGTGAAGCCATTACTGTGATTTAGGTGCCGAAACATGAGACATACGTACCTTTGTTGATCCCACCTGTGGAGCACAACGCCAGGATAAGCCCTTTTACATTGTGGATCTGGATTTAGATCCAAGTTTGATCCAAGGTGTTGGGAGCGAGGTTTTGGCTCACACCCATCTCTATAAATAACTTGTTACATTTTACAAAAATTGCCCAACAAATTGTATGAGCATGAAATGACCTGAAATAACTTGTTAATAGCTGAGCTTCCTGCTGTTGCTGTCTTCTAAACCCCAGGGAAATCCAAGAACATGTCCCTCTAATGCGTTTAGTCACCATGGCCATCACTTTCTGAGTCTATTCAAATTATTATCTTTAACTTGCGATGAGGCAAAACTGCGGGTGGTTTTTGTCTTGCAAAACCAAAACGCAGGCTGAGTTTGGACTAATCTCCTATTTCATCCAACCCTCCAAATTTGAGAGGCTGAGAGGGAGGGGAAAAGATATGCACTATTTCAGTGTCTAATTTCAGACTTCTTAAGGACAGGTTTTACATACAAACTTTATTAAAGAGATACTGGCAGATAGGTTAGGTCTGACATTTAGGTTTTCTTTTTAAAAAGTTTAAAATATCTAATATCAACAGGTATGTTTTAAGCAAATTTTAAAGATAAATTAATTGAAAATAGAGTTTGGTTAAATTTTAATGGGAGTTTTGTATGTTTTAAGAATTCAGGATTAGGCCCATTTTATTAGGAAGGAACATGTGCTTTTTAAAACACTATGCACCCAATCCTGGGAATTTTGCCATTGACTTCAGTGTGAGGGAAGATTTCATCCCTGGACTCAATGAAGTCTCACAAAAGACTTTAGCTCAGACACGTGTGATAATTATCAGAAATACACAATGAAAGCTTGCTCATGTAGAAGTAATGAGGAGTCTTGACTTTAGTAACAGTAGGATTGGGACTCTGAATTGATTTATATGTAAATCTGATAAATTAGAAAGTTTTATTTCCTCTCACAATGGAAGTCTAGCTTTAATGAGGCTGAGGCGGAACAAAGAGAAGGCAAATATTCATTGATAGAACAGGAATAGTTTAGTGGGATGACTGGCAGCCTATCAGTTTGGAGACAACCATATTTCTGCAGTGTTTACAGAAAGTACTGTCTCTCTTCTTAAATCATGTATTCTATAATCAGTGAATCACAAAGCAAGATAAACATTCATTCAAAATTAATAAACCTAATTCTTATTTTTATAATTAAATTTTAAGAACTACCTGATTTACACTGAATCAATCTTATAATTTCAGCAGGAAATATCTGATGCTTTATTATGATAAGGAAGCTATGAATGAATAAGGCCACTTTTTTGATTAATTAGAATTTTGCTGCCAAGGAATTAACCTGTTTTCCCTTCTGTAATGGAAAAAATCCTCCCCTAAAATGAGTTTCTCAGCAGGGATAATTATAGAAAATGTAGAGTGAATTCCAGTGGCAGACAATATTTTTCAACATTACATTGTTTTCTTGGACTAAGAGATGGGAGGAAAAATAAGCCAGAGGTGAGTAATTTTTAGCCTGAGCATTAACTAAGCAGAAATCAAGCACTGGGTCTGAGACCTTCTGGTCAAAGATTGTGTCCCCCTTAGGAGAAATGGAGAAGTGGTTCATCTCAGATTGTAACTGCCTGTATGCAAGTCAGAAATGGCTGCAGGGTTGAAGTCCATACCAATTAACTGCTGCTGTAAGACTGATAGGTCATTCATTGCAGCTCTAGTATACAGAACTGTGCTTCCTTAGATGATCCTTTGGGTTGACTTTCACCTCCTTAGGGAATGGAGATGAGGATCATTGAATTGATGGGCTGAAAAGTGAATTAATAACACCACAGTGACTCCATTGAAGTCAATGGAGTTACTCTGGATTTACACAGATGTAAAAGAGAATTGAATCTATCTGTGTGTATGCACTATAAACTAATATACAACGTATGTGTATGAGTAATACATACATACTCAGATGGTACATTAAATTGTTGTGCAATGTTGTTGTTGCTTGCTACACTAGTAGTAGCTGTAGTTTATTGTTTGATTGTAAGCTTACTGAGGCAGTGACCTTTTGGATGTTTGTAGTTGTTTTTGTTCTCTATGAAATGCTTATTACACCTATGAGCTTCATACTAAATGAGGTACCAGTGATTGCAGCTTCCGTTGACCGTGGAACACTGTTCCTAGCCAATGGAAGTGGTGCAGACTGGGACGCTGCTTCTCATAGCTTCCATTGGCTGGGAATGGTGATCAACAGCCAATAGGAGCTGTGATTGCTGGTACCTGCAGCCGTACAGGTAAATATAGTGGTGGGGGCCTAATAGGAGCTAACCCTAGTAGCCTGGATTTGGCCCATGGACTGTTATTTGCCCACCCTTGCTCTAAATATTGATTTGTGACACTTCTTGGAATGTGTAAAGTGCTATATAAATGAAAGATATTATTATATATTTTTTATCTTTTAGAATTTCTATAGAGTCAGGAGGTGTTCAAGACAAACACAGCTTTGGAAAATTGGGAAGAATACTGACTGTGTGGCAGGGGATGGGATTTTAGTGCTGTGCCTTAAGCTCATTTGAGTTGGTAAGTATTTCAGGTGTTAGTTCAGCACACCTGCTAAAATCACATTCATTTATCAAAGTATGAAATTGAGTAGCCTGAAGATAATACCGTAATACAGAGATGGCTACAAGTACTTAAAATGCAGTCATGCAAGTGAAACATTTTATTGCTTAGTTAACACTGGAAATAACATCAACAATGATACACTTAGACACCAGAGATCCATAGGGCAGAGAGTCCATGACCACACTGCATGGCTTTATTGCAGGTGTCTGAAGGGTGCATCTATACTGCACCGGAGGTCAAAATAAGATATGCAATTTGAGTCACGCAAATTGCGTATCTTATTTCAACGTTATTTCCAAATAGCTTGTTTTGAAATTTGGCACTGTCTCCACAGCACTTATTTCAAAATAAATTGCTATTCCAAAATGTCCCTGCTCCTTGTGGAATGAGGTTTAGAGGGATAGCGAGCCCATTATATTTTGAAATAACGGGCGCTTTCAAAAGACATGGAATAGCCATTTTGGGATACCTCTGCAGTGTAGACATAGCCTAAGAGCTCCAGCCTGGTTAATCACAGGCTACCATGTGACCACTGCCAGTCCATGGCCAGGCAGTGTCCTCTCCTGATCTCAAGTCTGATCCTCAGGGCTCGATGTGTGGATACTTCGTCTCTGGTAACATGACCCAAAAGAGCCAGCCAGCAGTAGCTAATAATGACTTCAGACCTCTCAAGGCCAATTCTCTATGATACAGCCATATTAATGTTAAAAGTCAAGCCATCTTATATACTGTAGTTCCTACTGGCAATGCATACAAAATGCTTCCAGTCTCCTGATGACTCCTGTAGGCCGCATCATGCTACACTCTATTATTAGCACAACAGCTTGAGCAGAGCTAGTGCACGAGTGTCTGCTTATGCTGGAATTTATACCTGCAGTTCATAGTATAGACATACCCTAAGGTATTTACATGACCCCATCATCGTAGTATGTGAGTGCTTCATTTTCTGGCCTGTTCCAGGGCAGGATTCCCTAGGCTATTTTGCATGGTGATTAGGGAAGGCTACAAGAGAATTGCCCCTCTCCAGGGGAGCTCTCTGCTGCTGCAAAGCTGACATAGGGGTAGAGATACTTTCTGTGCCAGCCAGCTCCCCACCCGTAGTGTTGGGAAAGGAGGTGGCATGTAGTGATCAGCTGTATCTAATTAGTCATAGGGCTGCTCCAAGGCAACTTTAACTTGTTGCAGGGTTGGATGGTTCTGAACCCGGGACCTGCCACCAGCTCCTTTCAGTTGCCCCTTTCCCACAGCCAAGTGCAGAGCATGTAGTAAAGAAGTGGGGGAAATGGGTGTTTAGCCATTGACTTATTTATGCACAGGATTGGGCCCCAAGTATAGTTTTTAATATAATTTTGTCTCAAACGTATTGTCCATTTTGAGTAGTTTATTCTCTGAACAGGCCAGCTAATATCAGTGTGACTCTCACGGAGTAAGGACCTGTATAATAACAGGGTGGCAGAATCTGGCTTAAAGGGACCTCCTGGGTGAGTTACTTCACTGGGCTTGAGTTTCTTCATCCGTAAAGTAGACACTACCATATGTAAAGCAGTCTGAAATTCCCAGATAAAAAGCACAATCTATTTATGGTGGCCTAAAAATGATATTAGTAAACAAGAGAGCTCCTCGGCTCCAAAAAGTTCCATTTTATATCCTAGCACATTAACTAAAACCACACAAAATTAGCAGAAACATGAACTGATGCCATTTCCTGCTTTCTGACCAATCTGCTCCTGTCTTGTAATCTAAATCTGGGAAGGTTCTAACAACCTTGGCACTAGCATTGAAACTGTCATTAGTAATGGAAAGGACACTTTCAATCTATTAGTCAGAGTGTCAAAGCACCATTTCATTTCACAGTCCATCTCCTTAAAAAGCTGTCACCGCAGCAATAAGCTGAATATCAGTTGAAGTCCATGACAAAAAATATAATTTTGTTTTTAACATTTCTACATATAAGAAACTGGGATGATGAAACTGATTTCCAGCCGAGTGAAAATTCCTGCTCTCTCATATTTTCTCGGCTGACATTTGGTGCTCAGATAATAGTCAGAACACAGGGGAAAAAAGATTATAGCTTTACGTTAGTGACACTATAGTTATGGTTGAGAAGGCACTTTTTTTCTAAGCACTTATTTTTGGGCACTTACAGCTTTCTGAATACATTGCCTTTTGAGTTCCCATTTCTCATACCTGTTTTCATCCCAAAAGGTGTGTTGTGGTGTTTTGGGGTGTTTGTTTAATTTTTATAACATTTTCCTTGATTGTTTATTCAGGCCTCCACACATAGGTGGAGAGAAGTGAATTTTTCCTCCTTGTTTTATAACCTTTCAGATGTGTAGGGGATTTGTTGGTCTGCCTGTCTATCTGTCTGTTGGCTGTTTTGTTGTTTGCCCTTGGATAGCTCTGAAATGGTTGACTATGGACTAATCTTCAATTTAAAAACGTGTCCTGGATACGCTGGGAGAAATTTCATGTGTAAATAACCATTATAAACCCTGAAAACCAGCCTGTTGGGGTTTTTTTTTTACTTTTTTGAAATAAACAAACTAAGAAAACTAAATGTAAAAATCCCAGTATTGCAACATTGTGGTTAAAAAATTAAGCAATCGGGTAACTGAAAGTTAGAGTTTATACATAACAGCAGTTTTCTCTGCTCTGTTGCACCCATACAATATAATCCACTTTGGTCATATAAAGCGTGAGTAATTGGATTCCATGTGAGAATTAGTTGTGCTGGGCAGGAAAAATTCATGCAGTGTATTGTATCTTTGACCCTTCCATGGCTACTGCTCTAGCTTAAGATCTGGATCAGCATCTATGCTGTTTTCCTGGAATGATGTTAGGATCATTGTGTAAAGAGCTGTGGACTAGAACCCAAGTCTGTTAAATGGCTGATAATCCCACAGTGTTACCAGGAGAACATAGAGGACTGTATCCATGGAGCACTCTGGAGTGAAGGTACTGCATAAGGTACTACCCAGAAGACCCACCTCTCTGATCAGCCAACCTCATTATTTAACCCTGACTGGTGTCTCAGGAAGTTGTCTGGGCAACTGTATGGACTTCTGGCTTGCTGTGACTCCAGCTGTCACCGTGGCTTCTGATATCTCGTCTCTGACCCTTGAATCTTGCCTCCAGCTTGGTACTGCCTCTGACCTTCGCTTGACTCTTGTTTAATGAACCTGGCTCTTGTGATTCCTGTGATCCTTGTTTATTAGTTACTGTCTTTGATCTGTGCCTCCTAGCCCATTTCTGTCTTGGTCTTTTAGCTCTTCTCCATATCTGTCCACAGTGCTGTTCTCTGCAGCAAAAGAACATCTGGGCAACCTTCTTGTAGCCAAGTTTCAGTGAAGGGCTTTAGTGATGAGAAGGGCCTTACTCTGGGCTACATACCATGAGAGAATTTTTATGGGAAGAGAAGGAAATGGATGTTATCATGTTGTTTGAGTACAGAACCAAGTGCCAAGACTCTTAAGTTCATTACTGAGAAGTGGTGATGTTGAATGTGTGACTGAATGTCTTTTTAGCCTCAGTTTACTCATCTATAAAATGGGTTTTTTTGTGAAGTTAACCAGCTAAGGTTTGTGAAACAGCTGAAATCCTAAAAAAAAAAAAAAAAAGAGCTATAGAGTACCAAAGTACAGTAAATTTCCGATAATCCGGCCCCTTTAGGACCCAGGGGGTGCCGGATTATCAGATATGCCGGACAATCGGAAGGGGGGACTATGGGGTGTCTGGGGTGGGGTGGGAAGGATAGGGGGGCGGTGCTGCGGACCAACCTGGCAGCACCCCAGCTGCTCTGCCCCAGGCGTCCCCAAGTCAGCCGCTGCTGAAACTGACCAGCGGCTGACTCCGGGAAGCAGAGCAGCTCCAATTGTCCGGCTGCCTGGAGCACTTCTGGGTTCCAGGTGGTGCCGGACTAGCAGGAGTGGTGGATCACTGGATGCCGGACAACTGGAGTCAATTGCATAGCTTAAGTTGAAGTAATTTATTTTGGCTTTTGTTGCTGTCTACACAGCAAGAAGTCTGACAAAGAGCACTCTTCCTCTGACTTCCCTTACTCCTCGCAAATGAGGGTTACAGGAATCGCAGTAAGAAGTCCTACAGCTCAACATTATTTTGACATTATGTCAAAATAACCACTTGTCCTGGACTATGTTATTTCAGAATAACACTGATGTATAGTAGTACCCTCAGTGAGGAGTGAGGAAATCACAACTTGATTCTAAGGGCTACTGTAATGCAACATGAAGCTGATGGTGGAGGAACAGTCAAAGGCAGCAGAGGACCGTACATTGTGAACTAAAGCCCATCCTAATCTGCTGAAAAATGCCAGCCACCTGTCACAAAAGCCACGTCTGTTTTGGAGATACAGTGAGTTACAATGGAGAAGATATAAAAGCAATAGCCTTGAAAATGTGTTTGAGGAAAAAAATCAAAAGGAATATTAGGTCTGGTGCTTCATCCTTTTTTAAACAATCTCCCCCAATAGCATGGTCAACAGCATTTTCTTGCTTCATTGATTTTTAAAAGGACTCGCTGCTCCCTGTTAGATTATTTCCAGGAGACTGTCTCAGGTCAATAGTCATAAAATTCTTGCTCAATACTCTCTCTTTACACACATACACTTTACTTAAATGAACAAACCACACACACATTCACATAAACATACACAGATTCACACAAACACAACACAATACAATGGTTTTTACAATAACCATTCCATTTCAGTAGGAATCATCCTCATTCCTTTCCATCCTCAACATGCACCTGCCCTCTGCACATATTTTCTCAGGGGTGGGGGGGGGGAGATGTTCTTATGGTAAGTAGGCAAGAGTAGGCAGGTTTCAGATGAGATCACAGAGCGAGGTGGGATACTGGTGTTGGTATTTATTTTATTTTTGTAATTCTGCAGAGAAGACAATAGGTCATGAAATGACCATTTAAAACAAAATAACATAATGGTAGGATTATTTACAAGTGTGTGGGCCATCTAAAACTCCAAGGTCTGGATGACTTTAGTCCGTTCTTTAATCCTGGGGTCTAGTTTTCTCCTTCCATTCAGTTGTATATTTCTACTGAATTATGTCCATTGGGTGATTATTACAGATTAGCAGATCACCAACAAATAAACTCAGGGCTTGATCCTCAGATGATATAATTGGTCATAGCTATACCAGTTTACGCCAGTTGAGAATCTGATTCTCAATATGTTGTGATAACTACTGCTGATTCTCAAACAGCTTTAGTACCAATGAACTTTATTTTTTGTTAGGGGTGCACTGCAATCACTGTATTGGAAAATCTATGTAGTTTATGATAGAAGGCAACTGTCAACTTGAAATTAATGCATCAATTAGTTTTGTCCTCCACTCATCATGAACTAATATTAGCACAAACCAAAATTTGTCCTGGTCAGCTTAAGTACATACGTTTGCCCACAAAGCAGATATTCATAGACGGGGGAGGGGCAGAGGTAGGGGAATAATTTTTGCTGACTTCAGTGAAAATATGTATATGCAATTTGTGTGATGCTTGAATAGGGAAAAAAATATGGTTGCCACTATAATTTGTAGTTTTACGATATACACAATGTAGAAGGGGGTCAAGGTGATTGACTTGACAACAGCATAAGTGGATGAAAATTTTTGGGAAAAGCAGTTTCCATTAGATCATATATGCCTGAACTGTGCAAATAGGCATTTTCCCATGCTTCCCATCACATTGTTATAAAGCAGATCAAAGCTGCATGATATATATCTTAGACTCAGAATGTAGGAAGTCTCATGCCAGAATAGACCAGGAGTTTGCACAAGTTTAATTGTTGCCATGTGTGTTCTGCTACTCTATCCATGAACCTGTAAATAGTGAGATGGGTGGCCTTAACACAGGTCTAAAGCCTGGGAACTCCTGAGTTCTAATTGTAGCTTTGATCCTTGCCCTCTCTTGGATGTATCATGTATCAGGTAAGTTTTCAAAGAGTCTCTTTTAGGAACTCTGCAGAGAAGTTGGCTGGCCAGTTTTGGATTCTTGGGAAACTTTCAAAGCAGAATGTGTGTGTATTTGGGAGGGGGGGGGGGGAAGGGTTGCTCATTGAAAAATAAGCTATTAGAAACAAATATAGCAATATGGTATTTTAGGACTAGAATTTAGTGATCTACATGGCACTCAGCATAATATAGAACAGCCTTACTATCATGCAGCTAATCAAATGGGTACAGTACAGCAGTTCCTCCCAGAGCACAAACCGCACATAGTGGAATGCTACAGGCAGCCCTGGGCCACCTAGTCCTTACAGCTATAGAGTAAGGGCAAAGCCAATCAACATTAGTGGCTAGATTCACAAAATAGTGAGGCATAGCAACCTTTAGGGAACATTTACACTGCGGCGCTATTTGGGGATACTTCTTGTATCCTGAAATAGCTATTCTGCATTTTTGAAACAAGCCCATTATTTTGAAATACAATGGGCTCGCTAGTCCAATGTCTCTGTAAACCTTGTTCCATGAGGATGAAAGGAAGTTTTGGAAGAGCGGTTTATTTCAAAATTTGGCACCGTGTAGACTGTGCCAAATTATGAAATAAGCTATTTCAAAATTAACTCGAAAAAAGCTACAGAATTTGCATAGCTCAAATTGCATAGCTTATTTCGAGCCAAGGGTACAAATACACCTTTAGTGTCCCTATGTCTAAGTTTTAGGTGCCTAGAAAATTACTGGATTCACCAAACCTGTGTTTAGCATGGTCTCAAAATGAGATTCACAAAAACCAGCATGCTAGGCAGCTCCTCACCTAAAATAATCAATGGAAAATGCCAAGCTGAGGCCAGATCTACACTGGCGGAGAAAATCGATGCAGGTTATGCAACTACATGAATTACATAGCTAGAGTCAATGTACCTTTCATCAATTTTTCTGGGGCAGCTCCACAGCAGGAGGTTGACAGGAAAAACTCTCCCATCTACTTCTCTTACTGCTCATGACAGCAAGGAGTACTGCAGTCAATGGGGGCACCCTCAGCATTCAATTTAGAGGGTCTTTACTAGACCCACTATTTTGAACCCCAGAAGATTGCCAGAGATTTGATCCTCTGTTAAGTGGAGACATGGCCTGAATGGTATGTGCTAAGCCACCTCCTAAGTCCCACAATCTACCTGAGGAGGGAGAAGGGATTTGAAATGGGTTCTGCTGCTACTCAGATAAATGCCTTAACTTGGGTCTGGGATATTCAAATGGAATATTCAAATGGAGGAAAGTCATTGGAGCTGGAAGACTGAATCCTGGGTCTCCCACAAGCAACATGAGTGTTGTAACCACCAGGCTACAGAGTAATTCTCATGGGTGTATTCTCTTTGTCTTTTCTTGCTCACCCACTCCCTCAAAAAATTTTTTTTTCATTATTTATCCACAAACAGTGTCAAGTACATGCTCAATCTATGGAGCATTTTGTGTAAGCTTCTCTAGAGGGGCCTAAGCCAGTAGATAAGCTGTGAACATGCTTACTGAATCAGGCCCCACAAGTGAGTTATGAAGAGCCACATGTATGTTCCCCTGGTTTAGGCATTCTTTGGGGCTTAGGTATCTGTATGCCTAAAATGGAGTTATATAGTTCATATTCTCAGAGACAGAAACAAAGGTGCCTAGGGAAGTTGGAAATTTAGGCATCAAAGAAGCTTAGGTGCCTGTGGAGTTTGGGGGCAACCAAGCAGGGATTTTATGAATCCCAGTTGGGTCTGATTCACATGTATAAGTGTCTATAATGGTAGTTAGGCATCAAACTCCTTTTGTGAATCCAGGTCCCAGGTTTTTATTGTGAATAAATAGAGAGAGGACAAATATGGAATTGGAACTAAATTTGGATGTGTTGGGATCCAGGGTTGAGTGCATTTAAATGAAAGGAGGAGCCATTTGTGAAAGTCTGGATTCAGATTTGGATCATGCTCTTGCCTGTGTCTGAAAGAGTTTGGATCCAAAAGCTTGATTTGTTTTCATTTCTAAAAAAATTCAAACTCTCCATTTCTATCTAATCTTGACACTTACAATTTATCCCTTTGGCATTAACACACTCTATCAACAAAGATGTAAGTACAGGTACTAGCTGCCGTCAGTCAGAAATGGAATTATTAGGATTATACATTTAGGCTTTGTCTACACTACCGCTTTTGCCGATTAGAATTTTGTCATTCTTTATTTGCATATTCTATTCTGAGTCATTTTTGTGCAAGGGATTTTTGCGCAAAAACAAGCAGCGTGAACATGTGCGTTTTGCCCAAAAAGGCAACGTCCACATTGCTTGTTTTTGCGCAAAAACCCCTTGCACAAAAACGGCTTCGAATAGATTATGCAAAGGAAGCCTGACAAAATATTAATCAGTGCTTCATTTGCATTGCCTCTTCTAGCAAAAGTCGTTGGGTAGACAAAACCTTATTGGAATTATACATTTATTGATTAGACGTTTCCTTTATACACTATGTAATTTAGATATATCATCGGGGCATCTTTGGCATCATGCATTAGGAGGAGATTTACAAAGACACAAAGGGCAACTGGGTGTTCCACTTCCATTTGAAAGTCAGTGGAATTGTCCCTTGTGACTTTGGAAAATTATCCCTTTAAAAATCTTCCCAAGTTTCTGAACCATGGAAGCTATTGTACATACAATGATAACTAATCCTCCCACTCCCTGCTGCCTTCAGCAACAGCACATCATTTCATAAAATTAGGTTAAAATAACAGAACTTTAAAAAAATTGATTAAAGAGTATGAATTAATCAGTTTATTTCTTACACAATTGCAGGAGTTACTCAGGCACTTACTTTTCTCAGCAGGGGATAAGCAGTGACTTCACCTAAAAGAAAAGCAATACTGTACAGGGCCTTAAGGAAAAGTCTACAGCTTTAACATACTGTAAATGTATGAGGCAAAGAACCCTATGAAGCCTAATCTGAAGTGTCAGACTCTCCATAAAAGTGGGGCATAGAAAGCCAAATATCCTATTAGCAAAGGATTTGGTTGATACTGGAGGTGTTGACAAAATTTCCCAGAGCAGAATAGATCATGTGACAATCAATAGATCAGTAAAATGACTCGGAGCAAGGCCATAAAGGACTTCAGATCTAATCAGAACACAGAAATTAATATGTTTAAAACTAAAACGGACACCATCAAACTTGTTAGCTTACTTTCTTCAAATCTTAAAAATGATTACATTTGATAGAGCATGTCATGCCAAATTAACTTCAGTAGGGATCTGTAAAGTCTGCTGCTTCTGCACTTAAAAATCAATGGAAAAACTCCAAGTATCATATTGGTGTTTATCAAAATATAGTTTTGGATTAGAAAGTATAATCACCCCTGTTTATCCAGATGCATATATAATATATGAAATAGATATCATGTGCTAATGACTGGAACAAACAGAAGGTAAGAACCTACCTTACCCACAGGTGAATTGAGATACCTCTTTAACTAAATGGACTAGAAGCTTATGCTCTGGCATTTAAGGATCTGGGTTTCAAAGTGGTGGCCTATCTGGAGATTTGAATTTTTGGGAACTCAAATGTATAAGACATACTCCTCCTAGAAAGAGTGTATGAGTGGTTGTATGTGTTATGTTGCCTTTAGTGGCTGGACTATATAGAATATAAGAGGAGTAACTTTGGGCTGGTTTTTGCTAATTGCTAAAAATTAAGACTTTAGCTCAACAGGTCACTTGTCCTTTGAAGCTGAAGATCATAAGTTCTAACCCTGCTTTTGAGTTGTAGTTACAGTCATTGCCAATTTTTGCAATATAACAGTGACTGAATTTTCACTACTGTTAATGGTAGTGTTGCCACTGACTTAAATGACAGCAGGCTCACAATGCTATAAATTAAGCACTTGCTTGGTTTTCTTCTCTGCTTTGTGGAGCCTGATCCCAGGCGTGCTGAGCCCTTGTAGCTCCCAGTTATGTCAATAGGAGTGGGGTGGAGGAGGCGGGGGATGGGAAATTCAGCCTTTCTTGAGATTGATTTCCTCCTTTTAGAAAAGCAAAGCAGGTGTCTGACTATAAGACATTCTTCCAAGAAAGGTCTTTATATGGACACACATTCACTAGAACTGGGCATGCATGCTCCTGATCCAGCTCTCTAACCAGGAGCTGTACTGTGGTGTGATTATGTCAGAAGAGCAGCCAGAAAATGTTCCCATGATGTTAACTACAGAAGAAACAAAATGAAAACTAGATAATAGAAATGAAACCATCCTGAGTTCCTCTGTTATATTTAATTACTAATATTTAATTACTTGGTGTTGCTCTGGTCCTTCAGGGCAGGGGGTTGAGAGCATGGGCTGCTGGAGTTGAGCATATGGGGGGCTCAGGGCAGGAGGCTGGAGGTGTGGGAGTGCAGGTATCAGGGAATGGGGGGTGAGGAGGAGCTCAGGGAAGGGAGGCGCAGGAGTCAGAGCAGGAGGCTGGGAGGTGTGAGAAGGGTTCAGGATAAGGGGTGGAGGGCTCAGGGTAGGGGGTGGGGATGACTGGTGGGGGTTGCTCAGCCTGCCCATCATCTTCTCTCCTGGGGCAGCCGGGATCACACGGCCCACACATTGGCTTCTTCCCATAGTGGCCTAGGGTGGCAGGGCCAGCTGCTCCCCGGGCAGCAGCGACTGCATGACCCACTCACCAGCTGCTCCCTGGGGTAGAGTAGGGTGGCAGGGCTGCACTGGCCAGCTGGCAGCTGGTCCCCAGAGCAGGTCAGGGTGATGGGGCCATGCTGCCAGACAATGAGTGTTCTCCAGGGCTGGGGAGCTTACTGCCCCCCTGTGGTCATTCTAGGATATAACTGGCCCTGCTATCACACCCCTCTCCGTTTGATGAGAAATAATCACATTCCATGCACATCCCATTATCCTGGCATAACCAAACTTTGACCTTGCTTTAAGTTATGATAAGAGGAAGCTGAATTCCAAATTTGGTGTTCCGAGCTCTTATCGTTTAGGAGGAGTTCTTAAACAGACTCACTGACAGACGGACATACAGATAGGCAGACAGACAGATGCACAAACTTCTGCTTGCCCTTCTGACTGAGGAATAAGAGGCACACAGCACAATATGAGGTAAGGAAAGGAACTATTCATTGTTCATCATAGCTTTCCAGGAGGTACTGTTCTTGAATGTTTGGGCAATTTCTTCTTAGAGAGAATTCTTTTTATCTGTTTATCTTGAAACTTGATTACCATAATTGTAAATAAGGAGTGATATGCATTCATATTAATTCAGTTCTTCATGTTTCCTATATAAAGTGTGAAATGAGGTTCTATTTATAAAGTACACATTTTCTTATGATTGAAGTGGACCTAGTCTCATTGTGTAAGCAGATAGCTCTCAGTTTCTAGCTCTATTTAAACTATGAATAATCAATTAAAATGTGGAAAAATTCAGATTGCAAAGAGCTTGGTTTCCAGATGCCCCAGGACAACAGGAACTTCTGAGCAAGAAATTACATGCACTTTATGTGATGATAGACTCTTCTATGGAATGAAAACTACACATCAAGAGGGTTTGCTCATTACGTGGTTACAGCACACATGCTACTTCAGAGATATGAAGCACCTTCTTTTTGGGTTCTGTTTTTGAATTTTCTACAGCATAGAGAAGTACAAATATGCATAGAGAGTACTATGCATCTGTGACTAATGGAAGCACAAAGTCAAAAGACAAGCTCCGAGGATTCACAAGACAACTTCTCAACTCACTGATTTCCTGAGTGCATGCATCAAAAACTGTGCTTGACTTCTAAAATGACAGTATTTTTTATCATTGAGAAAACATGATTAAAGAAACACATCCAGCCCTTAAATTTGTCATGTGAACTATATATTTTTCTAATCAGAATTTTGGTAAAATTGCTGCTCCTGCATAAACTGCAGTTCATTGTATGCCAAGACCTCTTCCTTTTGCCATAATAATTCCTGCACAGAAACTTTGGGTTTGATTCTGCTCCAACAATACTGTAAGTTTATTGTCTTCAATAGGATTTGTTCAAATTTGCATTAATGTAAAGCATAGCCAGATCAACCCTATTCTTTTAAACCTGTGATTTACTTCTCACTGTCTTTCTGGGCCAATTACCAATACTTTCTTATTTGTGTTCATAGTGAGGCAGGATGGAGAGTAGGCAGAGATTTGGCTCTATCCCTACCAGCTTAGTGATCTAGCCAGGGGAGCTGACTGGTCCTGTGCATTTGAGGGCAATATATTGTGCACATTGAGGAGGCAGAATGTCTTTGCTGTTTTGGGTATGTCTACACTGCAATTACACCAGTGATGGGAAACCACAGGTTACTGTGCTGTTAAAGACTCTGCCCTTTATCCATAATGATGCCAACATCTCTCTGTCTTGAATGATAACAGCTAATTAAGACCCTTATGTTTTGTATGTATAGTTGTGATTGTTTTCCAATGTGCATTACTTTGTATTTATCAACATTGAATTTCATCTGCCATTTTGTTGCCCAGCCACCCAGTTTTGTGAGTTCCCTTTGTAACTCAATGCAATCTGTTTTGGATTTAACTATCTTGAGTAATTTTGTCTCATTTGCAGAGTTTGCCACCTCGCTGTTTACCACTTTTGCCAGATAATTTGTAATATGTTGAACGGCACAGGTCCCAGTACAGAACTTTGGATGATTCTACCATTTCTGTCTATCCATTGAGAAACCAACCATTTATTCTAACCTTTTGTTTCCTTTCTTTCAACTAGTTACTAGTCCTTCTTATCCCATGACTTCTTATTTTGCTTAAGAGCCTTGGTAAGGGATGTTGTCAAAGGTTTTCTGAGAGTCCAAGTATGTTATATCCACTAGGTGATCCCTGTCGTCAGGTTTGTTAACACTCTCATAGAATTCTAATGGACCGGTGAGGCAAGATTTCCTCTTATAAAAGGTGTGTTAGTTCTTCCCAACAAAAAGTGATCATTTGTATTTCTGATAATTCTGGTCTTTACTATAGTTTCAGCCAGTTTGAGTGGTACTGAAGAGAGGCCTATTGGCTTCTACTTGCAAGGATAACCTTGGGAGACTTTTTTTAAAAATACATGTCACATTAGCCATCTGCCAGTCATCTGCTACAGATGCTTTAAGGGAACTCTTAAGTGACTGATTAATGTTTAATCAACTTTTTACTAAACCTCTTCCACTGACACCTCAAACTGGCATAGTTACTCAGATTTGTCACTTAAAAGAATGCCTTGGGTGTGGATTTTCTTTCACATCCTCTGCAGAAAAAAAGAACACAAATAATTAATTTAGCTTTGCTACAATAGTCTTGTTTTCCTTGAGTGCTCATTTAGCACCTCATTTGTCCATTGGAGATATTTAGGAGAAGGTTAGATAAACACCTATCAGGAATGATCAAGATAGCGCTTGGTGCTGTCATGAGTGCAGGCAACTGGACTTGATGCTCTCTTGAGTCCCCTTCCAGTTCTAGTATTAGATGATTCTTCAAGGATGGTAGATTTAATTACACACAACTATTACGGAGCAGTGTAGCCATATTCATTTCTTTGACCAGATTCTGCACTCTACTTTTAAATCTTAGGACTGCCTCTCTCCTTGTGGCTTTCACAACAGAATGTTCCAACAAGCAGTCATTAGTGTGGTCTAGAAATTTTATCTTTGCATCCTGCGTGACATGTTCCCAGTCAATATGGGGATAGTTGAAATCCCCTGTTGTTACTAGGTTTTCTATTCTTGAGCATCTCTAATCTTCCTGAGCATTTCACAATTGCTGTCACCAGGCTAGTCAGGTGGTCCACTGCTCTACTCTTATTATTCCAGCATGGAATTTCTATCCATACAGATTCTATGACACTGTTTGATTCATTTAAGAACTTTACTATATTTCCCTGTCTGCTTTTTTTCACATATAGTGTCTCTTCCTCACCAGTATGACCTACCCTGTCATTCCTATATATTTTTGCACCCAGTATTATCATTCCATTAATTATCATTCCATCAAGTATCTATGATGCCTATTATATCAATATTCTCATTTAATATCAGACAGTCAAATGCACCCATCTTAGTTTTTAGTCTTCTCACAACTGTACAATTGCTCAAAAAAATTGCCAATATTTAGTTGTCTGCCTTCACGTGGGGGTAATTGAATGGAATGCTTTTTTCATTTAACTCTTTCTCTCAACTGCCTATCTGTACTTTTATCAACTTTTATCCAATCCTCTTTACTAGACTATATAATATCTCCTTTAATAAATCCTCCCCACAGGAATGTGTCTGTTCAAACTATGTGCTCCTCCATACCCGTTAGCTTTCCCCAAGCCCTTAGTTTAGGGGGCAAATAGCGCTTTTTACATATATTTTAAGTGATATAAAATTTTTAGGACTTTTATCCATTCATCTGTTTGAATTTCAACCATTACTTTTTCTCTAACGAGTACTGAGCCCACATTCATTAATATTTGCAAATTGCTTTGAAATCCTTCGATAAAAAGGATTATAGAAGTGCAACCCACCTCCACCAACATACTTTAGACCTGAAAGACGATCATTTTACCCTCTGATAATGTACAGATTGCAGACTCTTGCTAGAATCTATCTTAAATCATCTCTTTTTTTTTAAATAACTGTTCAGCATGCTCTTAGGCTTCTTTGTATTATTTCTATTTCTTCAATCAAAATGATATTTTAGCTAAATTTACCTGAGTTTTCATAATGTATGGTAAACTTGTTGTACTGCTTCAAGTGTTAAGAGACCCAAACTGATCTTTCTATATGCCCTTAAGAGGAAATAGTGGCTCCTAAATTAGGTTACATCCAGGTTATGAACTGTATTAAGTCGGATTGCCCAATGTGTATGTATAATCTTTTAAAGATGTATGTGATCTTTGCCAGAGAGCCTTATGTCTAGACACTGAGCAATATATGAACTACAGATGTTAAAATAAGGACAGCTAATGGTTTCAAAGGAAGAGGGGTAATTTCTCTTTCTTTCCCCTTCTCACTCTCCTCCCTCCCTCCCACTGCTGGTATGTTTATATATATATATATATATATATATATATATATATATATATATATATATATATATATATATATATATATATATATATATATATATGTACACTGATGTCATAACTAAATTATAAGTTAGATCCTACAGTCTTTACGTGGGGACAGGGGGAAATCTTTTAATTTCATTTGAAGTCAAAGGGAATTTTCCCATGATTAATGACTGCAGGATCTTTGAAAATCTCCGTTGAGCTGAGCTGATTGAATAATGTTTTTAATATGCTTTGAATACAACTGCAGATTTATGAAGGGTTGAAAATTATAGGTCAATTACTTTTGAATTTTAACCTAGAGAACTCCTTTGTGTAAGAGAGATTTACTATGCCCTGGTGTCCCTGCAGTCTAGGACTCACTCTATGCCAGCACAAGCTCTGACAGTTCCCTGTGGTACCTGTTAGGGCAGAAGTTCATTACCAGCATCTTCCCAATAACCTTTTCCATACCACGAAGATTAAGAGAGAGGACAGTATTGAAAAATAAGACTGTTGATGTCATGTGATGGCCTTTTGACTATTTCATTTAAGTGAAAGAGTTACACTAAGGTGGGGCAGTGTAGCTCCCCCACATTTCCCTGTTTCAGGTAAACAGTGCTCCTCCACAACTCCCCGTTCACTGTGGCAATTAAGGTAAGAAGTCTCTCTTCTGTTTCAATCTATTTTAACCACCATTTAAGGAATATTTTCACTTCAGTGAAACATTAATGATTTCTCCTCAGCCGTAGGCCCAGATATTGCCACCTTGGCTTTCAGTGTTTGTAAGAGGAAAGGGTCCATTTCACGTTGGCTTCAGAGTCAGCAAGGAAAGCCTGACCTTATCCAGGATGCATGCATCTATTTTCTCTCTGGTGCGGGTCTTATGTCTGCAAATAGAGCAAGTGCCTTGCATTAGACATTTTTTTCCAAGTAGATAGGATGAGAGTGCCTCCTAGTAGAAAATACTACAAGATGGAACTAGGTAAAAGTCCAAGTTGACTGGATTACCTGCCCTCCCAGACAAGTCTGCTGGTCATGTCTTTACAGAGGCCACGGTGGCACAGAAAGATTCCTTATGGTCTTATGTTCTTATTCCTTAGTCTTCCTCTCCACCATTGCAAAAATTTATCTGAATTCCTCAGGCCATGTTAGATTGGTTTTAGAACTGGCCTTTTGTGTCTTTGATAGGCCAGTTATCCTACCTTATCTACCTTCTACCTTATCTGACACAAGGCAGTGGAAAATCCTGTTCATTTGATGCCAAGAGAACAAAATTCTAGAGACCAGTGCATCAACAGTAGTGAAAATTAGCCACCTGAATCCTGTATCTGAATACTCCATCACCCAGATGGCTGTTTTAGGCATCTGACTGCCAATATGAGCCCAAATATAAATGTGGACACCTAAAATAGAAGTCCAAATCTTGAAGACTGAGCACTTAAAGTTTCTCTGAGGAGACAAAGCAAGGATGCATATGCTGCTGCACAGTTAGGGTGCTAGAACTCTAGAATTGATTGCCACTAGATATTTAGACCAAGGATTTATTATACCACCACTTTTTTCTCAAAGGAGATTTAATCACAGATTAAGTAGAAATGTTAATATGAATGAGTGTTGTGTTGTAATGTATAATTGCATATGTTGATTTTCAGTCTCCTAGGACCCTCTTGAAAACAAGCTTAGCCAACCACACATGCTTAATAAGATTTTACTGGACTGTATACAAATGTTAAATAAACAAACTTATATGTTACTGATTATTTTTGCAGTATTTGGCTTTATTAAGCATTATTGTGTATATATGAGAGTTCGTTATGATCCTACAGGCTGAATGACTAAACTGTAAGGCACATTTGGATAAAAAGGGGAACTTAAAAAATGTATCTTGGAAATGCTTGTTAAAATATAGTTCTTGTAAATATTCTGTTCTCTTGATATTCTACATCTTGCCTCAGTAGATTCCTTTAGAATCCTTGAATGCCATTAGACTGCCAGAGACTGGCTTTCATTAAGTCAATCAGTTTTCCATTGCTTAGAATAATAAAGAATATTTATTTTACAGTATTTAAATCTACTCAAATGGTCTACTGTCATACAGAGCTTTGCACTTCCAAGAACAAGATTCTGGTTTGATAACTAATCCCAATCTAACTACTGGAGTTAGCCTAGGCTGGGGTCTGGTATGTCCCTCTTCCTTTCAGACTTTGGAAGGATATTGTTTTCTGTTAGATGGCATTCAGATGCTAATCATGTAACTCCAGGAATAATGTAACTATGTTGACAGTACTGAAAGGAATATACGGGAGAGTTTGGGATTATAGGTGAACAGTTAAACTTTTCTAGTGCCACTCACATAATGAAATCACCATAGCAAAAGTAGGAAGAGTGATATTATTTTCAAGCAGGTAAGGGCCAGATTGTGATACTCACACTAAGTACCTCTTACTCTGAGAATAATCCTAATGAAGTCAGTTAGGGCATGTCTACACTAGGAAATTATTTCAAAATAACTTATTTCAAAGTAATTTATTTCAAACTTATTCTGGGTCCTGTTCTCATCTCCCTCCTCCCTTTTAATGCCTGAGTTTATATGGGGGAAGAACCCCCAGAATATTTTCATGGAGGGGGAGAGCTAATCCCTCAATCCCTCTTTTTTCCTGTGCTGACTAAAGGTGACTCACTATAGTAATAGTGCTTCTCTGAAATGATTGACCAGATAGATACAAGCTATGGATAAAGCTGTCAGCACTGGAGGCTTTATTCCAAAAGTAGGAATTTACAGAGTTTGTCCTGAAGAGGAATGAGCAGTTATATACTAATAACTGCAGATCTTCAAATGGGTTGCCTCTGAATATTTACACTCTTAGGATAAGGCACCAAGAGGCAGATCCTCATCAGCTGTAAATTGTCATAGCAGCACAGGCTACTGTGGGAATTTATAGCAGCTGAGGATCTACCCTACTAATATAGACACTTCTTAGAGGCGATTAAAAGGTTGCTATCTCCTCACAGCATCTTGGTGAGCTGCTTCTTTGGCTACGTCTAGACTGGCCCCTTCTCCGGAAGAGGCATGCAAAGCAGGCAAGTCAGAATAGGGAAATCCGCGGGGGATTTAAATATCCCCCGCAGGATTTAAATAAACATGGCCGCCGCTTTTTTTCCGGCTTGGGGAAAAGCCGGAAAAGAGCGTCTAGACTGGTGCGATCCTCCGGAGTAAAGCCCTTTTCCGGAGGATCTCTTATTCCTACTTTCCAAGCTGGAAAAAAAGCGGCGGCCATGTTTATTTAAGTCCCGCGGGGGACATTTAAATCCCCCGCGGATTTCCCTATTCTGACTTGCCTGCTTTGCATGCCTCTTCCGGAGAAGGGGCCAGTCTAGATGTAGCCCTGGAGAACAATTCTCTTCCATCATAAAACCATGATTTAGATTTGCACTGGAGTTTGCACTTTCTTCTTACTCTTGGAGATGGTCACTGCAGGTCATGGCAGATTGGTAGAGAATTTTTCACTTTAGCTCTCTGCATTGTTTCTGTTTTATGAATAATACTGGATTTCATTCTCCAGGCAAGTCAAATAATCTAACAGAATCTCCCAACACTAAATTTAGGGGGGGAATCAAGAAAAAAATGCAAAAAAGGATTCAAACCAGAAAAATTCAACAAATAGTGTCTGATGAATGAAGAGACCTGATAGTGGTGTAAAGAGTTAATCCTTTAAAGAAAATAGTGCTAAAATTATAATGATTTCAGAGTCAATAGACTGTTAAGAATATATTCCATTATGTATTCATTCAAAACAGACATTTCTTTTTAATGTACATGTCTCACAGGAGAACATAGCAAGAGTGAGAAGGAAGTTTTCAGGAATTCACTGCCTTATGTCACGGCTGAAATGAAAATAAAGCTTGATGGGTTACAATCAGGAAAATTAATGCATCCCCTGCTACTGTAGTTTAACATCCCTCATTCCTACTCTCTTAGCATCCCTGCTGCTGAGGTTATCTCAGTCTTGTAACAAGATATTTTACCCAGGCACTGGAGCAGACATATAGAGAAATGAGCTCTGAGATTGCCCTGGAAGTGTACAAAGATCTCTTATGAAATGTTGATTTGCTAAATATGAAGATCAAAGCTGAAGTGACCAAAGTTAAATGACTAAAGATGGATTGCATGTAGGTGCTTATTATTTTAGTTTCTAACAAAGCATTTATTCTGTGTGTGGTCTCAAAATACTGAACGCTAACCATGCAGACAGTGTTATACACATTAATTAAGCTTTGATTTATATGTTCATTTTATGTATATTAACCTCACCATATCCAATTTTGGAATGACAGGATAGATTCTGCCTTTGATAAGGCAAGTTTCAATCCAGAGTAATTATATTGTCTTATTTTTGCATTACAGAGCAGAGGCTCTGTTGTGCTTCATGCTACACAAATCTGTAGTAAAACATAGCCCCTGCACTGAAGAGCTTGTAATTAAAGTAGGCAAAAGGTGGAGAGAGAAAGGGCTTATTATCCTCATTTTATGAAGAGGTTAATGACCCAAAGATTCTTTGGAAAAATCAGGAATTTAACTTAGAGCTCCTCAGTCAAGTCTTAATAACAAGAGCAATCCTCCTCTGAAAAAATCTGATTTGTTAAATGTGGGTACTTATAGCAGCCTAATTATAGTGGTGGTTACTCATTGGATTACTCTAGATTTATGCTGATCTAACTAGAGTAGAATTTGGAATGATAATGTTTGGGTTATTCTTTGTACCCTTGTGTATTTTGTAAAATGCAAAGGACATTTCTTGTGGGTTTCAGTCATTCAAAGACACCATGACACTGTCTAATCTTCATACTGCTTTCCCATGAGGCATGATTAATCTTCTGACCCCAGTGCTACACACAGATAGCACTAGCAAATTAAAAATATAAGACAACATCCCTGTTATATTATGTTTATTTTCTGGATTCTGTTGATATGCCCTTCATTAAAAACTGGATTTTACTTGGCCATTGATGGATTTTACAAGATTATAAAACAAATCACACATAGAGAAAACAGTATTTGAATACATTCACTATAGAGAATGTGGTTAATTCTGAATTTATACAATGTTGCATCAGTATAGTAACTAAAATGCACTAGGCCAGAGCTCGCAATTGTTACTAAGGGCATGAAATGGAGTAGTGCAGGATATTATTTGTATTCTGTAGTGGCTGGAGGACTCCACAAACATATAGTAAGAGACTCTCCTTGCTTCAAAGAGGAACTGACAATAAAAATTGACAAGACAAGCATAGGAAGTAGTATCATCCCCATTTGACAGACAGAGAATGGCTGTATACCCACAGAGATATTAAATGATTTACTCAAGATCACAGAGAGATTGTGACAGACCCAGAAACGGAAACTTTATTTCCAGTGTCTTAACTATGTGCTACCCTTCTTCACTAATAGACGAAGGAACTGTACACATGCCTGGAGTCAGCCCAATTATTTGCCTATCTCATAGTATTGAGTGTAAGGCTCATGGCAGAAAAGTTCAGACAAAGATATAAAAGTACTTGTTCTGGAAATTGGCAGTGTAATGCTGCTTTATTTCTTAGAATCCGGAATTGTAACTCAACAATCAAAACAGAGAAAGACAAAGCAGGCTGCTTCCTAAAATAGAAACACAGCTCAACCCACTTTGCTCCAAGCTGGCTCTTTGCAGAATACCAAAAGGGGACCCTGATTGCAAACATTTCCTCAGAGCCCCCTAACATGCAAGCAGAATCAGAAAAATCTGTACAATTTAGAGAGAACCTAAATGATAAAATAGGTCTCAATACAATACACTCAGTACTGGACGAGTATCTGCAATCCTAATGGAAATGTATGGGAACTGCAATTGCTTAGTACAGGTATCACTGCAGGTTTGCCCAACTGACTTTAGTAGGAATTTTGCCAGCATAAGGACTGGAGGTACTGCACAATTGCCAGTACCCATTGAAATCAAATCCCACATTCAGGCTCTTAATAAGGATTTGGCTCATTATTACTGTCACAGCTCACAGGTCGTGCCCAAACTTGGCCCATCTGTCCCCGGCAGAACCCTCCTCTCCAGTGAGGCAGCCCCCTCTTGGGGAGCCCACTCCAGTACAGTGGCAGTGTGACAGCCCTTCCTCAGGGGGTCCATTCCCATGAGGCAACCCTCTCTTGGGGTGCCCACTCTCACCTGGGGGGTCCACCCCTCTGCCTCTGGGACGGCGCCTTCAGCATGCCTGCCTCTGCCGTGAGCCCTTTTGGGGGGATCCACTCCCTCTGGACCCCGGGGCCTTCACTTCCACCTCCCAGAGGGAATAGTGCAACCTTGTTCTTCAGGCCAGAACGATTCTCAGCCAGCATGAAACAGGAGAGTTTATTGAGTTCTGAAAGCAGCAAAGAATCTCTCAGGCATGTAGGTCTGGCTTCCCCCAGTACAGCCCGTCTGAGTCTGCCCTGCTCTCCCTCTGTCTGAATCAGCTCTCCTGTCTTCCAGCAGAGATTCCAATATACCTCAGCAACAGCCCCTCCCCTGTCCATTGTCTTCTCTCCAGGTAGACGTGGTTTCCTGGGTCCCTCTCTTCTCTGCCTCCCCTCTCCTCCATCCATTGTTCTCTCCTGGCAGGAGCCAGCTGGGCAGGTCACTGAGCCATTGTCTGCAGCCCATTGTCTTTTGTCTGGCCAGAAACGGTTATGTCTTCTGAAACCTGCAGGTCTGCCAGGTACCAGGGCTCTAGTTGCTGGAGCTCCAGTTCTGTGCTGTTCTCTGCAACAACAAACTCCCTCTCCCCTTGCCACATTAAACCAATAACATCCAGGGGCACTGAGTGCCCTCTCTGCATGCAACCCTCCTAGCTCCCCATTTCCTCATAATTACTATTGCAAATAATTTTGGGATCTGATATATTACTAGTTATTATTTTTCATCCCTATTACTCATCTGGTTTAGAAGGAGATTAAATTCCTTTATCTTGAACCAAATATTTGAGTTTTATAGCTGATTTTGAGACATTTTAATAGGCCTTCACAGTGGCTTTTTAATTGGAATAGTCATTGTTGGCAATAAGAACGTCCTGATTAATGTATGCAAAGTGTTTTTAAACACATGTGGTGGTGTTGATTTTTGTATTTTTATTACTGGTTTATAGGGTGTCATATTGTTTTTAGCATTCTGTTCCCAAAACAATCATTATGAAATATGAACCTTTGGCCCATGTACACAAGCAAAATTACTTACTATATTTTGTTGGTGACCAATGAAGTCAATAATATTATTCTAGATTTAAACTAATAGCAAGTGAGATGAGACTCTGCTCATCATCTTTCTGCTGCTAAGAATCCCTACTCCAGGACACATAATTTTCCTTTTCCGCATACTAGAGCATGCCTACAGAATAGAAACCAAGAAAAGAATGTCTACATTTGTGGTTACAGCATAAGACTAAAGAGACTTGGTTAAACTCCTGATTCTGTTACAGCCTCTTTGACCATGTCTTCACTACATGGAAGATAGACGCTGCTATGATTGATCTTCCAGAGTTTGATTTAGTGGGTCTAGTAAAGACCTGCTAAGTCAAACTCAGAGGACACCCCCATTTGCACTGTACTGCTGCTTCTTGCAAGGGAGCATTTGCTCCTGTCGACCTCCTACTGTGGAGATCGTGTGGGAACTCGAATTAAGGTATGTCAATTCTAGCTACATAATCAACATAGCTCGAGTTGCATATCTTATTTTGAACTTCCTGTGTAGTGAAGACATGGCCTTGTCTCTCTGTGCCTCAGTCTCCCATTTATAAAATGGAAACTATAATGCTTCTTTTTTGGGTCATCTTCAGCACAGGGACTTAATCAAAAGAAAAAAAGGCATGTTTTTACATATGAATATACTAAATATCCACTTAGCCCAGTTAGTGAGAAACATTCAGTACACATAGCCGAAAGCTACATTTAACTGAAAATATGAAAAGATCACATTGGTTCTTCCTGAAAGTGAAGTATAAGAACGTACATTTTCAGGCTTTTGGCATGCAAATTAGCAAAGAAGGTGGCAGTATACCTGTCTTTTCAAAGCACAAAAATCACACACACAAAAATAAAATACATTGCACTTTTGCTGTTCTCTACAGTCAAACTTCTTTCAAAGTAAAAGCCCTTTGCTTTGAAGAATTACAGGAAAAATTCTTCAGAAACTAGTGCTTCAGAGAAGCACACAGAAGGCAAAACACAGTTGTTCAGAAAATAAATAAGAAGGGTCTTTAGAGCAGTCTTTTTTAATTTGAATTTTTCTTTATCAGAGACTGATGTGTATTAGAAACTGTTTTTATTTTTTCCTTCAAATATTGAGAGATTTATTATCTGCAAATGAAAACACATCAGAGGAAATGTTATTGAATAATAGATGTCTACGTATCTGTTTCATTATGAAGATGGCAGTTTAGACAGGACAAAACCCACTTGGGCTTAGTTTCTCAGCCTTCTGGTCTTGCCTGAGCTACACCTGAGACACCACTTGAACATGATGAGTCAAATATGATATGTGAAGTTACAGAAATGTCAACTTCCATGAATGATAGTATGAGCATGGTTACACTACATTAAAACATCTACAGATACCCAGCCTCAGCAGGACTATAAAGTTGCAGTGTGCAAACTCTGGCTCCCCCCAAATAGGGAGAATCCCACAATCCCAGCTCTAGTCCAAAGTCAAATACCCTCTGATTCTGAACCTGAAACCAAGCCTGAGCCATCTAACATGGAATAGCTGTGGGGTTTTGAGTCCAGATTGGACCTCCCTGGTCCGGCACTCTCGGGACCTGACTGGTCCTGAAGGAAGGTGTTTGCCAGACCAGAGGAGGTCAGCCCTTCAAGCCACCATGCTCCCAGTGCCATGGCCTGCCCACAGACATGCCAGACCACAGATGTTGCCAGATCAGAGAGGTTCAACTCGTACCATGGTTCTCAACCTCTTGTCTGTGGAGTCTGAAAAAGACTTCGACTGAAAACAGACCAAATGGAATTCATTTTTATATACACACAAAAGATTTCTAAAGAGGTGTGCATGTGAATGCCTCCATTCAAAATTTCCAAATGGGTATGTACTTCCGTTTGAAATTTTTGAGGGGTCCACAAATGAAAAGAAACTGAGAGCCACAGTTTTAGTACATCTCTATCCCAAAACTAATGGTTGTTGAGAAGACCTACAAAGAAAGCTTCATAAAGAAGAATGACTTGACCTTCTACTGGAGTTCATCCTAGGCTCTAAGAACTATTACCATTCAGATATGAGGACACATTTTTGGGGGCAAAAGGATGATATAAAATGGCTATTTTTTCTAATAATTAAAACAAACACTGCCAAAATGCTATGGTCTAAAAAAGATAGGATGCTTACCAAGGAAGAAGTGAAGGAAGATAGGTTAAGGTGGACTTGAGAGGCCAATTAACCTGCCTGGCTGCACCTGGAGGTGGACCAAGCCTAATTAAAGATGAAGTCCAAGTGGGAAGGAGTTGAGCAGTGGCTATGAAGAGAGGAGATTTGGAGCAGAAAGGAGCTATCGGAACCAAGGTAAGAACTCTGTAGGTATAGAGTTATGTGGAAAATCTTTTGCAAGTGTAGGAAGAGAATCCAGGGATGGGAGAGAAGCTATTTGTCAGACATAGGACTGAAGTAAGTTCTTCTGGCTGACCCTAAAATAAAGATAGGAACCAAGTACCTGAAAAATATTGCATGTTACAAAGAGTTTAGGAAGAGGCTGATAAAAGTTTTGAGGAAATCTTATGATAGAAAGGAGTCCCAGGAGGTAGTAATAAGGCATCTTGATCAAGCGTGCCTTGGTTGCTTGACCTGAGATTGCTGGATTGGAAACCATTGTAGAAAGTGGGTCTAGATTTCTATATTGATCATTGAAAGGTGGTATCTCCTTTTTATGATGTTTGCAGACTACTGTATGCCTTTCAGGAGTCTGATTTGTCTTATTTAATATCAAGTTTCACCTCACCTGAGGGAGGTGGAGGTGGGGAAGCCCCCTTCCCTGGGCAGTTTTCCAGTCCTGCCCTCACACAGCCCTGTTAGGGGGATGGGCTACATAGGGGATGGTTCCTGGTGTGGCTGGAGGGGGTGGGGGGATGGAGGAGGAAAGGAGGGCTCAGTAACCTCCCAAGAGCTCTGGCATCCCTGTGATACTCTGTTTTGTTTGTCTCCTTCTGTAGGTGGTAAGGGCCATCAACACTGTCCTGCTTCGCAGGGTCCACCTTAGCGACATGGACCCCATCATAGCTGGCTTTGCCGCCATGGGTTTCCCCAACTGTGGGGGGAGAAAAGGGCTATTGACAGCACCTACATCCTCATCTGGGCCTCCTTCCACCGGGCATCTCTCAACATTAACCAGAAGGGAAACTTTTCCATGGTTCTGCAGACCCTGGTCGACCACCCTGGACAGTTTACTGACATCTATATTGGGTGGTCGGGGAAGGCACAGGACACCCACGTGTCCTGCTATTCCAGCCTATTCCAGAAGCTGGTGGCTGGCACTTTCTTCCTGGAGTGCACCATCGGGGCTGGGGACGTGGACATGCCACTGTGTATCGGGGGGGATGCGGCCTACCCTCTCATGCCATGGCTCATGAAGCCCTACATTGGACACCTTGACCCCAACAAGGACTGCTTTAATACCCAGCTGGGCGTGCCTTTGGGCATATCAAAACCTGCTTCTAATGCCTCCTGTCCCGCCTGGATGTAGGGGAGCAAGAGCAGAACATCCCGTATGTGGTGTCCCTGTGTTGCACGCTCCACAACCTCTGTGAGAGCAAGGGGGAGGCGTTCCTCCCTGGCTGGAGGCAGAGGCCAGCTGAGACGGCAGGGCCCCTGAACAGCCACACACAGCTGCCATCTGGCAGGCCGATCAGGCGAGGGTGCGTATCTGTGAGGCCCTGAGGGAGAGTTTCTTGCAAGGACCACAGTGACACTCTCCCACAGGGCCTCCCTACTAGTGGCCTGTGCCTTGCCCCCCTCTACCTTTCCTCCAACAACCCCTCCCTTCCCTACTCCACCCTTTCCCCTGCAGAGACAATTAAACAACTGGATTTGAAAAAAATGAACTCTTTGGTTATTTATTTGGGGTAGAAGTAACTGGGAAAAGTATCTGGAAGAGGGGATGGGGAGGAGGGGGGATGAGAACCTTGGATGGGGGAGGAGGGAGCTGGAAGGGAGAGGAGGGGTGGGGAGAGGC
The DNA here is from genome assembly GCF_049634645.1 of Pelodiscus sinensis. Lineage (NCBI taxonomy): Eukaryota > Metazoa > Chordata > Testudines > Trionychidae > Pelodiscus > Pelodiscus sinensis. Next base: position 89,644,863 of record NC_134714.1, read on the forward strand.
TCAGGGTTAGGGCTGGGAGTGGTGCCTGGTGTGGATGGTTCCTCTGCCGTGTGTGTGTGTGTGGGGGGCGGGGGGGCTCAGCAATCATGCGGGCGGGGGAAGGGGAGGACAGGGAGGCTAGGGGGAGAAGCAAGAATGGGGGTGCTGAAGTAGGGTCAGGCATAGGAGGAGGAGAGGCAGAAGCTGGCAGGCAAGGGAGGAGCAGGAGCTGACTCCAGGTGGGTAAAGAGATCCTGCATTGTTGTGCACATGTTGCATCTCTGCTGCAGCAACTCTGTCCAGCTCTCTTACTACCACTGCATGTTGTCCTGTAGCCTCTGGTCCAGTGTCTTGTGCAGGGCCCAGAGTATGGAGAAGTGCTCCTGCATCAGTTCTTCCTGCATTCTCCGATGCCTGCATCTTCTCCAGTATCAGGCGGCTGCCTCAGGTGGTATTGCCTGTCCTCCTCTTGCGGCTGGCCAAAAGGGGAGAATAAAAAGAGATGGTCAGTCATTCCTGGAGACACTGTCTCTGAAGCTTTGCCCTCAACCTTGAGCCGAGACTGTCAGTTCTCAGGTCAGATTAAGGTGATATCCTGGGAGCAAGTCTATGTGTGGCCTGCTTCCCCCTTCCCCCACATCCCAGGGGCAAGCAGGCATGGGAGGTTGCTGGTCATACTATGGGTGGGAGGGGGCCTTGGGATGGCTGGGCTTGCCTTGTTGCCCCCCACACACTGGGTCCAGCAGTGGTGGTATCCCAAGGGGAGAGAACTTGTATCCCTGGCCGCTGGGGGAGAAGGGATAAGGTTGTGGGGGGAGGAGGTTGTGAGCAGCAGACATCTATACCTGGCAGCCCTGTTCCCAGGAGTGGGTGTTGCCTCAAGTGTGCAGGCATCCTCACGTGCTGTATGTGGTACTCCAGAGTCTGTGTGTCCTTGTCCCCAGCTTTCTTCTTGTGGTGGGAGGGTGTCCCACCTGCATGTCTGAAGTGTGGTTGGCCTCCCTAGAACCTGTGATTAGGAACCCAGGGTGCTCCAATGCAGCCTTCTGGGGCTGTGTGGCCCAGACTGCCACTGCATGTGCATCTTTGTGCATGGCCTGCAGTGCAATTCCTCAGGCCAAGAAGGCTGAGCGAGGAGCACACACCAACCAACCTCCACCCTGTCTGTGTGAGAAAACTAAGGTCACTCACTTGATGTTCCCTCCCCAGCTTTGGAGGATGCCTGGGACACATCCAGGCCATTGGGTACTGGCTCCAGTGTCATTGAGGTGATGGAGCTGGCTGTGTTGTGGTCCTCCTCCTTCTGCTCCCCGGCTCTGGCCCTTGGGTGGGTAATGACAGGTGTCTCCAGCTTTGAGTTGACCACCAGCGTGGGTCAAGGGCTGCACTGCCCCCCAGGATGTGGTGCAGGTCTTGGTAATAGGGGAAGGAGTGTGGTGTTGCCCTGGAGTAGGAGCTGTGCCCCCTTACTGTGGCAGAACTCTTTAACTTTCATCTGGGCCTGCTCCTGGGTCTGGATGTGGCCAGGGTATTGGCCATGTGGCCTTAGATGTCAGCGTTGCGCCGTCTGGAGTGGAGATCCTGGAGGTTTTCTTCCTCGCTGCACACCTCAATGAGCGTCAGGATCTCTGCCTTGCAGGTTCTTGGGAGCCCTCAGAGTGCTCTCTGGGAACGGGAGAGAGGGAGAAGGGGGTCAACCAGGGCCAGCCTTAGGCTGATTCGCCCGATTCCCCTGAATCAGGCCCCGCGCCTAAAGGGGCCCCACGGCCTGAACCCGGAAGTGTGCTGGGCGCCATGGGCGGCGAGTTAATATTCAGAGCCGGGGGCCCTGCTCCACCAATATTTGGAGATGGGTCTCTCCCCTGGCTCTGCCTGGAGCGGTCCCCGGACCCCACCTGCCGGCCTCCCCGCGTGTCCTCTCACCCCGGCCGGCCCCACAGTGTCCCCCTTGGTCCCATCCCGTCCCTGCCGTGCACAGCTTTCAGTCCGGCTCCCCGCCACCAGCTGCTGCTGTCATGTGTGGCGTTCCCAGGTGAGCAGGGAGACACCCGGGCATGACGTGACGTCACGGCCCGGGACTTTAAAACTGCTCAGCGCTGCATTGCACCGCTTAGCCCTAGCTCCAGGTTCAGAGTCCAGGCACAGACTCTGTCCCTGCAAAGTGGAAGGCAGAAGGTAAGGGAGGGGGAAAACTAGGGGGAAGAGGTGGGAGAGGAAGGGGCTTGTGGGGAGGGGGAAGGGGTGAGAGAGAAAGGGGCTTGTGCGGGGGGGGGGGAAGGGATGGGAGAGGAAGAGGCTTGTGCGGAGCGGGAAGGGGAAGAAAGGGGAAGGCACCAAGTGACAGCGTGGAGGAGAGACAAATGCCAGGGGGCCAAGTGCAGACAATGAGGAAAAGGGCAGGAGGGGAGGTGTCAGTGGGAGGGAGGACAAGGTGATGCTGGGAGAGGAGAGGGGAAGGGCATTGGGGGCTAGAAGAGGGAGGGGGAGGTGCTGGGAGAAGGCTTGAAAGAAGAGGTGGGCATGAGAAAGGTGGGGATGGTGCAAGTCATGTGTGAGGGCACAGAGGGGCAGGAGGGGAATGGGGGCACAGAGTGGTGAGGGGGTGGGCATCATGGAAAAAGAGGGCAAAGGGGGCAGGGACAGTAAGGGAAGGGGGAGGCACCAGGAGGGTGTAGGGTTAAGGGAAGGTGCAGGTGCCAGGGGATTCTGGGGTGAAGCAGAAGGGCAGACACCTGCAGGGGAGGGACTAGCACCAAAGGAGAGAGGCCGGGCAGGTGTGTAGAGGAAGGTGTTAGGAGAGGGGATGAGGAGGGGTTGCTCACATGATCAGAGTGGGGCTACTGGGGGAGTGGGCACAGGGGGGAGAGAAGGGCTGGTGGAGGGGGGCAGGTTGCAGGAAGGCTGAGGGCAGTGAGAAGGGCAGGAGTCAGGACAGCAGAGGAGGGTGAGGAGTTGGGGGGGCAGCAGCCACCATGGGAGCTGATGGAGCAAGGGGAGGAGACATGGCAGCAGAGAGAAAAGGTAAAGGTTTACAAAATATTTATTAGTAACTTGGGTGCCACAGTGGCACATCCAAACAAGCCACATGAACTCAGTACAGGTGCACAACACAAAATCCATTCTGCTCATGGGAGGAAACTCTTAGGCTATGTCTACACTGGCAGCTTCTTGCGCAAGAACATCTTGTGCAAGGGTTCTTGTGCAAGAAGTCTTGCACAAGAACATGTCCACACAGCCATGTGCGAGCTGTGCTTTTGCGCAAGAGCATCCATGGCAGTGTGGACGCTCTCTTGCGCAGGAAAACTCCAATGGCCATTTTAGCCATAGGGGTTTCTTGTGCAAGAAATCCCTGCCGAGTGTCCACACTGCCCTCTTGCACAAGAGACCTAACACCTGTTAGAAAAGAGCATAGCTCTTGCGCAAGACACCCTCTCTTACCACACCGTACTGTAAATTTCCTTGCATAAGAGCAGGCGGGCAGTGTGGCTGCTCTGTGGGTTCTTGCGCAAGAACGGCTTTACTTGCGGAAGAACCCACAGAGTGTAGACATAGCCTTAGAGGGAACATTTCCCCCAGCCTCTCTGCCCCCAAGTTAATGTCACACACATTGGGTTAATGAAATTGCATGATAGTTGCATGAGAGGAGTTTGGTGGGGGCCAAACTAATCCCTGTTGGTAGGAGGATGCTGGGAAAAGTCCTTCAAGAGGGGTGACATGACACCTTTTACCTCTGGTCATGTGTCTATCTTGCCCTGAGCATGTTACCTCCAGAGGCCTGGTTAACAGGGCTCGGGGTGTGGCTAATGGGGCACCACCAAAAATTATATAAATCTGTGGCCCTGCCAGCCCCAGAGGAGGAGTGCGTCGGCCGCCTGTGCGTGTGTGATTTTTTGTGCTGTGTTTACTCAATCAAAAAAATTCCCGGGGCCCCATGTTGAAACTTTTGTGTGCCTTTTTTTTTTTTTTGTTCAACCAAAATTGCTGCGGGGTCCTGTTGAAATTGTTCTAATTGGGCCCCGCACTTCCTAAAGCCGGACCTGGGGTCAGCCTGCTGGCCTGCTGAGGCTGAGTTGCTGTGGCAGCTGCAGTGTGGCTGGAGGCTGTCAGGGTCAGCTTCCTGCCACAAGCCCTTTTCCCTGTGGCTGCAGCTTTAAGGGCTGCAGAAGAAGAGGAACTATGAAGTCCTGAGGAATGTGAATGGAGTGGCCAGCAAGGCACCTGTGGGATTTCCTGGAGGCCCCTTATTTCAAAATAACTCCCTGTGTCACATCCACACATTCCCTATTCCAAAATAGCTATTTTGGAAGAGGCGTTATTCCTTGTGGAATGAGGTTTACAGAAGTCGGAGAAGGCCGTTCATTATTTTGAAATAAGGGAATGGCTATGTAAATGCTCACATTGTTATTTCAAAATAATGCTAGTTATCTAGCAGTGCAGTGTAGACACATCCTGGGTGGCTCTGCAGGGGCCAGTCCAGCCCATAAGGAAGTGCTCTGGAGTGGCAACTATCTACAGTATTTTACAAACACATTGATAAAACAAGTCCTATGACAGTTGTGTGAAATGAGTGATCAGTCCCATTGCACAGATGGGAAAGTGAGGGGTAGTGAGTGACAGTTAGACATTAGACCAACACCTTCAAGGCTTGAAGTCTCTCTTCACAAACACACATACACTTGAGACTTCCCTTTTTGTAAGGGCCCAGTTTCATCTGGCATAGGCACAAGGTGGTTTTTGTGAGGGTTTTTTTTTTTTTTTTTTTTGGAGCAAGCTCCTGTTCTGACCCCCTGCTCCAAAAATCCATTTAATATAAAGGTCTCAGAGAACATATCAGATATTGAACAGATTAACATTTATTTAGAGAATGTTTGCAAACAAACAACAGATACAAGTTAACAGTAGAGCAAATAGACACATCCAGAGACAGGTTATGAGGTTAGGGTGAAGGGGTACATGGTTTACATTACAGCAGCAGCGTGACTTTTGAGCCCAGTGCTTTGGTTCCAAGACCCCGTGCCGTTTTACTTTGTGTATGCCATGGGTATGATCCACTTACAAAGCAGCCGCATCGTCCAGAATACCAGTTGTGCCTCTTATATGGCCTAAAGAGTACATATGTAAATTCTGGGGAATGATGGGGAGGAAGTAGGTGGAGTTACAGTGTGTGGCTTTTGGAGAGCCAGCAGAGCATAAAGGGAGCATGTGAAGCCCCGGATGAAGATAGTAAATGGTTTGTGTAGAATCCCAGTATATATATATAGGTGGGTGGGGGTGCTTTCCCTAGGGAGTAGACCTACCGGTTTTATTTAGTAGAACTATGATATTAGGGTAATTGAAGGCCCCATCATCTGCCTGATTTTAGTATCCCCAATTAATTTTTGGGGAGAGGTATATACAAGATCCCTTGGGGGATACAGCCTGGGCTCTCCTGAGGTCTGATCCTTGTCAGAGATTTTGTGGAGGCCCTGGCTGACAAAGGGGGATGCAGCCGGCAGCAAGCCTGACTGAATCCCAATTGGATGGGTAATTTATATATGTAAAGTCCGTGTGTCGGGGAAAGACCAATGCATTCTCTGGTCTTCCGTGTCCCTCGGAGTCCTCTTCCTCCGTGTCCGTGTCCTCTTGTGAGTTTCTAGCCACGACTGTTGTATGGGCACGGCCCTCTGGGGGGAAAGTGGGTGAAGTTTCCCTGGGAAGCCCTGGCCCCTTTTTTTCACAGTAGGTGGCATTAGCTCAGTCCTTGGGGGGAGGAAAAACTCAAAAAACCTCCCCTGGTGGTGTATGACACCGAGTCCTTACGTCTTCTCCGTCCCTTGGTGTGCTCTTCTGCTGCTTCCTTGTTCTTGATGGCTGTGTCTACACTGGCCTGAATTTCCGGAACTGCTTAAAACGGAATACATTCCGTTTTAAGTTTTTCCGGAAAAGGAGCATCTACATTGGCAGGCTGCTTTTCCGGAAAAGCCCTTTTTCCGGAAAAGCATCTGTGGCCAATGTAGACGCGCTTTTCCGGAAAAGAGCCCCGATTGTCATTTTTGCGATCAGGGCTTTTTTCTGGAAAAGACTACTGGGCTGTCTACACTGGCCCTTTTCCGGAACAGTGTTCTGGAATAAGGACTTATGCCCGAGCGGGAGCAGTGTAGCTTTTCCGGAATAGTGGCTGATTTTGTACCGTAGAGCATCGTTGCTTTTCCGGAAATTCAAGGGCCAGTGTAGACAGCTCGCAGCTTATTCCGGAAAAGCAGCTGATTTTCCGGAATAAGAGGCCCAGTGTAGACACAGCCCCTGGGTTTATCTCTATAGCTGTTGCGGGCAACAGAGCCCTCCAGGGGGGGTAAGAAGGGTGAGTTACCCCTGGAGGTGCCCCTGCCAGATCCCCCACAGCAAGGCTATGTCTAGACTGCAAGCCTCTTTCGAAAGAGCCTCTTTCGAAAGAGAGCGTCTAGGTTGCAGGTTGAACTTTCGAAAAAGTGGCTTGCTTTTTCGAAAGAAAGCATCCAGTGAGTCTGGATGCTCTCTTTCGAAGAAGCCCTATTTACATTGAAGAACGCCTTCTTTCGAAAGAGGAACTTTCGAAAGAAGGCGTTCTTCCTCGTGAAATGAGGTTTACCGCCATCGAAAGAAAAGCCGCGTTCTTTCCATTTAATTTCGAAAGAACGCGGCTTGAGTCTGGACGCAGGGGAAGTTTTTTCGGAAAAAGGCTACTTTTCCCAAAAAAAACCCTGAGTCTGGACACAGCCCAAGTAGCAGCAACTTAGATCCACTGTTGCCAACAAAGTTACAGTTCCAACCTATCACAGAAACCCAAAGATCAAGTACAATCCCAAAGTTCAAAGTCTTAAAGACCAGGGACCAAAGTCCCGATGTGGTCCACAGAGTCAGAGTCTGTGCTCAGTCCCAAAGATTTTCATGTCCCTTGGCATCCCCTTCCTCTGTATCCCTGTCCTCTGTTTCGTTGGGGAGCAGCACCTGATGGGGGGGAGGATGTCTTGACCAGGGTGAAGGGTAGTGAGTCAAGAGAGACCCCGTGGGTGCAACCTGGCCTCACCCTCTGTGGTGAGCTATGAACTTAGACTCCTGGGAGGGAAAAGGAGGGAAAGAAAAGGAGGAAGAATCTCCCCAAAAAACCCTCCCGCGGTCCTGTGTGACTTCCACGTGGTCTTACTTGTCCTGGGATTGCCGGTGGCCCGTGACGTGTTCCGTGTAGATCTCACAGGACCACTGGATACGAGCAGGAGCGGTCCGAGGCCGGCTGCGGGCACCCTGGGCGGCAGCGCCCTAGGCAACGGCCAAGTCCGCCTGTAGTCACGGGCCACCCCTGGATACTACACTTGATCTTGCCCTGGGACCCGCGCGCTGCTGCTTAGCGGCAGAACAGGGCGGGCACGGGCAGGACGCTGGGAGCCTCCCTCTGGCTGTTCGTTACCCGAGGGACGCGTCTCCCTGCCTGTTTCCCCCCGGGGTCCGGAGTGGGGGTGCTAACGCCGATGGTGCATTTTCATGGCTCGGGGCTGACTTCCCAGGGATGCTCCTCACGGGGGGGGGGGGCGGCACCTCAGGGCCCTGGGGCGCGCTTGGCGGGGCACAGAGGCGAGGCGCCGACTCTCTCTGCGCGCCTCCGACAGGCGCCCCTGCCAGCAGGCCCCTCGCCTGGCTGCGGCGCAGGGGGACGTTCGCGCGCCGAGGGAAAGTCCGCGCTGCAGCGGCTCGGCCCCGCTCCCGGCTTGAATGTGCCTCCCCAGCCGGTGGGGTGCAAACAGCCCCCTCCTATTGGCCGCCGCGCCCCACGTGAGCCCTCTGGGTTTGGCTGGCGAGGGAGGGGGCGGTTGCTACGGTAACGCGAGTGAGTAGCAGCACCCGCGAGTGGTGAGCAGCCCCCGAGCCGGTCTCGCGCCGCAGCAGCCCCCATCGCTCCTCATTGCCCGTCACCCCGGGGGCGGCACCCCCCCCCTTCGCTGTCCCCGAGGAGCAGAAGGCGGCGCGTGCGGCTACTCCGGAGCGGCAGGTACCCAGAGGGGGCAGGTACCGCTCCCCTCCCGGTGCGCGGGGGAGTCTCCCTGCCTCGGAGAAGGGTGCGAAAGTTTTTTTTTTTCTTTCAGGGCTGGTGGAGGGGCCGAGCCCGGGCTGGCGGGGCGGGGCGGGGGTGCCCGGGGGAAATCCAATCCGCCTGTCGCCCTCCTGCGAGACGGGGAGGGGGGCAGCTCCCCTCCTGTCCCCCCGAAACGCTTCCTCTTGCCCCTTCCTTGGGTCCCACTGCGGAAGGGATCCAAAGGGGCGATCATCCCCTCGCTGCCCCTCCCATAAGGATCGGAGGGGAAATCACTCGTTCCTCCAGGTGCCTCCTGCTAAAAGGTGCAAAAGGGAAATCTGCCTAGACTCGCAGCTATCCCTCGCCTCCCACGCAGATCAGAGGAGAACCGCTCCTTCCCCCGCCTGCTGCATAGAGGTGCAATGGGAAATCTGCCCTTTGTAGAGGAGAAGATTGGGGGAGAACCCCCTTCTGCACTCCCCAAATAGCATGTGCTCCTTCCTGCTTAGGAGGCACCGGGGAACCTACTGGTGCGGGTAGCTTCAAGTGACCAACTGCGGGGGAGGGGGAAGACACCGCCCCTAGCTGCCAGCAGCTGGGGCTGATCTCTGAATGAAAGGGCAAAGCCTGAGTGCACTGACCGAGGCAGGAGAGCAGGCGGCTGCAGCCCATTTTCCAGCCAGGCGGTGCAGCGGGTGAGCGAGAGGGGCTTGGGAGCTGTAGATCACGACTAGGACCCGCAGAACTGAGAGCGAAACGGTAGCAGCTTGGCTGTATCTCCATCCCAGGCACTCAGCAGATCTGTCGTTTCTTGGATTCCTTTTGCCTTTACTTCTTGCTCCTTAAAGCCAAAGGTGGGGAGAGTAGCTTCTTTTTGCTTTCCCCTGTTGGCACAAGAAGACTAATTAAAAATGCTATACTAGTAATGAGTTAATTAAATCTTTTGAAAGGCTGAATGCATTAATGCTTCTGAAGCTTTAACTTCTGCTGGAAGATTAAACAGGTCTGACTTTTATTTTGGCTTTGGAGCTATTCCTGTGCTGTTTCAGCTGCTGTCTTCTTTACTAGTTGTAGATTTGCAAAGAAAGCAGTTAAAATACAGATTTTTTTTGTTCTTTTTGGGGGTGAGGGGAACATTCTTAAGTTATTGAATTTTTTGTAAAGAGTGTGTTGAAAGGAACATATGGCTTGGATAATCTTGCTAGGATAGCAATTAACTCATTGATGTAGATTCAATTTTCTTATTCAGAATGGTTCTGCACTCAAGAATATGTTGATATCTGTGCCATCAGAAAACAATACCTTCTGGAGAGAAGCATCCCAATACAAACAAAAGATTTCTCCCCTCCCCCTTTATTTTATGGTATATATGACCAAGAGCAACTTCCTACAGTATTTTTTCCCCAGAAGGCTACTTTAGGAAGGCAGCCCATTGCTACATTTTTGGTTTTTACAAAGGAATTGAGGTTTGTTGGACACTGTAGATTTCTGTAACTTGCATGGTTATTTATGTTTTTAAGTAAAGGAGGATATTTGTATTTGCTTATGATGAATCAGTTACAAATCTCTTATTTGTTGGTAGGCCCTGATCCTACAACTTGAATCTTAAATATGGCCTGCTATATCTCTGTGCAGCCTTAATGAAGTCAGTAGGCTGTTTAGGAGTATAGTGGCCCACCTGCACAGATCCAGTTACAGGACTGGAGCCTTGGATCCCAATCCTGCAAAGATTTAATCTAATTGAAGTTCATGGGGATAATTAGAATGATTAAAATTAAGACAATGGGTAAATCTTGGCAGGACTGGGGCTTTAGGATATAAATTCTTTAAAAGTAGTGGTCGTGTCTTTGTATCTGTTTGCAGAACGTAGTACAATGGGGCCCCGAAGCTTCTGACTGTTATTAAATAGTGATATTCAGTGATGCGGCACTATAGTAGCCTTAAAATTGTTAAGTGTTCTGTGATGTCTCAAAGTGTACTTATTGGAAAAAAATATGAATTTATTTTAAACCAGATTATTGTGATATATTGATTCTGCCTTTACACCAATCTTCTACCAACTAAATTAACATTTCACGGCTTTGGGATTAGATTTTGGTTGGGATAGAGCAGAAACTCCTTAGTTTTTGTTGGGAGAGAACTGGGACATGAAACTGAACCACTAATTATCTTAAATGTTTTGGCTAGTGAACCCTTTTGTTCAAATGTTCTTCAAGCACTAGGATTTCTATTCTCTTGCATTAATATTTTTAAAGGAAAACAATGGTAACAAGATGCTTTCTTATTTTTAGTGCAGCTGGATGCAAATTAACATAAGCACAAAGGGTTGGGAACATGACCTTAAGAGGGCATTCACTGTATGTCCAGAGGAAATATGAATATCAATTAAATTGGTATGTGATCCTCTGGACTCAATCTAAGTTGGTGCTGAGATGGTTAAAAAGTAAAAATTGGAATATAAAGAACTTGTGAGAGACTGCTTTTTATGGTTCAGAGGACCTTTCATGCAGGGAGACGCTGTCCTTACTTGCACTGGTTATGTCATGCTCTCACAGTATGGCATAACAAGATGTGACTGATGCAGTCTCATGTTCACAGTGGAATCACTGGAGGAAGAAAAGTTTTTACTGCTGTGATTTAAGGGTATCTTCAAAAGTATTTCTTGCATGTGTTGCTATTGTTGAGATTAAAGATGGTGTACAAGCTTCGAGTTACACATTGACAATAATAGGTGTGCTGCCACAGACCAGGAAGAATCTGCAGCTCAGAGCAGAAGTTAGAAATTGCTCACTATTTCTGTATGAAATAAGTTTTGTGGTCTCAAATGATGTCCGAGTGATTGAGTATAAAAGCATCACCACAACTGCATTAATAGGCACTCTTCTGTGTGCAGTTTCAACAGAGGGCAATGGCTGAATGGGCCACAGAAAATGAGCTAATCACTCATGCCTAGAGGTGGTCCCTTCAAAATATTGTGGAGGAACATTAGTGCAGTGAGTGTCTGAGGCTTCATTTGCATTGTGTGTGTTTTTCTTTGGATCAGTGGGGTAGGGGGCCCTCACTCTATGAAGATAATGTAGCACCTTTTATGAGGTGCAGCACTGTACTAATTCAGTCAGAAAAACCAGTCAGCTGACAAAACACTACTACCTGAATCCAGAGGCACTACAACACAGATGTTCACATACATTTTGGGCTGACACTTTGTAGTAAGCTGTGGTTTCAACCTAGAAGACAAATTCTTACCAGATGTATTAAAGGGACTTGTCTTGCTCTTACAACTTCGTAGTATTCAAAATAGAGAATTAATCTCAGAGGGGTAGCTGTTAGTTTGTAACTGAAAGAACTTAAACAGTGCTAGCACAATAATATCTCCCTCTTAGCTGAAGTCACTAGTAAAACTCCCACTGCTTTAAATGGAAGTAGAATTCAGCCTTTTGTCATACGCTAGACCAGATTTAATAAATGCGCTCCCTCTGATTTCCACCTTACAGAAACCTCAGCAGACCCTGGTTTTCCTTGGGGAAATGTCAGTGCTACTATTCCCTTGATTTTTTTTCCTGCACAAAAATTAATATTTTAAAATTATCTGGGTTGCTAAACTATTAGAGATGTCAAACTATTAACATTTTCTCGCTCAAAGTAATTTTATAGCCTGTTCTTTTATGTGCTTAAATAGAAGCCTCATCCTGAGAGTATTCAATAGTGAAAGCACCCACGGAAGTAAAAGGAAGTCATGGGTACATAGCAACTCTTAGGATCAGATACTATACCACAGTAGTTCTTGACCAATACATCCTAATGTCCCAGCAGGCTTATGGTTTGAAATTTTAATTATAAAAATATATTTTGTACATTCACTAACCAATACTTTCCTAGGACTTAATATTCAGGGACCATCTAAATACCTGCGTTTTCTCCAGGGCAAAGGGAGACTCTTCTGTCATAACTTGCTATGACAGAGGAGTTCATGCTGGTGCCACCTTGAGATTGTGGAACCAATATATGAGCAGAGTTGGTTTTGTGTGTGTGTGTGTGGTCACCTCTCCCCTCAACACTGACTTTTTTTTCTCCTGAATTTAGTGGAAGTTTGAGTCCACCCATGTTCCTTAGTGGCTAAATTGCTGTTCTAGTTATTGGCATTGCCAATTAACTACTGAAAATTCCTTCCACTTTGTTTTCTTATACTATTCCTGTTAACCACTGATCTGTGGCTTATCACCCTCTATGTTCCCCATCCCTGTCCTAAAGCCTGGGGGCTGCTTGTGGCCTGCAGCTTGCCTGGATCTGGTCTCCGAGGTTCAGGGCACCTTCCCCCAGCATTGGGGAGCCTGTGCTGGTGTTCCAGCCCCCCTTTCCCTCCTCATGGCACTGGAGCACACACAATCTACTGGCCTGAGCTGCTCTAGATTCTGTTGTGCATGGGGAATGGGGGGAGTGTCTTTCCTTCTCAGTCAGGGGCCGCATCAGTGAGGACTTGGGTTTTTTTTTGGTTTGATTTGTTTTGGTCAAATCCGGTTATTCCCAGAATGGTATGGCATGGACAGCAGCAGTGCTAGCTTTGCCAGAATGCCCTTTGTTCTTTATGTTCAGGGATCACCTGCAGAGTTTGAGGGGCAGCTGAGTCACTGATCTATGTTTGGTACTTGGTGTATTTATTGAGATGGCCAAAGAGTTCTATTTATGATGTAGGTCTGTGTGATGTGGACACTTCTCTGACAGCAACAGTTCATTTCCATCCTATCACCAAACAGCTATTAGTTTGTTATTGCTCTCGCTCAAGATTTACTTAGGATGAATACACGCTGGTGATATCAGTGAAAAGTTTTACAGGACTTCTTAGTCACCCAGTGAACCACAGATATATTTTTGAAAGACAGGGCATGAGCCTACAAACACTTATTACCAGAGAGTTCTCCCTGGCATGACTGGCTTACTGACTTATCTGGGGACTTCATGTATGCACTGATCCTAATGGTACAGGGACAGAAATGAGCTTTTCTTTTTGTTTTCAGAGGGGAGGATTCAGTCCCTGGTAACTTACACTACCCTACTGCCATCATCTTGTACCTTCGTCCTTCCCCACTCCCACAGAATCACCCCAAGCACACTTCCATCTATTTCTGATCTGCCTGTTTTTTCCTATGACCTCCTTTCCCTCCAAATACATCCTTACCCTGAAGCTTCTGCGGGGATGGCACAAAGTTGTTGTTGAACCTGCTGAAGAGGCTCCCTCTGAAAAGAACCATGGGCCACTAATGAACCTAGCTTTGGGTCTAGTAGAAAGACTACACAGGATTTGGCCTAGAGTTAGTTTTTCTAGGTATCAGTAGGGCAAGTATCTATATACTACTATGACTGGCACCTTAGGAATACTGTAGACACATAGGCTATGTCTACACTACCATTTTTTTTGGCAGACGATATGCAAATTGCACTCATTTGCATATCTTCTGCTGATCCTTTGCCGCTAAAAAGCCCCAAGGAGATGGGGCCATTTGTTGGGGGAAAAAAACACCCTTTTTTCCACAAGATCCTGTAAACCTAATTTTTTGATGAATAAGGGATCTTGTGAAAAAGGGTTTTTTTTTTTTTTTTTTCCTGACAAATGGCCCCATCTACACAGGGCTTTTTAGCGGCAAAACCTCTTCTGCAAAAAGGATTGGAAGAAGATATGCAAGTGAGAGTGCAATTTGCGTATCTTCTGCCAAAAAAAATGGCAGTATAGACAAAGCCATAGTGATTCTTAATGCTACCAGCCCCAAAGGCATTAATATTTGTAAAGAACGTTGAGATGCTCCGATGAAGTGGTCATGTATGTACAATGTACTATGATTACACTGATTTTTGACTTTGGGTAAAATATGATTTCATTGTAGGCATATGTTCGAATATGTGGAAGAAGAGGACAACTTTGCAGGGATGATTTGACATTAGTAACACCTGCAAGATCTGCAAAAGGCAATTATAATTGTGAAGTGTTTACAGTGATTTATGGGCAGAAGGTGGTTCAAGAGAGGGATGCTGATAATATCAACCCAGTGGATTAAATGCACGTTTACACCTTTATTGACTTATAAATTATCCATGCTAAAAATGCAATGAAAAGGAGGCTGATGAAGCAATAATGTGGCACAAACAACTGGATATGGATTCAGCTTTGCCAACCATAAGGCACTTAAATGGAACTCTACATCTGAGCTAAAATAGGATGTATAGGTTTTCAGAATGCCTGCTTGTTAGGATAATAATCAGCGATGGCAAACATTTTTTGAAAGGCTGATAAGAAACAAGGAAGAGATTTGAAGGAATTCTTGTGGTGGTTTTTTTTTTTTAATGATATTTGTTCATACTGTGGATTTTGAGGGACAGCTTAAGGTGACTCAACAAATATTTCTAACTGGGAAATGGAACCTGGATCTGAGTCTAGCCAACATCAGAAAAGAAAGCCTGTGACACATGGCCTGGAAGATCAAAAAAGGGTAAGTGACACGACTTCACCAATGGCATTTTGTGCTTAAATTGCTGGGCTTGTTTCAGCGAGCTCAAGTGCAGTTGATAATTTTTGGATCATTATGTTTTCCATTGTTTTGTGAGCTGTGGGTGAGCTCAAAATATAAAATCTGGCTTTTCTGGACTTGTTGCTACATTGGGGAGTAAAGGTCTGAAAGATCCTCCGGTCTTTACTGGAAACGCCTGAGTTGCGACCGCCCGAGTTACTACCCCCCCACACTTAAAACCATTTTTGTGAGTGCAGAAGGGGCCAAACCCCCCCGACTTACGTCCTTGGCTGCATTTACGACGGCACACGGTGCCTATTGTAAATGAGGGTTCGAGTTATGATGCGTCCGACTTGCGATGCTTCCCCGGGAACCAATTGCGTCGCAAGTCAGAGGCCACTTGTATTTCATTTATTTAGGCATAGAGAGGGGAAAAGAGAGTATTTAAGAGCCTGTTATCCCGGGGTCGATAATATGAATGATATGGTGACAAAATGCTTTATAATATCAAGTTGATTTATTTAGTCTACTTTTACAAATTAATCTGAAAAGTTGTAGACATTTTCAGGTTTCTTGTGATTTTTAGCTACTGAATTCAGAGAGGTTCTGAAAAATACTGTTTCCTGCCTATGTCATGGGCATGCCTACACAGCAAGGCTAAAGCCGAAATAAGCTATGCAACTTGAGCTATGTCAATTGCGTAGTTAAAGTCGAAATAGCTTACTCTAGCTTTTGTCACTTTCTGCTGTGCAGAAAGTCTAAGGAAGAACATTCTTTCTTCAGCTTCCTTTACTCCTCGTAAAATGAGGGTTACAGGAGTCAGTATAAGAAGTCCTCCAGCTTGCCGTAATTACAAAATAATGGCTTGCAGTTTAGTCATGCTCTTTGTGATGTTTGGAATAACATCTGTAATTCCGAAATAATGCTGCTGTGTAGACATACCCTCTGAGACCAGTATGACTTTTTTTTTTAATGTACAATCAAATGACATCATTGTGATGGAAAAACACTATAATGTGAAACTAAGGTTGATCAGTGGTACCTTGAAATGTTCATATCTGGGAGTTTCCAGAGTAAGATAACATTGCATTATTTAATAATTTGAATGGCGCTACATATTAAATACACCTAAACAAAACCACCATCTCTGGCAAACTGATAGTCTGGGAGCAACTGAGGGTTTCAAGTTATTGTCTTGGCACAAGTCATACATATTGTTAAATTTGATGTATGTTTGTATAAATGATTTATTTTTTCTAATGAGGATTTGGTTGTGAAAGAAAATTACATATTCTGGCTTCTGTGGGGAGCTCTCTTTAATATCCCTCAAATGAATAAAGAAGTCATATGGTAGTGATGACATAGGAGAGCTGAAAACTGACCAATTATTTTAACATTTCAACAAGGTCAACTGATTTGGGGAAGAGCCAGTATATTATTTTACTGAGTCTGTCAAAGAATAAGGGATTTCTTTTTAAATACAGATCTTTTTCTGTCTAGGAAATAAAGCCAGTCCAAGGAGCATTTACAAACTAGATAAAAATGTTTTTCTTTTGTTAGTAAGAAATGACAATATTTAAGGAACCCAGAAGAAGCACTAAATGGATTTTAATGCACTCCGATCTATTAGCTGTAAACCTGACAAGATCCTCCCTCTACTATTTTTCAAGGAAGCATTCTGGGACTGAAATAAATCAATAAGGGCTGAAAGAAAATCCCTCTGTTGACTTCATTTCTAGGAGACTGTTAATATTTGTACTGTATTCAAGCTCTAACAGGGAAACATTTGGGACCTATGACACAGAGGTATATTCTAATTGTTCTGTTATACCAAAAGTAATAAGCAGTTATGATTCTGTCCTCGCTGATAGGTATAGAAGTCTACATCTCCCATCTGTTCCTGGCTCAGGGTGTTTTGGTGCACATGTAATATGGAGCTTCTAGAAATATAATATAATAACCTCAAGTGAGGCTCAGTAGCAGCTGGGATAACATCAATTGGTCATGCTTAGCTGACATTCATTTTAACTTGAACTCTAGCCGTCATGGAGATTATTAAATTTATAATGATATATGTAAGATCCATTTTAATGACTCTTTACGCTTGGGTGATCTCTCTCACTTCTGTTTGCAAAATAAGTCTTAATAGAGTATTAAATTTCATTTCCTATTGAATTTTCTAGGGAAAGATTACTTGCAAAAACTTTGCTCCAATTTATGTTTGCTGAGAGAGAATCTAGAATATAGAGATGCAGTTTTTCTTTTGTGGATGTGAATAAAAGAGTCTCCCGTGCAATTTCTCACACGTGGTAAATCTAGAATCCTTGAAAATATGGCTTAGAATATTGTGCATCTGATCAAGAAGCATTGAAAATTAGACAGATTTGATCATTAAAATCAGTCAAGAATAGGAATAAAATAAGGCCAAACTAATTTTAAATCAGGGAAATCACACACTGTCATGTTTTTTAAAGTCTGAATTTCTCTCAGCAGTAAAAGATTATATCCTTTTTTTAGCATTATTCGGACAACAATATAAAACGTATAAACACGTAGATATTGAAGTGCTGCTTTTGAATGATCTATCCTGCCCGAGCAAAATAAGAAACTAGACTGGAGTTTGTCTTTATTTCCTTTCCTTTCTGCTTTTGTCAGTAGCAAAATTCCTGAGCATCTAATTTAGAATATTTAGTCCAATTCTCAGTTTGTTGTCTACTATCTCTCTTTGTTTTGGGTTAATCCTCCAAAAGGCATAGAAATTTGGGTGCTGCTTCAGTCCCCATTCAATTTGATTGTAGCAGGTTCTTTTCAGTTGGAATTTCAATTGGATTGACACTAATAATGTTCAGAGTCACATTGGATTTATCCACAACGCTTTCATTGGCTTTAGTGAGAATTAGATAGCTAAATCCCACGCAACACTTAATTTAAGGGTAAAAGTGGATCAGCTTTAAGAACCATGTCTTCACTTATGTGCATAGCTTCATGAAAGCCAGTGGACCTATTTTTGTGACTTTTGTGAGGAGGATTTGGCCCTATATATGACTAATGAATGTTTTACACTAGGAACATCAGTGACAGTTGTACAGCTCTGTTTTGAAGTTTTGCGGGTTATTTGGTTTGATACCAGTTAAAGATATCCATTCATCCATCATTTAATAAATTCACAATTGATCTTTTCTGAAGTAGGTGCTTTGGAGAAATCACTATAATGCTTGTAAAAAACTGTTGAGGGGTAATCTAGTTAGGAAAGTGTTAGTTAAATGAATTTGAGTTAAATAGTACAGATGGAAGACTTACATTTTCTACAACTATTGATCAGTGAAGGGGAATGTCTCTTGTGTTGATTTCTGACTTCCCCCTGAGTTCTCAGTCAGATGTAATAGCTTTTTTCCTTTCACAAATATGGCATATTTGTAAATAAATGGACCTTGATGAGATGATTAAAACTGGTGATAAAGTTAATCAGCAGTTTAATTCATTCTTGAGAAAAATCTTCAATTTATTTTTCTACTTGTGGATGTGGTCCAATTTGATTCAGAAATCAGCTGCTTACTTTGATAAAGTGCATTGTGGCTAATAAAAACACAGACTCATTTAGTTTGTTGTACTTACAAGAATATTCTCCTTCTCTCCCTTACTTTTTTTATGGATAATAAAAGAACTATAGGGGTAAATAAGCCCTTCTTTAGTTTAAGTATACATTAAAAGCAGTTTTGAAATATTTTTAATATAGTGTGATAGATCTGATGCGTAGTCATTCTTCTAGATCTTCTTATTAAACATTCTTTGTGATGTGCATGGCTGGTTTCATATGCCATGGGGTTCTTACGTGCTTCCCTCCACCCCCCTCAGGTTGTTACATTTGTACAATCAAGCAAATCTATGGCACATTACCATCAATTAAAGCTAGTTTCATGAGCATAAATACTCCCATAGGTATTAATTTATAGCTTGAATGCTTTAAGGTGTGGTTAGATGTGTTGGATGGATGACTGTCCAGTGTGCACAATGTCTTTCATGCAGAGATCTTAAAACACTTTGCAAATACTGCACAGCTGAGCCAGTGGAGCCACTTCTTGAGTTCAGCAAGAGTTTCTTTTGTGCAAAAGCAGAAAGCTGTTGTGGTGTGCCAGCATAAACAGACGTTATCTCGTTGCTCAACTAGAAAATGAGCCAGATTGAAATCCATCCAGCAAGATACAGGTTGGCTCTCTAATAACATTAGAACCCAGATTGTGTATGTGTGGTAGAAGCTTTATTTATCCTCTGCTTCAGTCTGTTTCTGTCGCAGTAAAACCAACAGCAAAGCATACATTAACTCGAGTGGTGCAAAATTAGGAATTTGTTACGGTGGGTTTGGGAAGTAATCCCTTTTAGCCTGTAAAACAGGGTTCCTAGTTTATTAAGGACACAATCCTGCAATCTTGCATTGTATGAGAGTAAACAGCTCAGATGAGTTAGGAAAAAAAATCAATGTTTTAAATGTCACACACAATGTTATGTTTGCAAATATAACATTGTATGTTTTGTGACTGACAAGCAGCCATACTTTAATTATTTTGACCAATTTTAACATTTTATGTTTTGGTTTAGAAAATAATGGTGTATAATTTTGTATCCAGCCTAAGGGTACGTCTAGACTACATGCCTCTGGCGACAGAGGCATGTAGATTAGGCTACCGGACATAGTAAAATGAAGCGGCGATTTAAATAATCGCCGCTTCATTTAAATTTATATGGCTGCCGCGCTGAGCCGACAAACAGCTAATCAGCTGTTTGTTGGCTCAGCGCGATAGTCTGGATGCTCCCCTGCCGACATCAAAGGTATTTGTCGACCACCCATGCCTCCTGGGATGAGGTTTACCTGGGTGGTCGACAAATACCTTTGATGTCAGCAGGGGAGCGTCCAGACTATTGCGCTGAGGCGACAAACAGCTGATCAGCTGTTTGTCGGCTCAGCGCGGCAGCCATGTAAATTTAAATGAAGCAGCGATTATTTAAATCGCCGCTTCATTTTACTATGTCTGGTAGCCTAATCTACATGCCTCTGTCGCCAGAGGCATGTAGTCTAGACGTTAAGTGAGTATCTTTAATGGGATACAGTGGACTACGTCAGTTTATACCAAGTAGAGGATCTGGCCTTGCACATTAAAAGCAGTTGAAGTAGGATTTGATGTGTCTTTGAAATACACTATTCAATCTTCTCTATGCTAAAGTCAAAATGGAACGTTCTGACTTTAATGGCTTTTTCTTCCAATAATTATCTGTCAGGGTGTGTCTAGACTACAGAGTTTTGTCGACAAAAGTGGACTTTTGTCGACAAAACTATACCTGCGTCTACACTACCGCTGAGTTCTGTCGACATAACGTCGACAGAACTCAGCAGTTTTGTCGACGCTGGTAAACCTCATTTTACGAGGCATAACACCTTCTGTTGACAGAGTTTCTGTCGACAGAAGGTGTTAGTGAATGTAAACTGTCCTTTGCGTCTACACTACCATGTCGACAAAGCAGCTTGCTTTGTCGACAGAACTCAATGTAGTCGAGACGCTCTTTGTCGACAGAAGTTTTGTCGACAGTATCTGTTGACAAAACTTCTGTCGACAGAAGCCTGTAGTCTAGACGTACCCTCAAGTGAAAGGAGCTTTCTCTGTGTTTGCTCTTCCTTTCAGACACGGTCAGTTTGACGGTTGCTTAAGTCACAGAATATACAGGTGAATGTGTGTAACAGTGTCTCCTTAGGATTATTTTGCTCATGCATCAAAGTGAGAGCTTAATATTTTAAATTGTTATGAACTGCTCACTACTAACTCTCAGAATATCAGAAAAGGGGTTCATAATCCAGAAATTCTTTCCCTTACCAAGGATATGACATAGAGTAGTACTACTCAACTTTGGAAGCCCTGGGAGCCACAATGATACTTGCAGCACATGCCGAGGGCCGCAACTTAAGTGTGGTTGCATATACAGGCAGTCCCCGGGTTACGTACAAGATAGGGACTGTAGGTTTGTTCTTAAGTTGAATCTGTATGTAAGTCGGAACTGGCGTCCAGATTCAGCCGCTGCTGAAACTGACTAGCGGCTGACTACAGGAAGCCTGAGGCAGAGTTGCTCTGCCCCGGGCTTCCTGGAATCAGCCGCTGATCAGTTTCAACAGCAGCTGAATCGGGATGCCAGTTGTGACTTACATACAGATTCAACTTAAGAACCCCAGGCGTCCCCAAGTCAGCTGCTGCTGAAACTGATCAGCGGCTGATTCCAGGAAGCCCGGGGCAGAGCAACTCTGCCTCAGGCTTCCTGTAGTCAGCCGCTGGTCATTTTCAGCAGCGGCTGACATGGGGACGCCTGGGGCAGAGCAGCTGGGGTGCTGCCGGGTTGGTCCAGTAACGCCGAGAGCAGCGCCGCGGGACCAACCAGCAGCGTCCCAGCTGCTCTACCACAGGCGTCCCGAGAAAAGCCTGGTCTTACGTCGGATCCACACTTATGAACGGGGCTTTTCTCGCCCTGGAGGACGCAGGGGGCGGGACCGCGGCATGTCTGGGCGGTCCTGCTGCCCGTGTCCTCCAGGGCGAGAGAGGCCCCATTCATAAGTGCGGATCTGACATAAGTCAGATCCATGTAATCCGGGGACTGCCTGTACATGCAAATAGCTTCTCTCACAGACAGGCATAAATACAAAAATTAAGGCCCCATTTAAATCCGTTCTGCTGATATTAATAAAATGCAGTATTTGACCAATTTCCACCCATATGACAGCACTTCTGGGCTAGGTCTACACTGCAGTTTTTGTGCAAAAACTCGCAGAGCGTCCACACCTCAAGTGCATTTTTGTGGAAGAAAAACAAAAGAACAGAGGGGTTTTTCCAGTGTAGGTATTCCTGCTTCGAGGAATAACTCGTGTCTGCACAAGAGCTCTTGCACAAGAAGGGGTGTGTGTGTGGCTGGGGAGCAGGGATTTTTTTGTGCAAAAAGAGGGAATGAAAAAAAAATAGGTGCCCCAGTGGCCATTCTGTAAATAGCAATCATTTTCCTTTCGAGAGAGCATCCATGCAGTCTGGATGCTCTCTTTTGAAAAAACACATTGCTTTTTCGATGTGCTTTTGCAATGTGGATGTGCTCTTGCACAAGAAGTTTTTGTGGAAAATCTCTTCCGCAAAAAGCTTCTTGCGCAAGAAGCCTGTAGTGTAGACATAGCCCTAATAAGCAATGCCAATCCAGAAATTTAACTAGTAAAACTCATATAAACAAAAGACCATTATAGTGATGACTTTTTTTTGTTTTGGTTCCCACTCGGGGCCGTGTGTTGAGCCCCATGTAAACCAAAACTGCACTATGGACTTCAAACAAACAGGCTTTGGGCCACATGTCATGTAGCCCTGACCTAGAGTTTGTTAGGATTTTCAAAAGCTCTCCACTGACCTTTTTGAAAAGCCAAAAATATAAAGGTAGGATTAATAACCAGGTCAACAGTAATCTGTATATGCTGGTGATTCAAAGCCTATATATAAATAAATATGAGAGAGAGAGAGAGACTCTCTGTCTCTCTTATTGTAGTTGTGAGCATGAAGTACTCTGAATAGCTTAATGTAAGCACCTGTAATATCTCTCTTGGGTTTATGTGCAATTTTAGCAGACTGTCCAGTCTTTTATTTTTACTGTAATCCAGGGCACAGGGTAGAGATTGTGATATGCTCATCGACTAGACCAATCTTAATCAGAAGAAAAGGAGTTGGAGACAATTATCCCAGTGGTTTGATTCCAAACACCTTCTTGTGTCACTGGAAGTGTGCCTTTTGGGAAGCAACTTACCTAATGCAGAGATGCAGGTGCAGCTTGAAATGAAACTCTACAAAATGAAAAGGAAATAATTTTAGCATGGTGGCAGTGGTCCTGGGGATGCTGAGCATCTCATACAATCAGACTTTAAATCAATTTCTGCTGTGAGCTTGTCCATAAGAGCTCTCCTGCTCATGAATGTATGTCTGTATAATATGTAGGCAGCTGGATTTTCTTCTGTCCTTTTGAAAGATTTAAGAATGTGTTGTTAGATTTGCCAGAGTATATCTGACTGACTGGTCCTCTGGTCTGGTATCCTGCCTGCGGCAATGATCAATATCTGCTTCAGAAGAAAGTGGGCAGCAGATGAGGGGGCAGAGCAGAAAAAAACGCAACAAGATAATGCACTCCGCCAGTTGTTACATGTGGGAAAGAATACCTTTATTTTATCTTGCACAATTATGAATATTAATAGTCACAACATAACCTGGCTAGATTTTGAGATGGGCTAGATAATCTGATTCTGTGAGATTGTCTGTGGAAAGCTATACTCTGTAAAATAGCATCTCCTTTGGCACACTGACTGTGAGGCTTTTCAGGGCATGTCTATATTGTGGGGTTTACAGTAATACAGATGTAGCTCCCTATATCAACAGGAAAGGGATTTTTATACTGCTGTAGGTAATCCACCTTTGCAAGTGGTTATGAAGAATTCTTCCAGTGAACTCACTTTGTCTGTGCAGGATACTCCTGGGGGACGGTTGTGCCAAAAAACCCGAAATACTGTGCCCAATGTTTTAAAATTTTGCATATTTTATTTGTGCCAAAAAACCCGAAATACTGTGCCCAATGTTTTAAAATTTTGCATATTTTATTTGAACTAACAATCATACAGGTTTCAATTATATTGGTAATTCATTCCAAAATGTTCATCAATAATTGTATCAATTCAGGAAATTGTGTGTTGGTTTTTTTTTTTTAAGGGGGCAATTAGATTCCTTAATAGGCACATGAATACAGAATTTTGAAACTCACTTTAATTACAATACAGAAATGTATTTCCTGCATCCCTCAAACAATGCCAAGGTTGGGTTTTTTTTTGGGGGGGGGGAGGTGTAATGAAGGAGCTGAGAGAGAGAAAGTAATTGCTGGGAAGGAGCCTAGAAGTGAACTTGGAGAGTTGTTGGGTGGGTGAAAGAAGTATGGCACAGGTTATTTATGGGATGCAGCAGGATTGCTAGGGAATTGGGGAGCCTTGCCTGTGCAGACCCTGACTGACCCTGCTTTTCCATCCATTCAAGCAGATCTCCACCCCATCTCAGTGTGGCCCTGTATCCCTGTTCCCAATGGGCCCCACCCCAGTCTATCTTGCACTTGTCCTTCTGAATGCTAGTCTGTGACCTCCCCAGCAGCCACCTGTGCTCCACTCTTCTCTATCGCTTGCGTCCAGTGCCTCCTTAACTGACTCCATAGACAGCACCCTGTAAGGAATTCACCTTCTCCTCAGATGGCTGCTTTTAATCCACCTGCCCTCTGTTCTGGTGCCACTGCAGCTGTTAGTGGGTGAAAGGTGTAAATGCAGGGTCTCCCACGTAGAATGTACTAGTAGTTGATTTAACAATGTAAGTCATGGATGTGAACAATTCACACTCCTGAGTGATCTAAATTTTAAGTAGATCAGGGCTAAATAGTGAAGTGAAAAGTCTGTGTTGGGAATGAGAAGTGCAACTGTTGCTGATTTTTTTTTTTTTTTTTAAATGTGCTTGTATCTGAATTCTAATTAAATTATTCACTGTTTTTTTTTTTTTTTTTTCCCCAGTGTTTTTAAGGCCTATATATCCCCAAGCCCTTCCAATGAACAGCAAGATATTGTCACTCTTCAGAATGTTCCTCTTACATTGTGCTCTCTCAGACTGTAGTTTCCTCACCACAGAGGATTATACTCTCTTTGAGTGTTTAAACCAACTACGTCATGTCTTACAGGAGTCTGAAGCAGGTTAGAGGTTGGTTCATGTCACCTATCTCTGAAGTACTGACTGATTTCCTCCATTCAGGTGAAATCCTGTGGTTTGTCACTTATGTAAATAAGGGTTTCCCAGATAAGGCCTTAGAAACATGCCATTTCTAGGTATTGGGAACAAAAGCACAGGCTAGGGAAAAGAAGAGAAACTACAAAATAAGAATGATGTATATAAATGGATCTAGTGATGGAGAAAGCACTGCTAGGTGGTTATAAAGCTTGTCTTACAGGGTATGGAATATTGCCCTCACAACAAATTTTTTTTTAAAAGCCTAAAATCCAGGAAAACTTCTCTCCACTTTTCAGTTTACAGTATTAGATGAATATGTATGTGCTATCCCAGTAATGAAACATCTCTCCAATCGTTCCTTTTGTGTCAGGGAAGCTTGTTGATTATAACCTTCTTTGAAGTGAAATACAAAAATTTTCCCAGGTCAGTGCACCCTGGTTTGGTATGCAGTAAAATGCATTTACAAAAATGCCATTTAAAAAAAAAAAAAGAACTTCTCTCTGTTGCAAGCAGTTCAGCGTAGGTCAGTGGGAATCCTTGTGTAAGTAAGAATTACAGATAGAGCCTTTGGTGGTGTTTGCTAGCTCCTTGTTTCTTTCCCTATTTGAATGTTTACCTAAATGGAGACTTTCATAGAACAAACATTTTTCTTTCTGCTGTCTGTATGACTCTCAGATGTTACATAAAAAACTCGATTACTGTGCTGATTGCTTTTGCACCTTTTTGGAAGAATACTTCTATTATGATGCAAATGGATAGCCTTTGGCTGCAAGCTAATTGTCATATACTATAACTTATATAACCATAATATTTAATTCAAAATCTACATAGCTAGTGGAAGTCATATTGAGAAAGTAGACAACTGTCGATGTCTATGCCTAAATCTGTTTGATATCTCGGATAGCTCTCACCCGATTTGATATTCCTCCAAAAGAGAGTGTGGTAGAATAGAAAATAGTTTCTGAGATAATGGTTATTTTCAGGGCACACTGCACAGCCTGCCTATCTTCAAGGCATTTTTTGGAAGGAAGGGGCACGTGGAGAACATGGTCTTTGTGTGGGATTTATTTTTTAGGACCTGAATGATTTTTTTTTTCTTTGGTAGGATATTTTCTAGTTTTGGGGAGGCTGAGTTTATTATGAGTGTACTTTTTTTCATATGCTTGAGTCACCTAGCATACTGGATTGGTGCTTCCTAATGTAGCCTATAAATCCAAACAAACTTGTTTCACACTATATCTTTATTACCAGTTTTACAGTAGAGAAACTCGGTGTGTCTTTGGTATTTATAAATATTCTTGTAATATGCATCTTGTTACACTGTAAAATAAAGTAGGTTGCTGTATGTTAGTTGAAAATATACGTCAAGAGCTGTGCGAAGGGAAATTATGTACAGTAGAGTGGTATAAATATAACTTTAAATTCTAGCATCTTACAAAAGGTTGTCATAATTGCTAGAATGGGTATATGAGACGTTGCAGAAATTTGATTAAACCAAGGTTATTAGGGATAAAATGTGGTACGACTCCTTTTACCCTCCAAAAGGTTTTCAAGGTTACATTGCTGTGACTTTGCAATAAGTTAGTGTAAATGTGCATTCTCGCCACTGGAATAAGAGGAAAACAGAGGGCTGCCTTATCCCTGTCTCCCCCACCCCAAGACCTATATACAGAGCAGCACCATTTCCCCCGCTTGCTCTAGTTCACACTATCCTCGCCCTGATCCTTGCAGAATTTGGTCAAGAAGGATAATGCAATCTTAGGTTCTATCTCCATTTTTATGCACCACTTCTCCCTCCTACAAGGCTTCCCAAAGTTGGTATTGGTAGTGTGTCTCTGGGAGTCAGCGAACTACAAGCACCGTGGAGACCTAGGACCTCTTGTAATTCCCCTCCCCTCTCCTCTTGAGCATCTTAGATCTCTGGAAATGAATCAGGTTAGTGTGGGTGAGGGGGAACTCCTGCATTAGGGGAGAGTAAGAGAGAGAGAGATCTTCACTTACATTTCCTCCAGGACTCCCTTTTACTATTATATCTGAGGGAAGAGATGAAATTGGCTGGTACTTAGCATAGTACTGAGGTTGTGATTCCCTTGGATTGCTGACAGGATGTGATGCTTGGATGTCTCTTGGTGCTGACGAAGTAGGTTTTACCCATGAAAGCTTATGCCCTAATAAATTGGTGAGTCTCTAAGGTGCACAGGACTTTATTTATTTGCAGATACAGACTAACATGACTACCCCTCTGAAGCTTTTCTTGAAGCTATTGCATGCCAATGCTGATAATGTCATACTCTGGCATAGGCAGGTAATCTCTTTTCCCTGCACCTTGCCAATAAAGGGGGGGGGGGAAGCTTTCACACTATCCCAGTATGCTAAGTTGATGAATCCATTATGGGTTTTAGCAGAATGTATGTTTGATTTCTACCCTTGTCTACCTGCAAATAAGACACACAAGTGCTGTAAGCATTGTTAGATTTAGGCTTATTTATTTAAATAAATCTGCTTTTAAAAGTTTCATAGTTCTTTATTGCGATGACAGCAAGGACTCTCAGGTCTTCACCAAGATGGAGGGTATGTTTTCAGTGAACAATGTGCCTCTGAAGACTTAAACAGATGGCTCTAGTTGTCTCTGTTATCTCAGTATATCTACATATCAACTGGCCATGCAAATGTCTCATTTATTTAGTTTCATTGCATCCTCTCTCAAGCACAATACATGTTTGAATGCTGTATCAGATTCAGTATTGGGTAATCCTCTTTTTCTGGATTAGATAGATACTACTTCTGAATGTTTGTTTTTTGGGGAAAGGATCTAAATACCAATTCTGCAAGTAACTGTAACCACTGATTCTGCCTTCTTGAATTCAGAAGAGCTTTTCATGAAGATTTTCCTCTCCTGTATTAATGTGTTGCTTGAAAGCTTTAGTCTAGTCAAACAACATCAGTAACTAGTCCCACTGAAATCAATGGGAGCGTGCATGTACTTGATGTCCGACTCCCATTGACTTTAATAGGTTTTAGAGCAGGTATTTAGATTTATTATTTTTTTTTAAATCAAGTCTCAGTATCATGTTTTCTGGAAGCTGATAGTAGTACAGGTTGAACCTCTCTCTAATCTGGCAACCCCAAGAGCCGACAGTGATGAACCAGAGAATTTGCCGAGCCATGGGAGGTCAATGTTGTCTAGCAGCATTACCAGCACCTCTGAGCTCTTAGAAGACATTAGGGGTAAATTAGAACTAAATAACATCACAGAACACTGAGAGCTAGGACTGGTGGCTGTAAGCAAACTTTATGGGACCATGGGAAACTTGTCCACCCATGGTAAGTAGACATTTGGCTAACAAATCATGCTAAACCATGGATGTTGTCAGACCAGTGTGTGCCAGACTTTTGCTACTTACTTTAGCACTAAATATGTGGTCTATATTGTACAAGATTTCAAAATGAAGATGCTGTAGTTTGCAGTCTACAAAACTGGACACAATCACAGCTGAAAAATACCTGTAGTTATTAAGAGCTTGACAAGGTGGCCTGAGTAGCAGTGTCCTTAATTATTCCCCTCTGCCCCAAATGTAAATCCTGAAATGATTAAAGATCTAGAAAACAAGACCTATGAAGGAAGACTGAAAGAATTAGGCTTGTTTAGTTTAGAAAAGAGAAGACCAAAAGGGGAAATGATAGCCGTTTTTAAGTATCTAAAGGTTATTACAAGGAGGAGGGAGGAAAAATTGTTCCCCTGGGCCTCTGATGATAGGACAAGAAGCAATGGACTTTAATAGCAGCAAGGGAGGTTTAGGTTGGACAAAACTTCCCAACAGTTAGGGTGGTTTAAAAACTGGAATAAATTGCCTAGGGAGGTTGTGGAATCTCCATCACTGGAGATACTTAACAGAAGGTTAGCTAGACATCTATCTAGATGGTGCTTGGTCCTGCTGTGAGGGCAGGGAACTGGACTTGATGATCTCTTGAGGTCCCTTTCAGTTCCAGTATTCTATGATTCTATGGAATATGGTTATTTTGTTACGTACGCTGTCAATATTTAGACCTTATCTTGTGGCTGGTACAAGAGTCATTACAGAGAAATATAAGAAAGGAGTGACTTGTGTAAATCATCTGTTAGTTTTGTGAAATGATGCTTAATGTGAATTTCTCTGCCTGCTTACATGTCAGTAAATGTGAAATATATAAAAATACCTCTATTGCTGTTCAATTTAAAAAAACCCACACTTTCAGATTCTGAATGCTCATTGTAGTGAGTTCCCTTATTGCAGTATATGCATTAAATGGTATGTGTACTATACTACCATATGTGTCATGTAGACTTCTCTATGTTCTGTCTTAGGCATTTGTAATCCTATGGTTTCTGGTTTGTTGGATTAAAACTCACATTTGAAGGAATTTGAGTCTGAGCCTTCCTAAACCTGATGAGCATCACTTCAAAACATGTGCTGGCTTCTATAGCTGAAATTTGGTAGCAGCAGATTTCTGTCTTCAAAATATTTTTATAGATGCTTGAGTAAACAAAAGGAAGATTAGCTGTAGTGTATGGGTATAGGAATAAAGCCTCTTCATAAATATTTATCAGCTGGGGGAAAATAAGTACACAGATGCCTTCTCATTTAAACTCAAATATGTCAGATGGGGATTTAGTTTAGTAGGCAATAGGGATTGTAAGAGAATAGTCGATTAGTCAACTACTCACGTTCTTCCCCCTCCCTTGCTGCCTCTAGCAGAGGCAGCGGGGGTG
Source organism: Pelodiscus sinensis (assembly GCF_049634645.1). NCBI lineage: Eukaryota > Metazoa > Chordata > Testudines > Trionychidae > Pelodiscus > Pelodiscus sinensis. The sequence continues at coordinate 89,673,927 of NC_134714.1, forward strand.
GGGAGGCTGCTTCCACAGCTGCCTTTGGCTGCAAGGGCGTCCAAGTGGGGAGCTGGGAACCCCAGTAGCTAGGGGATGCTACCGGGTGGGCAGGCAGGCAGCCCCGCTCAGTCCCAGCTTGCGCTGGTACCAAACCCCGCTCTGCAATTTAAAAGGCAGTAGGAGCCGGGCAGCCTGCCCCACCCCACCCTGGCTGCTCCTACCTTTTAAACTGCGGAGTTGCAGTGGGGTTTTGTTCTGGGACTGAGCGGGGTTGCCTTCCACTATCAAGTAGTCTACTAACCTTGACTTAACATCCCTAGTAGGCAATGTATTTTCACACTTTCCAGTGTTGGATGAGGTAAACTTTGAATGCAATACAGTATGTTAAAATACTAGTGGCAATGGGGACCTAGTAGCTAAGGCACTGGACTGGGATGTGAAGCGTGGGCTTTATTACTGCTTCTAGTCTGACATCGGACAAGTCACTTCACCTCTCTGTCAATCAGTTTCACCATCTGTAAAAGGGGGGGAAAATAATGGTGACCTTCTTTATAAGGCATTTTGAGATCTGCTGATGGGGAAAGTGCTATATAAGAACTACATACAGGTAGTCCCCAAGTTACGCGGATCCGACTTATGTCGGATCCGCAGTTACGAACGGGGATTTTCTCGCCCCAGAGGACTCGAGCGGCGGGACGCCTGGTCCCGCCGCCCGCCTCCTCCGGGGCGAGAAAAGATGCTCCCCGTCTCCCTGGTCTGCTGCAGGAGCCAGCAGACCAGGGAGATGCTGAGCAAAGCCACGCAGGACCCAGGCCGGACCCGCGGTGCTTCCAGCTGATCTGGAAGCGCCGCGGGTCCGGCCTGGGTCCTGCGCGGCTTTGCTCAGCGTCTCCCTGGTCTGCTTGGGGGGGGGGGGGGGGGGACACGCAGCTAGTGCCCCCCCCCCCCCAGCAGACCAGGGAGATGTGGAGCAAAGCCCGGGGCCTGTGGTAGAGCAGGTGGGGCGCTGCCGGTTGGTCCCGCAGCACCACTCCTTGGCACTACTGGACCAACCCGGCAGCACCCGAGCTGCTCAGCCCCAGGAGTCCTGATTCAGCTGCTGATGATCAGTTTCAGCAGCAGCTGAATCAGGACGCCTGGGGCAGAGCAGCTGGGGTGCTGCTGGGTTGGTCCAGTAGCGCCGAGGAGCGGCCGCGCTACTGGACCAACCCAGCAGCACCCGAGCTGCTCTACCCCAGGCGTCCCCAAGTTAGCCGCTGCTGAAACTGACCAGCGGCTGACTACAGGAAGCCCAAGGCAGAGTTGCTCTGCCCCAGGCTTCCTGGAATCAGCTGCTGATCAGTTTCAGCAGCAGCTGACTTGGGGACGCCTGGGGTTCTTAAGTTGAATCTGTATGTAAGTCAGAACTGGTGTCCAGATTGAGCCGCTGAATCTGGATGCCAGTTCCGACTTACATACAGATTCAACTTAAGAACAAACCTACAGTCCCTATCTTGTACGTAACCCGGGGACTGCCTGTATTATTGTTAGCAAAGTGGACAGTGCCTCTGGCTTGTTGTGTGTTAGCTAAAGAGGATACCTGTGTCAATACAGGGCCCTCTAAAACAGAGGTCTCTAATTCAATTTACCTTCAGGCCGGTGCCAGTTCTTCAATCCTCCTAGTGGTCCTGAGAGCATTTCTCTCTGGTGTGGTTGCAGGGTCATAGGGTGTCTCCAAGCAGGCACTCCTCTCTGACGTGTGTGTGTGTGTGTGTGTGTGTGTGTGTGTGTGTGTGTGTGTGTGTGTGTGTGTGTGTGTGTGTGTGTGTGTGTGTGTGTGTGTGTGTGTGTGTGTGTGTGTGTGTGTGTGTGTGTGTGTGTGTGTGTGTGTGTGTCCCAAGCAGACACTCCTCTGGTGAGGTTAAGGGGGAGGTGTCTCCATGCGCCTCCCCACTTATCTGCTGGAGTGCACACTCCCTCCTCCATGCATTCCCCAGCCCCACCTGCCATCTCAAGGATCCCTGGCACCACCACTGGTAGCACAGTGGGGCCTGAGTGGCTTCTGGCTGTTGGCTCTGCACCACTTGTGGCACGTGCCTATGACCTGGAGGAGATGTGTGCAGAGCCCTTCTGACCATAGGGTGGTTTGGCTTGGCTGCTCTGGTTCCTGTGGTTTGAGGGGTCCCACAGCAACTGCCCCAACTGTCTTATAGATGGGATAGTCCCCAATATTCAGGTTAGCCTATGGGGCCGTGGGTGGGCTGGGGCTGGCAGCAGGGTTGGATCCCCCACAGTCACCGTGTTAACAGGAGTCAGTGAAGCAGAGCTGTGCCATCTCCCAAGGCAGCCTGTGCTGAGGATTGGGGTATTCTTCTTTTCACTGTCATGGTGAAATGGAGCAACTGAGCCAGCCTGGGAGATGGCAGCAGAGGCTGTTGCACTTGCTCCACCTCTCTGTGGCTCCCATTGCCATGGTGAGTGTGGGGAAACCTGGGCCTGCTGCTGCCTCTCTTCCCTCACCCCCAGGCACCCGAAACTTGGGAGAAGGATATGGATGCCTCTCCGCAGGTCACTGCATCAGTACAGACTCATATGATGGAATGTTTGTTCTTATAGTACTCCCTTGCGTGTTGGTAGTCAACAAATAGTCAGTAAGCCCTGGAACAGTATATAAAGTATAAATGTTTTAAAAAAACAAACCAATCACAATTCATTCCCCATCTGGTTGCAGAGCAAAGTTTCTTAAAATGTGGCTGTCTGTTTTTGACAACTGACCTAATGTGTACAACATCTTCTGTAAATAGGTGTAAAAACAGAACCAAAAAAAAAAAATCCCCATGATTTAAGGTCCTAGTTTTACACAACACTGGGGCATAACTTCATCCCCCCCCCTACAGCTGCCCTGGGCCATTTCAGTGGTTCAGAAGTCAGTTTAAATGACCACTTGGGAATGTTTCATTTATAGGTAGGGATTCCTGAGTGGCTTAAAGCCACTGTACCTGTTTCATGCCAGTTTCTAGTGTAATATTCCTCTGCCTGTGGAACCAGGGTCATTGGCAAAGTTTCTTGTGCCTAAGGCCACAATGTAAAACAAGGCAGAGGATCAAGAATCATGGTGAATATGACGGTGACAAGCCATCTTCTTTCCTCCTCTCCTCTTCCCGTGCCCCCCCTTCCTCACTGCTGCATCACATGCAGTTTGGCTTAACTAGAGTTGCTGTGGGGAAAGCCAGTCCCTTGGATGTAAGTTAGGAGAGCTTGAGGATTGCTCTAATTTTGCACCAGTTATTGCACCAGTTATTAACAGCTCTGGGGGGCTGGAATAGCAACAGTAAGGAATATCTTGCTCATGCTCCATTTCCTCTGTTCTGAGATGATGTACAATGGCTGGTTAGGTCTGCTTTACAGTAAAATCTTCTACCTATTCAGTATAAAATAGGTGCTTGGTTCCTCGGTATCTGGTTCTAGATATTTTAACACGAGCTAGGGGAGAGTGGCCATTTTAGCAGGTAGCTTCAGAGCATCAACTGTTTAATTCATTCATTTTTAAAATTCTTAGCACTTTCATAATGGTTTGGAACAATTTCTGTAGATGTTTAGGTTACAGTCACCATTTCATGGAATTCCGTGCTAGTCCTCCCATGGACTTCAATATGAGTAGGATTGAGACATTGTGGGAAAAGGTGATTCGAGGAGGACTTATTTCAGATAGCTAAGGCATTAAAGGCTTTGCCTCTGTGTTTATAATGTTTCAGCTGACCCTGTTTAGGTGGTGCAGTGGGGGCATTCTGAGCTACTAGGCTAGTTTAAAAATAGATACAATCTTTGTCTCAAAACCTTGAAAATACCATGAAGTATAATAGTGTTAACTTGACTTAGCTTAACACCAGAGGTAAATGACGAAAGCCTGCTATAATAATTAATCAGGTCACTGTGCCCCTGTGGAATCCTGGGAAACTTGACCTTAGAGTCAACAGTTTTCTGAGATGGAGTTCAAAGATAATATGACTATCCTCCTTAACAAAGGGGAGTAGCCTGACTCAGGGAAATGACTTGTTGCAGCACATTGTTATATCCAAAGGACAACCCCATCCTCAAAAAGTACATTTGAACGTGCAATTACTACTGTACTTGGCCAGCATGGGTATCCTATTTTAAAAAGGGGAAATACAAAGGCTGTTAGTGAGGTCCTTGGAGGTTACAATAGGATATAATTATGTTTCTTTTAAAAAGCTTGCATATGGTATTTAGCAAATTTAACATATGCCCGAATGTTGCTTCTATAGTCTTTTGGGAGTCTGCAATGACTAATTTTCTTCTGTAAGATTAGAATTACCCATTGCAAATCAATTCCTACAGTGTAATTTAATGAAACCTTTTGTCGACAATTAAGATTAGTAATCTAGGAATGCTTTTTACATTATCGCAGTTTCTGGTCATTCTACACATTAAATAAAATGGCATGCGTGTTCCAATTTGGGATGCCTTATTGCAGTTATAGTTAATCTTCTGTTGGGTTATCCAGTAGTGTCACTTGTTTAATATAGTATTTGAGTGAGTAATATCCTTATCTTGTGTAAATTGTTTTAGTCTGCTGAAGTCAATGAAGCTGTGCTAACTTAACATTAGCTAAACATCAGTTACAATATTTTTGTGGTGTTGCTTAATAGTCTCTCCTCCTGCACTAGTGACAATCCATCATAGACTGAGTTACTGCCATTGAATTGACGATGGATGAGGTATTCCTAAAAACATGTTAAACCGCTATTGTTTTCCTTTTCTCCAAAAGCTTTTTGGAAACTTTTAGATAACAGAATAGGGGCTCAAATTAAATATCTAGCTCAATTTTTTTTTAAAAAAGTGACCTCATGGCCACATTAAAAAGGAGTTAGAGATCAAAAGGCATTGGTTATGAATTGGAATTTTAAATCGTACTGAGGAAAATGGGAAAGAGCATAAACTCTGTCAAGTGAAGTGTAAATGTTTAATTAGGCAAGCCAAAAAAAAAATGTGAAGTGTCACTAGGGTTGTCCGGTATTGACCCAGACAGTCCAGTATTCACATCCCCCGTCGGGTTAAAAAAACCAGAAGTTCAACAAGAACAAGTGCAGAGTCCTGAACTTGGGGTGGAAGAATCCCAAGCATTGTTACAGGCTGGGGACCAACCGGCTAAGTAGCAGTTCAGCAGACAAGGACCTGGGGATTACAGGAGATGAGAAGCTGGACATAAGTCAACTCTTGCAGCCAGGAAGGCTAAAGGCATATTGGGGTACGATTAGACTACAGGCTTTTGTTGACAGAAGTTTTGTCGACAAAGAGCGTCTAGACTGCATCCAGTTCTGTTAACAAAGTGAGCTGCTTTGTCGACATGACAGTGTAGATGCAATAATGCCTTCCGTCGACAGAACTCTGTCGACAAAAGGCGTTATTCCTCGTAGAATGAGGTTTACCGCTGTCGACAAAATTGCTGCGTTCTGTCGATGTTATTTTGACAGAACTCAGCGACAGTGTAGATACAGGTATAGTTTTGTCGACAAAAGTCCACTTTTTTGTTGTTAAAACCATGTAGTCTAGACACACCCTTAGGGTGCATTAAGAGGAGTATTTCCAGCAGATCTAGAGAGGTTATTATTCCCCTTTATTCGGTACTGGTAAGGCCACATCTGGAATATTGCATCAAGTTCTGGGCCCCCCACTATAGAAAGGATGTGGATGCACCGGAGAGGGTCCAGTTGAGGGCAACCAAAATGAATAAGAAAATGGAGCAAATGACCTCTAAGGAGAGGCTGAGGGATTTGGGCTTATTTAGTCTGCAGAAGAGAAGAATGAGGGGGGATTTGATAGCAGCCTTCAACTTCCTGAAAGGAGGTTCCAAAGAGGTCGGAAAAGAGGCTGTTCTCAGTAGTAATGGATGATACAACAAGGAGCAATGGTCTCAAGTTACAGTGGGGGAGGTTTAGGTTGGATATTAGGAAAAACTATTTCACTAGGAGGCTGGTGAAGTACTGGAATGGGTTACCTAGGGAGGTGGTGGAATCTCCATCCCTAGAGGTTTTTAAGTCCTGGTTGACAAAGCTCTGGCTGGGATGATTTAGTTGGGATTGGTCCTGCTTTGGGAAGGGGTCTGGACTTGATGACCTCCTGAAGTCTCTTCCAGCCCTAGGAATCTATGATTCTATTTCCACATCCTGCTTTGCACAATAATGTACTTTAGATGACTCTGCCTCTACTAATGCCAAGTTTGCAGTTGTTCTGTGATTTAGATAAAAGTTGTGTTTTATCCATTTTATTTATCCACATAATGCCCTACATCTTTAACTGATATTTTTCTTTTTTTATTCTGTTTCATGGGATGGTTACTTCCTAAACCATACTGAGCTGTGTTATAAATATTTACAAGGCCCCAATCCTGTACTCATTATTTTCATGGAACTCCCATTGGAACTAATAGGATTTGTATAACAAAGCAGTGCTTGATCATGTATTTTAGGTATTAGCATTCAAATGACACATGTAAAGTAACTATTAATATAGGCCTTGATCCAAAGTAATTGACTTCAGGAGGATTTGGATTGGCCCTGAGGTGGTGATTATTCAAATAATTTTTGGATAAAAACATAGTCAGAGTTTCAAATTTAGACACACACATAGTAATGCATGTATGTTTACTTGCACTGTGGTTGGGCTTGAGTGGCCCAATGCTGCTGTCAGGGGCTTCTCCAGCACAGCGTGTGGTGGGCACAGGGGAGACCGCAGCCAGGGGCTATTCCTGACCCTCAGAGTACCCCTCTCCACGGCAGGCCCTGCAGGTTAACCAGAACTGGTAAACATCACCCTTAATGTTAAGGTGGTGATTGCTGTTAACCTTTCACATCCCTATTACATTCTTAACTTAGCGCGTAGATGTTAGGGTGAAAGGAAAACCTGTTTATTTGAAAATTGTAATGGTGAAATTGGAAAAGGAGAAGGAGTTAAATGGCTGAATGGAAAGCTTTCTGTCTCTTAGAAAATTTATCTCATCTCAAATTGGAATGAGAAGTCAATCATGAAATTCTTTGTAAACCAAAAATCTGATTGTGTGCACCAGTCAAAACCTTCTTCCTTAACTCTTTTCCTTTTTTTTAATCTTTTAGTTTAATTTTGCTAAAATTTCTAAGCAGAAAGTTGTTTGGGGGAAAAAAACTTTCTCGTTCATATATTAAAATGTTTTGACAAGCTGAAATATTTTAACTGGGTGTTTTGTGAAAAAGTTTTGGCTTCCATTAATGGGTATTTTTCTTGGAAAAAAGCTTGTCAAATTTGTGATCTACTATAATTAAAAGGGCTGAGTTGTAAAAGTGTCAATGGGGTGAACTTTACAACAGATGAGTAAAATAGATGGGGAAAGTCACCTCATTGCTTTCTATTTTTCCAAGCTTTTGATCCCATTTGAAGACTTACTCCAGTTAAAATATTCTAAAAGTTTTTAACGCATTCTAAGGGTAGGAGCGAAATCTTTTCATGCCTGCTATCAGATTCATCCGTAGGATTTACAGTAAAAGGTGAGAGAGAAAAGATAATGGATGTAATAAATCAGTTGCAGTACATTGCATTGCATCTGTGCCATTTTAGGCTTAGAGATTCAGTACAATCCCAGGGGATGATATTAAGCAAACTGGGACTGCACTTCTCTATTCAGTCCCATGACCACATCTTGGATTTTTACATGCTGCCAGTGATGGAAATAAACACCATACTGGCCAGAACTCTTGTGAAGCCTTTCTTCTTCCTGTCACCACTGTGTTTCTAAATCATACTCCTTTTTAGTGGGTGTTACTATGTAATAAATCAAGGCATTTGCAGGCTAACAAAAGCAAACCATTGTATGTTAATATATAAAAGGGGGAAAAGGTGTTCTCTTTGCGGTATTGCATAAGAGAAAACTCTGAGTTTGTTCTTTGGTTTGTTAGTGGAGCTTGTTGTGGAAAAATGGTGTTTTTCTCAGAAAGTTCATCTACTTCCGTTGCCAGAGCCAGACCACAACTTTTTGGCACCTGAGGTGGGGAGCTCAAATGACACCCCATGCCACCTTTTCTCCTGCCTGTTACATCTCCTGTGCTCTCCAGCACAGCACTCCATCATCTGTGTGCATCTAGAGCAGAGAGAACACACATGCACCAGCAGCAGACACAGTTTTCTACACTCTGGGTTCTAGTGGTGCTGCCCTCCCCCACCCCCTCACACACAGTATGGAACCTGAGACGGACGCCTCAGTTCGCCTCATGGTAAGGCCAGCCCTGACTGTTGCTGAATATTGAATTTTTCCAACCAGCTCTGTGACTCTTTGAAAAATGTGGTAATGTTTTTGCAAGTGTTTGAAAATGAATCATTTTTCTCATCCAAAATTGAAAAATTGCATTGAAATTTTGAATATTTTTTTATTAGGGATGTTAAAATGGTTAACCAGTTAAACACTAGTGTTTAACTGATTAACTGTTTCATGGCTGATGCTATGAGGCCCCACTGTAGCCATGGGATCCTGCCAGCCCCTCTACTGCTGAGGTTGCACTGGCGTGGCTTGGTTGGCCACCAGCAGAGTTTACCAGCAATGACATGTTAAGTAGTATGCTTACCAGGTAACCAGTTAGCATCTCTATATCTGATCAGTTCTTATTCAGTGTCATCAATCTATAGAAGCCTATAGGAATTCACACATGAAAAGAGCATTGTGAGTTGTAAGTATTTATTGTTCAGAAATACTTACCTGGGGTTTCATCAAGGTTTGCTGGCAGAAAGCCCTAGTCAGAGAATGCTGTTTACTTTTGGTGAAATTCACCTTTATTCAGAGAGAACTACACAAGGCCTGTGCACCACCCACGCAAGGCTGGAGCTTAATTTTAAGAGGAGTTGAGCATCCATGCTTCCAGTGTACTGTGCTGTAAATCTGGCTGTAGGATTTAAATGGGAGTGTTGCACAAATGTGAAACTCAGTCAGGTCAAGTTTTCAAAGGTGTTTAAATATTAGATTAAAATCAGTGGATGTTTTGGTGCCTAAATTCCTTTTTGAGGCTCTAGGACTCAATTGAGAAATTTCTGTTTTGGGATCTTTATGAAGTACAGGCAGTCCCCGGGTTACACGGATCCGACTTACATCAGATCCCTACTTACAAACGGGGAGAGGCAACCCTGCACTAGCTGCTTCCCCCCAGCAGACCAGGGAGACGCGAAGCAAGCGCCCCCCTCCAGCAGACCAGGGAGACGCAGAGCGGCTTTTCTCAGCAGACACCTCAGCTTGAGAATAAAAGACTGAGGGAAGTGAGGTGTGGGAGAATAAAACTGAGCTCTGGAGAAATGTTTGGCTAGAGTTTCCCCTACAATATGTACCAGTTCCGACTTGCATACAAATTCAACTTAAGAACAAACCTACAGTCCCTATCTTGTACGTAACCCGGGGACTGCCTGTATGGTGAATTTGGCTGGAGCCTTCTTACATTCTGTTTTGCTCAGATAAACTGTAAAATAGGATGAAGAACCAGTGTGCTTTAAACCTTATTGTGCTAGAAAATAGGGCAGTTGGTTTAATTAGCATATTTATACTCCTTCCGTTACAGCGGAAGGCTTTCCTATTGCTTTCCAGTTCACTGAGGAGGGGACGTCTCTCCCTTTAATAGTTTGGTGTGTCTAACCTTCCCCACACGCCACATCTGTCTGAATTTACAGTTCCTTTGCCTCTTTCCATTAAACTGGTTATTACAAATATCCGTCAGCATCTCTGGCATATTGGAATAATATTTACATTCATTATTGTCTGTTCATATTATTGCTGTAGTGTTCTTTTGCATTACAGCAACTGTTCTTGTCTGGGACAAAGAGCTACTAAGGGTTGAGACGCACATCTGTTGTTCCCTATTTGCCTCTCTTTCTTCCTTCAGAAATCAGTTCTACTTTCCTGCATCTCAGTGTAATCCACTGGTAAGCATGTATTTTGGATTCCCCTCTGTATCTGCTCTGCAGAACACGGTAGTTTGTTACAGTTTTAGCTCTGACAGCTCCAACTTAGTTAGGAGTGAGCAAGGGACCTCCAGAGCTAAAATTATGAATTGCTACAACTTGATCTTAAGCTCTCTAGCTGAGACAGTAACCGCTTCCTCCTCTGCTGGCCAGCCATAGTGGAAGGAGGTCCTGTAAAACACACTCATCAATAGGTCACACATCCACCTCTACCTAACAAAGCTGTATCTGCTCTACAAGGAAGATTATTTTTAAGAATTATCAATCCACTCTTCCTCCCCCATTTCCACCAACTACAAGTTTAACTTTACTTACTGCGTTAATATAGTAAGGTCAACTGTGGAATACTTCTTCCCTGAAATATCCCAGTTTAATGCAGTTCCACTAAGTGTGCCTGATTCAGTTAATAGTGATAGAGATGTAGCCGTGTTAGTCTGGTGTAGCTGAAACAAAATACAGGACTATGTAGCACTTTAAAGACTAACAAGATGGTTTATTAGATGATGAGCTTTCGTGGGCCAGACCCACTTCCTCAGATCAAATAGTGGAAGAAAATAGTCACAACCATATATACCAAAGGATACAATTTAAAAAAATGAACACACATGAAAAGGACAAATCACATTATAGAACCTGCATCCTACTTCAGAAGACATTCAAATCTGCACTTGAAAGGGAATCCTCTGAACTGGCATTCATGCTAAAATTCGACACTCTCCGCACCGGACTTAACAAAGACCCCGGCTATCTTACACATTACAAAGATAGCTTCCCCAATTATCACCTCTAATTCTATTAACTCACAGACATTTCCCCTTCCCCACCTCTAATATCATTAACTCACTGGCATTCACCTTCCTTCCCCCCCCCCCCATCCCCCTTCTGTTCTGTAATGTGATTTGTCCTTTTCATGTATGTTCATTTTTTTAAAATTGTATCCTTTGGTATATATGGTTGTGACTATTTTCTTCCACTATTTGATCTGAGGAAGTGGGTCTGGCCCACGAAAGCTCATCATCTAATAAACCATCTTGTTAGTCTTTAAAGTGCTACATAGTCCTGTATTTTGATTCAGTTAATGTATGACAGGAGAGGGATCAGGTGATGATTATCTGTTCTGTTCACTCCCTCTGGGGCATCTGGGATTGGCCACTGTTGGAAGACAGAGTGCTGGGCTAGATGGACTTTTGTTCTGACGCAGTATGACCATTCTTATGTTCTTATGATGTCAGTTGCAGTAGTCTCACTGTGGGTACATCTACACTACAGAGGAAGATTGAAGCTGCCACTGTTGATCTTCCAGGGAATTAGCGGTCTAGTCAAGACAACTAATTTGAAGTGAGAGGGGTACTCTGATACCAGTAACCCTGCTTTCACGAGGATTAAGGGAAGTCGAAGAGTGTTATTTCTTTGACTTTCTGCAGTGTAGACATTGCCAAAAGCCAAGTTAAGCTACTTCAGTGTCAGCTGTGCAATTAATGTAGCTGAAGTTTTGTATCTTAATTTGACTTTGTCCCGTAGTGTAGACATACCCTATGAGTGTAGTGAATTACAGCGGAGTTAGGAATTTTGACTGCAAATTAACAGTTGAGGAATGGGGATGACAAGTGGAGAACACAAGTTTGAGAGAGTTTTAGACATTCTAGGATGGAAAGCTTTTCTATTGTGCATATTCCATGTATTTCTGTCCCTTACTTGGAGGCTCAAAACTTTGACCAAATAATTTCTGCATCAGCAGTTTTCTGGGATTATAGTGGGCACATTTTATTAGCATAAAGTGAAGTAAATATTGGCTCCTTTTGCCTCTGCAGCTGCTGGAGATCACCGGATTCAGCATGCATTGCTCCACCTTAGCAAAACTCTTTGAAGAACACCATATTCAATGTGAAGAACATTTTTAACATGATTTGCATATGGCACAGTATGGCATAGCAATAAGTACATAGAGATGTATATCACATATGAGGTAGTGAAAATATATAGCACCATTATCCTGCACTTTGGCTAGTTGAACTTCATTTCTAAACTCCCTGTTATGGGTCTTATTTGAGCAGTACTAATTTGAGACCTTTCAAACAGCTGCCAATTACAAAACAAATCTCCCTGTAAACTTCCCACGATCTCTTGTATGGCTCTAAGAATCAGACTAAACTTTTGTACTCCCCCAAAATAGAAGAGGCCCATGGGCAAATGTAGGGGAGTATGGTATCGGAGATATATGAAAGGGAATTTGATTTTGGGGGAAGGGGGGCATTGTGAAAGTGGAACCCCTCCAAGGTATGGGGGCAGGAGCAGTTACCCATGTTGCATCTGTTCAGGACTCGCACTTTAGCTAGGTATGAGCAGACTAGCATGAAATCCTCAAAATTGTTTCCTATTTATAATAAATTGGCATGTTGCCTTTTCACAGCATGCTACCTTATGTGTTTTTAATTTAAATAGAATGCTATGCAGATTGGCATTGCCCTCCTAGAAGATGCCTTTTGAGTAAAGAAGTTTCCATACTAGTATGAACTGTCTTTGCTGAAATTAGAACTGGATATCAATACCTGGTCTGCTCTTCCTTCGTGGATTCTATGTTAAGGGCTGGAGGGAAAAGACGCAGTACACAGAATTACCATGCCTATAAGAAATATTGGACATGGGCGTGAACTGGGCCTTGAAGTATGGATCAGCCCAGATTGAGTAGAGGAAAAAGTATATTTAGTCACCATCAGGGTATTTTTCTTCGTTTTGGTTGTTCAGTTAAACTTCTCTGTGTGAGTCTATGCCTTCCCTCCCCCCGTCATAATCTAAGAGATGTTCTCTGTGTTTTAATTTTTCATTCAGTTGCTCTGTAACACCTAGCAACTAAGTGTGCTTTATCAAGTATATCTTTTTAAGGAGATGATTTCCTGGAAAAAAACAGGAGTGAGTGTGTATCTCTTTGTTTTCAAGCTCTCTTGTGGTAAAGGAGGTTGGGGGTACCCCTCTGGAAGAAGTCCAAGTGCTTTTTCCCTGGGTTCAAGAAGAAAGGGGTTTTTCTCTCTTGGTTTTGGCAGCTACCTCCCAAAAAAGTCAGTGAATCTGTGACTCTGGGGCGTTGTTGTGAGCAGAGCTGATAGAGGCGAAGTATTTAAGGTCTCTTGTGGGTCCCCATCTTCTGCACTGAGAATGCCAGAACGGGGAACAGCCTTCAAAACAATGTATGAGGATTTCAGATTTGCATTAATTTTCATTTCAATGGCACTAAGAATGTGTTAGCTTTGAATACAACACTCAGGTGGCTATGTAAAATGTTGGAGCAAGTACCTGTATAATATTCAGGGCAGTTTTGGTATCCAGCTCATTTCAGTTCTACTTCTGTGCCTAACATTCATTTCTAAGCAATGTAATGACCATTTGAATGCATTCCCTGTGAAAACAAGTGAATCACCATCTTGTGAGTTTTCATGTTACACTGTACTCGATTTCTTGCCTCTCTAAGCTACAACTGAACAGCAGCGTACAGTCATTTGAAAAATGATCTTGGAAATACAACATAGAAATAAATATATGCTGGTTAGCGCTGGAGGTTTTTTCAATTATCTGTATACAAGCTTGTCTTCAGTGAGTAGGGCTGGGCCAATAAAAACATGCTAAAGAAGGTGAAGCCAAGTGATTACAAGTCAGAAGCCAAAAATGTGTGAATATGTTCAGAAAATTCAAATTGAGAGGATCTTTCAGTGTAACTTGGAGAGGCTGAGGAGAAATATTGCACTGTTCAAAAACACCCAGAACCACTTATTAACAGTTATGATTTCTATTAACTTTCTATACATCTTTTGCTTGTAACGCACAAAGATTCATGGCTTTCATACCTTATCAGTTCAGTCAGATACATGACAAGACATGTATAGCCACATTGTGAGAAGCAAGGAAACAGGAGAACAACAACAAAAAAGCAGTCGTGTTCTGGAGTAATGCATTGTGCAGGAAATAATACAAAGATTTTAGGATAGGGAAAAAAAACATTGATTTTAATTGCATCAAAAGCTGTCTCTTGTGCATATATGTCGTTAACAGACTCATCAAAATAGCCTATGCGGAAACAGTTATTTTTCAAAAGTGTGTATCTAAAATGCCATAACTGTCAAGTACAAGGGTGATCAGATTGTGACAGTAAAGACAGAAAAATAGGTCATATGTGGAACACTTTGTGCCATGGGACTAGCATTTTAAATAGAAAGTAAACACATGATGAAATAATATGATCTAAAAGTTTTGATTGGGATGGAAGCATGATCTTGTGATTCAAGCCTTGAACTGGGGGATTTAGAGGGCTAGTTTCAGTTTTTGGTGCTGCCATATACTTTTTAATGTGAACTCAGTCAAGTTGCTTTATCTCTCTGTGCTGTGGGGAAGATGATGTTGATAACATTTCCCTTCCTCAAAGGAAGCCCCGCCTCTTGTTCCTAAGACTCCACCCTTTCTGGGAGTGTGGAGCCAGCCCCAACCCGCCCCATCCTCTTGCTCAGGCACGTGGCAAGTCTGTTGCCCACCCCCCACTGCAATGACTAATGTATAATTAGTCTCCAGCTCGTGACGGGGTCTGGATATGTGAAACACAGTTTGTGTATTATTTGCTGTTGTGGGTAAGACCTATGATAACTTTGTGCTTTTTTTAAAAAATGTGAGCAAATTAGAACACCAATTTATTGAACTGTTTTTTGTATGGAGAGTTTGCTTCCCCTTTCAGAATTTTCGGAAAAATCATTTTTTTTCTACCAAAAACAAAGGCGATATTTTTGTTTTATAGGGTTTTACTTGGCTTTCTTTCCATTTTTTCCTTTCCTCTCCTAATTTTTTAGTGTAAAACAAGAAAAAGTGGAATGATGGTGAGAGGACTAACCTAAGTCCCTTAAAATTAAAAGAACCTGCAGATTTTCGAATATAAAGTTGTTTCAAAATATATACAATGTTTTCACAAATACTTTGAAATTATCATTTTTAATCAAAATACTTCTAAACATGAGAGTATATTTTTCTTTTTACACTAATGTCAAACTGAAGTAAAAAGCACTAAAACGGTTAATTTACGACAGGTAATTGAAGCCTTGTAGTGCAATTTTTCTCTTGATTTGTGAATGTTACTAAAGTGCATGGTAAGTGTTTTCTGTTTACACTATATGACTGGTTACTCAACCTGGAAATAGTCTTGCCGAAGAAATGCTTGTATCTGATTTTAGAGTAGGAAAGTCTTTGTATTGTTATCTGTGACCTTCAATTGCAACATAAGGCACTGCAAAAGTGCATGTTGTTCAGCTGATGTTTTAAATACTATATATAGTAATCTCTAAAAGTGCATTTTAAAGGTTACATGTTGGTAATAGAAGGTGGAAACGGGAAATCTCTATTTATAGTTAAAGAAGTTTAAGATGGGCCAAACCACCATTCCTCTACTTATGTTCACAGCTTAAACACTTCCTGTCTTTTTGGGAAATGCAAATTCAGAATTGGAATACTCATGATTTGGGAGAATTCAGATTTCAAACCTTGGGGGTCAGAAGTGTTCAGGTCAAGGGTTTCTGGTCTATCACCTAAAGATATGAAGTCTGAATCTGCATTGAATGACCATGGGTGGGGCCCAACTGTAACGGCAATGTCAAGAGCAGAAGTCCTTGTTTTGAGTTGTACAGTTTGACAAAGCATTCTCAGATTGGGCTGCTGTTCAGGTATTTGTTAGTTTTTCTTGGCAGTTTCTTTTGGGCTGAAATTTCTCATTCTCAGGTGGGGCTGACAGAGTTGTAATCAGAGGCAGGGTTAGCTGGAATAGCTTCATGGGCTTCATTTGTCTCTCTGATAATGCCCAGGGATTAGGAGTTGGCAATGTTTATTTTTTCAAGGGTCTCTTATTGTGCAGTGCTGAAGGATTCTGTATTGTCCCACCTCTTGTTCAAGGAGTATATTAGTTGCTGGGGGAAATGAGAGCATATGAAGCACTGTCTGTAAGCTCATGACATTTGGCTCTGTCTCTGCTTCCATTTCATTTCCTGGTCAGATTGAACTGACCAGGTCCCAGGACCTCACAGGGTGGAGGGTCTTGAGCCTGAGTCAAGTGAGGATTCAGGATTCAAGCCCTGTTGTCTTGCAGTGTAGGTGCAGCCCCCGTGGACTTGTGCTCTCAGAGTTTGTCAGAAGTATCCCATGGGTTTATTTATCTTAACAGTCAAACTTGGACATTCAGGTTTCCCCCCACTGCTCCACAAATAAAGAGCTAGAACAGCTATGTTTTGAAACAATGCTAGGGAGTCTGGGGTATGGGTGGCTGGGCTCAGGTCCACATAATGCAGTGGAGACACTGAAGTTCTAGTGGGACCAAAGTTCAACAGTTGATAATGATTAATGAATATAAATGCTCAAATCCTAGATTAACAAATTCAAGTTCTGCAACTTGAGTTCTGCCAACCCCAAATTAACACTGCAGCATAGATATATCCTCAGTGTCACCTGACTTTAACAGGATTTTTCTAAACACTTTATAGGATAATTGACTAGAGGTCTGCCATTGACTTGAAACTGAGGAGGATCAGCCCTATAACATATATAACTGCTCATGAATTTACACATGGTAACAAAGGTGATACTAAGCTTGTTTACAGTGGTTGAGAAGTTAAGGGGTTAAGTGCCTAATCCTGCAATGCCTTATATCAGTGGTCCAACCTTTAGAGGCGCCCGGGGTGGGGCCACTCATGCGCCGGGCGCCTGGAGGTGGGGCCGCGCATCCGGGGGCACGCCAGGGGACGGGGATGCCCTTGCACCCGGCGCCAGCATATGCCCCAGGGCTGGGGCCACCCGAGCGCCTTGCGCCCGGGGCCGAGGCCGCCTAAGCGCCTGGGGCTGTGGGCCCGGGGCCGAGGCCGCCTAAGCGCCTGGGGCTGTGGGCCCGGGGCCGAGGCCGCCTAAGCGCCTGGGGCTGTGGGCCCGGGGCCGAGGCCGCCTAAGCGCCTGGGGCCGTGGGCCCGGGGCCGAGGCCGCCTAAGCGCCTGGGGCCGTGGGCCTGGGGCCAGCGCCGCCGTGTGCCTGGGGCCGGCACCGGCGCTGCTCGAGCGCCGCATAACCGCATGTGCCCCGGGGCTGGGGCCGCCCGAGGCCGCACGCCGGGGTCAGCCCAGGTTGTCGGTGGGCGCACACAAATGCCCCAGCGGGCGCCATGGTGCCCGTGGGCACCGGGTTGGGGACCACTGCTTTATATGAACACTCCTTCCTCATGTGAATGCTTCCTACTTTTTATATGAAGGTTTGCATGCTGGATCCTGTGGGCTTGTCAAAAGAATTACATTAAATCAACTATGCTTTTAAAAGTGTAAGTTAATGCTCTCACTTGGGGAATTGTGTGGAATTGGAAATTCTCGATATACACAGTTCAAAGACAGAACGTTTTATCTTTTTCAAGTGGTCAGGGCTAAGTTCTCTGCTGTGCCTGCTGATCCTGCTCTGTCTCTAAGTAGTTTGAAGATTATGAGGTATTCTGGTGTTTTTCAGGAGTGCTCTTTATCAATATTTTCTTAGAAGTTTTGGAACTCCTACCTAGGACACTAACGAAGTATAACACAGGACTATTCTGTGTTCTGAAACGCTTGCTCTGTCAGTTGTCTAGAAGGATAGATTCTCCTGGCCTTGATATTACTTTCAATTTAGGACAGACTCACTGCTTTTCAGGGCCCTCATTTTGCAAACACATAAACATGCAGTTAACTATAAACACAGGTGTAAGTTGAGCATATTCATAAATATTTGTGGTATTGGAAAAATACACACTGAATTGTACTGAACAATACAGTGCGAACTTCTCCATGCTACTCTTGAATCTTTCAGTGGCACCATGTCTGGATCAGAGAGCATTGTTCATGCATATTCATTCAGTCTTTACCCACTCTAACTCAGGTGCTAATTATAATGATGGGTTTTGTGATGTAGGTTCAGTTTTTTTATTTAAATTTCAAGAGCTCATCATCCAATATCTAAAGGAAAAAATCAAAATATTAGTAAATGTTAAGTGCATCCAGTGTTTTCCTATTATGCTGTGGGGTGTTGCAATTGAGAACAATAGCGACCTAATTGTATTAAAAGTTCCTCCTGGATGCTCCTTCAATGTCACATTTGCACACAGCATCAGAGAGCAGGAATAAGCTGCATAATATACATGTACGAGTGTCGTGCCTGTGTAATTCTTTTTATAGTTTGACAAAATTTCATTGATGTGTAGTAAATGCTCTTTCCACGGTTAGAAAAAGGTGTGGTCGTGCATGTGAATGATACGTTCGGAAATTCAATGGGCAACTTGAACAGCAAAGTCATTGTATAAAGGAAACCTTGCATGTGTTTGCCTTGTGCTATAATGCTGAAATATTACATCATGTAACTTGGAATATTTAATAACTAAGGAACACAGATAATGGGTGGATTTTATTTTACTACTATTTGTTTATTTTGGTGGTATTTAGAGGACCCAGTGGAGACTGAGGTTCCACTGTGTATATAGTAAAAGGCAACGCATACCTGTAGGAGGTCACTGTTGAATGGACAAGACAAGTAAAGGGTAAGAAGAGAAGAAGTTCATTACACCTCATTTTGTAGATGTGTAACCAAGACACAGCAAGCCAGGAATTTAATCCAGGCTTTGAGTACCAGAGCAGAGACGTAATAACAAAGCTATATTTCTTTTTTCATGGTAAAGAGATTTGCAGTCATGAAAACAATGGATATGTATCACTAATTATAATACATTATTCCCTTCTTGTACAAAATTATTCTATATTGCCAATATTTTCCCTGATTTAAGGGTCTGTATGTTGCATGATATGGGCCTATATAAAAACAATGTTATTAGCTAGGCTGTTTTAGCAATACAAAATTATGATGTGGTAAAGAAAGAAAAAACATTTTTCTTTCAGTTTGTGATTTTTTTTTCCCCTGCCCTCCCCCATGGTTCTGCTTCCATGCCTGGATGTTTTGTTTCAGAAAACAAACCCCAAACCAAAAACTTATTCTTGTTTATCTCCTCTCTTGTCAAGTGATTAGATATCTGGACTGTAATATAAACACTCCCCTCTCTGATCCCTTTGATAAAGCTTTTGCTGCTCCCAGGGAAAATATTCTTTGCCTGCACATTGCTTCCTGGAGCTCTCCTTAGCTGATTCTGCCATTATAATGATAAATGTCAACAATCTAAAATTTACCCAGGACACTGGGGTGGCCTTGAGCAAACGTGAAGGACCTATGTGTTTTATCCTCTGAATCAGCCTTCTCTCCCCAAGAATGAATCTTATATCAAAAGCTGGTGTGACTCTCTTTTTCTTGCTTGTTTCATTCTTCACTGAAATGGGCTGAATTATTAATGTAAAACACATTTAGTCCTCACTTCCGCTTCTTAAACGAGCTGTACCTTTTTATCTCTACGTACTCCTTTAAAGTAAATTGTGTTTCTCATTGGCATAGCTATGTACATCAAATTTAGAACGAAACAAACTCTTAGATATTAAATTATTTCCCATTCCAAGTGACTGCAATTGCAAACTTTTAAGTTAAAATGGCTTCTGCAGGTGAAAAACTGTGAAGAAAAGTAATATAATTGTTTTTTCAAGACTTTTTATTAATAGAGGCAGCAATATTGGGGGTGCAGCAGGGCAGGTGGCACTGCAGAGCTGGTGCTGGGGGGAGCTGGCTTTAAGACGGCTTCCTCTTCTCCCCTCCCTTTGCTGCCTCTGATACAGAGGCAGCAAGGGGGCGGGCATGAGTAGTGAAGAAAATTAACCAATAAGCCTAGGCTTATTGGTTAATCATCTACTCGACTACTCATTCACATCCCTAATTTTATATAATAAATGGGCTTCTCAGATTCATTCTTTTTCTCTTCCGATGCCAGCTATTTGTAGGGTTGCCAGGTGTCCGGTATTGACCCGGACAGTCTGGTATTTTCACTTCCTGTCCATTTAAAAAAAAAAAATCCAAAAAATACCAGACACCTAAAATGTCCGGTATTTTCTGATTTTCCCTCCCCCCCCCGCCCCCTGCCCGCCTCTGGCCAGGAGGTGAAAATACCGAGTGCTTACCTGGGGAGGTGTCGGGCCTGGAGCAAGAAGACAAGATGGCGGATGGCCACCGGCAGCCTGTTAGGGCCAAAAACCCTCAAAAGGATTTCCTAAAGGGGCCATGCTGGGTGTGTTTTGTTTTTGTTTCTTGTCTAACTCTTGGGGTCCTTTTTTTTTTTTTTTTTTTTTTTTTTGCTCAACTGCTTTTGTCTCTTTTTTTTTTTTTTCCTTTCCTCAACAGAATTTTTGTGTGTGTGTGTGTGTGTGTGTGTGTGTGTGTGTGTGTGTGTGTGTGTGTTTTGGGGGGGGGAGGGGAAGGAGCGGAGGGGACAGGGTGTTTGGTATTTTTGGTTAAACCATCTGACAGCCCTTGCTATTTGGGAGGCCCGCATACTTTCTGTCCTATTCTTGAGAACACATCTTTCCACAGTGGTTGAGCCATTGGTTTTCAGAGTAAGAAGCTCTCTGAATTAGCAGGTCTTACAAAACTGCAATATTCAGTTATACCCACAGCTGCTGGGAATGCTAAGTATTTTGGATGCTCAGCGTGTCTGAATATCCCCTAGCTGTATGTACAGCAAAATCAAAACAAAGCTCTCTCCCCTTAAATGAAGATAAACTTGGAGAACCGATCTAATCCATCCTGGGGCTGAAATTGTTCCAGTTGTGTGGCTTTGTTTTGTTTTGTTTTGTTTTGCTAATCCTCTGTTAAGTCTGAAAGTTTGACGCCTTTTTTTTTTTCTTAAACAATAAGAGTTTTGAATGTTGTTCCTTTCTCAGGTGCTACTTTTTTTTGAGGATTTTTCTTATGCTCAAAAGAGCAGTCGCCTGCAGCCTGTGTAGCCATCTAGCAGATGTAGAACATTCCATACCTGACCTTTTCCTATATCGCATGCAATCGCTACTCTGTCAAAATATTCTTCCTCTCCCAGGGAATAAGTCCCATTAGAGAGCCCCGCAGTGGTTTTGGAGTTGCTGACTCTTTTCTCCTGCATTATACTGCCTGATGGAATAACTCAGTATGCTGCTCAGGAGGCTGAATATAAACCTTTTGTTTTGAAAATCATAGGTTTCCAGAGATGGCAACCTCTTGCACTGTTCAAGTCTCAGGCCAGTTTTAGTCTGGATTTTATGGCTGGGTTTCTGCCTTATTCATGTGAAATAATCCGTATCTGTAAAGGAAAAATATCATACAGGTTTGACCTCCCTGGTCTGGCACCCTTGGAACCTGATTGATCCCCAAACCAGGGAGTTTGCCAGACCAGAGGATGTCAAGGCTCCCCTCCCAGCTGTCAGCCACTGGGATCCACTCCCGGCCCTGGCCAGGGCTGCACGCTCAGCTGTGCTAGCCGCTCTGCTGCCAGCACCAGCCAGGGCTGTGCTCCCTGCTGCTGCAAGCCCTGGCTGAGGATGCATTCCCTGCCACACTGGCCCTGCTACCACTAGCTCCAGCTGGGGCTGTGTACCCAGCCACTGGTCTGGACAGGGCTCCCAGCAGAACCAATCCTGTTGCTGCCAGGCTTTCACTCCTGACTCTGGCTGCCTCCACTTCCAGCCAGTGTCTTTAGTCTAATAATATCCGTGGTTTGGCAGGACCATCAATGTTGCCAGACCAGGGAGAGCTAGATTTCAGAGGTTCAACCTGTATGCCATGTCAGGCTGTATAGGAACGACACCATCTTGGAACTGTGGATACCTTGTTTCTTCTAAAGCACCACAAAAAATATCATCTAGGTTGGACCTCCCTGATCTGGCACTTTTGGGACTGGATTGGCAAATTCTGTGACACCACAGTTAATTTAGAGAAAACTGCTTGAGAGAGATGGCAGAGGGCAGCTGGTTTTGCAGTCAAGGCACAGAATGGTGAAGCAGGGGAATTGGGCTTAATTTTTAGTTGTTTTGTGGAAAGTTGAGTAAGTTACGTTGTCTGTACCTTAGTTCTCCCATCTGTAAAATCGGAATAATGGTCCGGCCCTACCTAACATGCAGCCAGTGTGCTCTCTTGAAAAACAAAGAGACTTGAAGTACAAGAGGATTTCAAATGATGACAAACTAATGTCTGGGCAAATGGTGTTTCTTGGGATCATGATCAAATGAAATGTATCTAGCCTTCCTAGCTAACAAACAGCTACTGTGAGACTGACTGACAGTTTAGGCAAGTCTGTTCTAGTGGCCCCTGCAGCTCATTTAGGAGCAATTTATTGTGCCAATTCAGGAAGGGCACTTAATTATTTGCTTCGCTTGACTTGACTTCAGTGGGACTTCCGCCCATGCTGAACTTCAAGCAGATGCTTAAGTGCCATTCCAAAATAGGAGTGCTTTCCTGAATCAAGATCTGTTAACAGAAAGGGTCAAAAGGTTCATTTTCATAGAGGATGCGGTTGGGTTACACATTGAGCCCTCATTTCTGTGCTTTTGTAAATAAGGTGTAGTATCTTCCATTATGGGTATTTCTCTTCCTTTTTTCCCAAGAAAATTCAACCATAAGGTTGCCACCTGGAAACAATGTGAAGCTTTATAGAGCAGGGAATGGGAAACTGTAGAATAGCATTCCATCAGCAGTTAAGGCGGCTTTTTCTTTTTTCTGTGTCGTGCACGATTCTGGCTCTCCTGTATTCTGCATCTCAGCAGTGTTAAATGAATACAGTCAATGGAAGTGAAAGAAAGCAATATTACTGCTATGTGACGGTTTCTGTGTCATTTCTCAAGATTGTCAACTTTAGTGCATTTATACATAGATTTAAAAAAATAAACTAAGAAATTTAGTGTAATGTGCATTAAAGATCGATGGCCAGCCCTGAGACTGAAGTCGTTTGACACAGTACAATCTTTTTTCTTTAAGCACAGCCAATGACAGCAGAGGCTCGTCGTCTTTGCCATTTTAAGAGTCTCCTTTAGAGGTAAACAGCTAATTCATTCTTCACTCCTTGGTCTGTGCTGAAAAAATTCAACAAGGATTCCAGCCATTTGCAGTATAATGGTGGCATTTGGTCATTATGAAGTGAACTACGAATGCCAAATTCCTTTCTCATAGGCCACCAGACAGATATGAAATAGGTACTGGAATAGTTTATGTAGCAGAGGGGCTGAGAGCCAATCCACCAAACTATAAAACCCTGTATGTGGTGGAAACTGCTTCAAATTAGGGGGTGCTATTGCACCCCCAGTAACCTTAGTTCCAGCACCTATGGTATGAGATACGAACATTTTTGAGTGATTGCAGACCTGGGCTGTATGCAAGCTGGTACATAGTAGGTAAAGGACTTCATATGTCTATGTTCACTGACCTGACTAGTTCTCCTATAGATACTTCTAGGGACTGGAGAGGCTGTGTCAGGAGTTTATGGGAAGCTAGAGTTGCCCTATACTGGTGAAAGAAAGCATTTTCCCTTGGTTTTTATCATTAGGCAGGAGTTGCAGAAGCCAAGGCTTGGAATTTGAGACCTTCTGATTACAAGCACAAGTTCTAGACATTCGTCTGAAGAACTACAGTAATACTAAGAGTCCTGTGCTTTATAAAAAACATTTAAATTTAATCTTAGTTTGTTAGAAATTCCTGTATTTTGCCAATCATTAAAATTATTATATAAATTATATGCTGTGCCATTACTTAGCATGACAGCAATATATCTGAATAGTATTATACAAAATATTGTTCATTAAATAGCTTCAGTCAAGACGTGACCATCAATATTTTCAAAAGGAAGGTGCTAGATTGTAAGAAATGTCCTGTCATCCTAAAATCGTTAGATTTGGTTGAGAAGTAAAGTTTTATTTTTGTTCTCATTTGAATTTTATCCTGCAAATTGATTCTTTCCCTAGGAGTTCAGTATTTTTTGGCTTACATTTTGATAGTTGCAGTTTGTAATGGATCAGCACCAAAGGAAGACCCTCCACTCAGTTAAAATGTAATATTAATGTAAAAAGAGGCCTTGAATCACATATTGAAAGGTTACCACTGACACACAATCTTGGATGCTATCATAGGCTGTATGTTCAACTGGCTGTTTTAGGAGGTAAATTAGGAACAAAAATGGGATGTTTTCCCGTGTGTGTGAGGGATTAATTTGGGTCGAGGAGGATCCCAGATATGATCTGACCACAAGACAAACAGCTGGATAGATCCATTTTAAAAAATGGAGCTCGGTTTGTTCTGGGAATAGCTCTGTGGTGACTTAAAGGCCATTGTTAATCCTGTAGACTTGTTGGACAGTAAATATTCCATCTTCTTTCTGGACACAAGGGTTTGAAGTTCATCATTAATCACTCTCTACATATGTTTGAAACATGTATTGTGCTGTGCTGAATGATCCTGTTCTGTTTCTGTCTTGGATAGAATAGACCATTCAGTTGGTAGAAGTGCAAATATTTACATTAATTACATTCCATGTGTTTATATGGCTGCAAGAATTTGCAGCATCTGACATGTCTCCATCTTCTATGCAAGGACTATGAGCTCAAAAGCATGTTACTGATCTTTTGCTATAGAGCATCCTGGTTTCATCAGGATACACTTTGTGTTTATTATCCTAATTCACCATGTTACATAAAATAAGTGGTTTTGTCCATAGTTTTGAGTGAGGGAATGCATCTGTCTTCATTTCACTTTATTTTTTTACTTGTCATTAAATTCTCTTCATACCTATAAATGTGATTTGGAGCAACGTTCCTTTCTGAGGCAGTGTTCTGTGATTTTAGACAAATGTTTTACTCCTCCCCAGCCTAACTGTGTAAGCAGGGGAATGGTCCCGCTATTGTGGGGAACTTTCCTGGCTTCTATACCACTTATAGACCAGTGAAAGGATCTGAGTCCCCGCTCCCACTTCCTTTACACCACGGCTTCCGTGATCCTGAGAGCTCCCCCTCCACTCACCTGAGTAGCAGGGTCCTCGAAACCCCAACAAGGCTGGGCCCAGGTTTCCTGGGACTTAATCCCCGACCTTGTAGTCACTAGGGGCAGGAGTTAGGGTGTCCCCTCTCCGAGGTGCTCTCTTCACACTGCATGCTTTCTAGGCCCAGTGATCATTTCATAAGGTTCTAACCAAATACAATTTATTAAACATCAACTGATTAAAGAGAAAAGAAGAAAAAAATGAGAATGGTTAAATGAGAACACACAGCCCTGCTCTGTAGCACAGGGACATCAAAACAGCAGTCTGCAGAGTGTAAGGACAGTCCATAGTCTCTTCCTTATAGGCCCCTTAGAGGCCCTGAATGTGCTGCAGGCTGGACACGCTTGCTCTGGCAGCGGCCACACAGACTCAAATTCTAAGTGGCCAAACCCCTCTCCCAGTCTGGCCTGCTGGGCCTCTCGGCTGGTGATATCTCCCTGCCCAGAGCCTCTCCCCACACTTTGCTGGTCCCAGCTGCTCACCACACCCAGCTGCAGGCTGTGCTGCTTTGCCAGTCTCCAGCTCCTTGCGTGGCTTCTCTGAGCACTACCAGTCTGCTGCTCAACACCGGGTCTGCGCTCCTTGGGCTGTGTGTGCCTGGCTCTGTTGCTGCAGGACGACTTCTCCACACAGCTTGCACTGCTCTTAGCTGTCTGTCTCAGCTCTCTCCTTGCTCAGAGACACCCAGAACAATCCCAGCTCACAGGGAGGACGGGGCCTGGCCTCTTACTTTCCTCACTGGCCTGTCCAACCTGTCAATCAGGCTGAGGTGGAGTGTTGGCTGCTTTCCATTGTCTCTGGGGTCTGTCAGTCTCATGGCCGTGATTTCTCATGGACCCTTCCCCTTTTGATACTGGGAGCTGGCGAACCAAAAACACCCACAGAGTTTTAGTAAGGGGCTAACAGTCCCCTTACATAACCATATGAGAACTTTTCAGAGCACAGTTCATTGAATCTTGCTTAAAACACTACTTTCCTCTTTGTACATGTTTGCTAATTCCTTTTTATCTCCTTGCCAAAAGATTCCATGAGGCTGATGTTCTTTGTTGATGAACATTGACCAGATGAGGCATCCTGTAATAGATATGTAAACCTCTGCTTCCACTGTAATGTGATGTCCTGAGTTGCTTTTAGGTAATCGCTATGGACTTACCTGCGTTGCCTGGGTCCGTCAGGGCTCATGCTTCTCCCTAGTTCTCTTAATTCCTTGTTCTTTCCTTGCAACACTGACCCACAGGGCTGCCTTACTGGTACTTTAAGTCCTTTTCTGAGTACTATCTAGATATGCTCTAGCATCTCAGAGAAGTTGATTGATTTTGATGTGCTGAGACAGGGCTTAAGGATGCTTTTTTTTTCATAGCACAAATGACAGTGATATTCCCAATTCTTGTTGAAAGTCAATAGGAATTACACATCTGAAGCTTGACCCAGTTAGTGAGAACCTTTCTGCTGTCTTCAGTGGGAGCTTAATGTGTACTGTGTGGGTGCACCTATGAAAATCTCCCTTTAAAAGCCGGTATTTTTTTATGCAGTTAAGAATGGGAACACAAAAATAATTATTTAAGGCAGTGACCCCATTGAACTAAAATGTTTCCTAGAAAAAGTATGTATAATTCTGTTGTACAACGTTGCCTCCATTTAAACCAGGGCTTCTGTCAGGGCAGAAATAAAGAGGATTTTTAAGTGAAACTCGCAAGGCAGAAGAGCTCAGTGTAGATGAATAGTTTTAAGAACTGTAAGCTGAGTTTCTAGAATGTTGACAGCACTCACTGGTATTTCTGGCTGATCATGCAATGGAGCCAGAATGGAGTATCACAGATGTACCTTCATTTAAGTAACAGAGCTCAGTACTCATTCCTACTTAAATGAGAACCTGTTAATAGTTCTTCATTCACCAGGGGGCTACAAGTTTTTGTAAAATATAATGAAACGAGCCAATTAGCCCGTCATAAGACAGGATTTTCAGGTCTCTCCTCCACGACAGTCTTCTCTCCTGAGCCTCCTGTCTCTTACTCCATGTCTCTGTCTCTCCCCTCCTCCTCCTACTGCCTTCCCCTCCCTCTCTCAGCTCTCCTCTGCCTTATGCCTCTCTCTCCGTCTCTCTCTTTCTCCACTCTCCTCTGTCTCAGTCGGGGATGCATGCTCGTCCAGGCCCTGGCCATGTACGTCACCGCCCCGCCCCCCCCTTTGCTTCCCACCATGGCGCTCGGCTGACTTCTGCACCGCTCAGCTGGGCTGCTGTGTGGGAGCAAGCAAAGCAAGCGGCCCTTTGGGCTCCTCCGTGGCGGCCTGGCTGAGTGGCGCAGAAGTCAGCCGAGCGCCACGGTGGGAGATGAAGGGGGACGCGAAAGGGAGGTGCCCCCTGGCCATGTACGTCACTGCCCCACCCCCTTTGCCTCCTGCCGTGGCGCTTCCCTGACTTCTGCGCTGCTCAGCCGGGCTGCCGCGGGGAAGCAAGCATGGGGGTGCTGCATGGGGACCGCAGCGCCCAAACAGCCGCTTGCGTCGCTTTCTCCCCCATGGCAGCCTGGCTGACTGGTGCAGAAGTCAGCAGAGAGCCACGGCATGAGGCGAAGGACGTGACTCAGGCAACAGCGCCTCCCAGAGGGAACAGCCAGTATTTCAGCATTAGTCATAGACATTGGGCTGCTATATATATGATTCTATGAATGGTTACATGGAAGAGAAAATTGGAATAAGCAGGTACAGCATCCCCCCACTCATGTGAGTCAATTACAGTAAATGTGTATCTGCTGCTGGTAACTAGCTTATTTTCAGTGTTTGCATGTCACTTTTTCATAGTTGCTATCAACTAGTTGCCAGTCTGCAATGCAAGAACCTTTGGAAATTTTTAAATCTTCAGTTAACCCATTTTCCTGACAGGAATTGAATCGAGAATTAATACAGTTACGTTAAATCAGAACAGGCACCCAGTTTGGTGTAGATTATTTTAATGCTCAGTTGGGTAAGTTCAGGATAGTCACTGTGTTATTTTCCATTACAGAAATGTTCTGAACAAAAATTCTGCTACCAAAATAACTAATACAGTTTTGCCTGGGTTTCTTTGCAGACTGTCTCCAGATGTTTTAGCTCAAAATAGTACCTAATGGTTTTAGGAAGTAATCAATAATTCTAAATACTGTTGTAGATCATAACACATAAAATATTAATACTCTCTGTCTTTTAAGAATGTTTCATATTGTTAGTGCATTATTGAAATGTTCATATATTAAATGATTTAGATAATTGCAACACACATTATTTTTTATATAGACTGTGAATTCATTGGTACAAAGTCTCCTATATTCTGTGCAAGTGACTGAAGTTTCCTGAGACAATTTTATCGATTAATCTTTATGCTACTGACATGCTGATATTTTTCTGCAAGACTGGAATGTATGTGTAAAGAACAAAAACCATTTTTTCTTGTAGTTATATACTTAATAATATTATATAACATTCTCCTTCTTCCCCCCCCATTCCCTCCAAAAATGTTTCAATGCTCCATTTACTGGACATGTTTATGGAATAATCTTTGTAAAGCTAGGTTTAATTTTTAGTTAAAAGGCACCAATAAGGCACAGGGTTTTGTTGGCATGGTAGCTGGGCAGTTCGAGGCATTAGAAACTGGGTAGAAGGAAGACTGTGAACTGTAGTAGGGTCTGAAGAATTGGATGCACTTCCGAAATCATGGAGCAGGTTAGATTTCATACCTTGTTGCACCACTGAAAGGAAGTTTTAAAATGTGCAAGGGTTTATGGGGCGAAGGATGAGAATGTGGAAGAAGGCTGGGATAGTGTGTATATCAGTGCTTCCATTGTGGTTTGGGTTAGAGGATATGACATTTAATTACAGTAGCAGTCCTGATGTGTATTCAACAACGCTTGGTTGTGACCAAGCAGAGGCAATCTAAAATTACTGCTTTTGTGTGTCTGATGGCAGATTTTCTTTTAATTACTGACTTGAGATTTCTTAATTGTAATCAGATTATTTTATTTTTTTATCACTTCAGTTAAAATATATTGATTTTTATTTTATTTTTTTTCTGTTTGAAGAGTGTTCAGGGCTGTCTGTTTTGGGCCAGATTTTTTTCTCAGACTCTGTGTAACCCATACATCTAGTGAGTATAGTTTACTGTCCCATGTAGTGGCACTTTGAGCACTTAAAGTAAAAGATAAGAACAAGTGAGTGCTACAACCTGAGTTGAGAGCCAGCTGACTTTATAGCTCAATCTATATGCAAGAGGCTTTTGCACAAAAAGGAGCCGCCTACAAGGCCATCTTTTTGTGGAAAAAAACAAAACCCTCTTGTGTAAGAGCCGTTCTTCCTGAAAAAAATGTGGAGGAACAGCTCTTACGCAAGAGGGGGATTTTGCACAAAAAGGAACTGCGTAGATGGCTCCTTCTTGCGCAAAAGCCTCTTATGGAAAAATGTAGCCTTCTTACTTATGCCTCATTACTTTGCCTCATTTGCATATTTTTTGTGCAAAACGGGGCTGTTAGTCTGTAACTTTAAAGAAACAACAAGCACCTTAGAGACTAACAAAAAAAAAAGTTATGAGCTTTTGTGGGCAAAACCTTGATGAACAGATGAGCACTCTGCATTAGATTGCAATACAGTCCTTGTATGAGGTGAATTGAAAATACTACCTAAACATTTACAGCACATTTATTTTTTTATTAAAAATATTTGCAATGGTGAGGATTGTAAATTTTTTATTCTGTATTGTAATCAAAGTCAATATATGGGAAAATGTAGAAAACATCAAAATACAGGCAATCCCTAAGTTACGCGGATCCGACTTATGTTGGATCCGCAGTTACGAACGCGGCCGTCTCCCTGATCTCCAGCAGACCAGGGAGAGGAAGCAAAGCGGCGGAGCACGCGGGCAGCGGACAGCCCAGACGCGTCTGGGCTGTCCGCTGCCCGCGTGCTCCGCGGCTTTGCTCTGCTTTGGCCTGCAGACCAGGGAGACGGGGAGCAAAGCAGAGCAAAGCCGCGGAGCACGCGGGCAGCCCAGACGCGTCTGGGCTGTCTCGCTGCCCCCGTGCTCCGCGGCTTTGCTCCGGACGCCTGCGGTACAGCAGTTGGGGCGCTGCCGGTTGGTCCCGTAGCGCCGCGCTGGGCGCTACTGGACCAACCCGGCAGCACCCCAGCTGCTCTGCCCCAGGCGTCCCCAAATCAGCCGCTGCTGAAACTGACCAGTGGCTGACTACAGGAAGCCCCTGCCCCGGGCTTCCTGGAATCAGCCGCTGATCAGTTTCAGCAGCGGCTGAATCTGGACGCCAGTTCCGACTTACATACAGATTCAACTTAAGAACAAACCTACAGTCCCTATCTTGTACGTAACCCGGGGACTGCCTGTATTAAATAAATTATATTCTATTAGCACCATGATTAATCATATGATTAATCATGATTAATGTTTTAATTGTTTGACAGCCGTACTTTTAAATCGGTTAGCTGTGTTCAATTATTGCCCATTGTTCATTAGTTAAGCGTTCACTTTCAAATTTAAACATAAATTGAAAGATAAGAATCAAGGCCCTGGTGTTCTGCTGTTGCAGAGTTTTTCACATAATTTCCCATCTTCTGCTGAATTTGCTGTTTCAGCATATTGTGTTATATATTTGTGTTTTTTCTAAATCTGTGTGGAGGAGTCCTATGCTCTGAGCCTGAGTTTAATTTGATCTGCTTTTGTCTAAAGAAGCATAGGCATTAGTTTTTATTAGATACATAGGACTGTGTATCTTAAATCTTTTGCCACATGTACATTTTCAAGTAAAAACAGAATAAGAAGACAGACAAGTTCATGATACAGACTCTTTGCTCCCATTCCTGTAAATGCCTGTCTTAGAGAGGTATTAAATCTAGGATATCCATTATAAACAAGACCTACATGGTGGGGGGAGAGTTGTACTATGGAGATGGCACTATTAGACTTGTTAAAGAAAATGCACATTGGAGGAGGATTTTTCATCTTTCTGAAGCAAAGAAGATCACTGGTGGACACAATGAGAAACTAAGGGATGACAGCTTTGGTCTAAAATAATGTAATTTTGACTTAATTACCTAAGGTCAAATCCTGTCATTGACCCTGCTTTTGAATGAGCTTAAAGGAAAAATCATTGGCAGGATGTAGGTATTGGCTCTTACAAAGAAATATTTAAAAATTTGATTTACAAATCTTCTTATCTTACTCTACCGCAAAGTTTTTCCTGTGGGACAACAGAGTGATGTCATCACATCACTCTGCATCCCACAGCTCCTCCCCCTCAGCCACCCGGCCTCCTGCCTCTCTCCTCTCTGCTGCTATCCCCATAATGGGGTCAGCAACTTATCGATTTGTGAGAGATCTAAATATGGATCTCTGACTCCTCAACAGTAGCACCTTGAAAGTAAGCTGCTGCTGGGTTTGTGGTGACAAGGGCAGGTGGCGGGGAGGCCCATGGTGGGGGTCTGGACTGGAGCACGCTCCGGCCCCATGAGCCACCACACAGCACCTGGCTGAAGCTCCAGCAGCTGCCATGTGGTGGGTGGATGCCGGTGTTATATAAATAGCTGCTCTGTTGCGCTGATGGCGGGATGGGCATGGTGGGATTGGGGAGAGGGAGAAAGTACTGGGCTGGCAGAGGGGGAGAGGGAGAGAAGGGGCCCTGTGTGGTGTGGGGAGGGGGAGAGGGGGCTGGGCTGGTGGAGGCTGGAGGGAGGAAGGAGAAGGGACCCAGACTGGGGAGGGAGAAGTTGGGAGAGGCCCTGGCTGGTACAGCTGCAGCCCGGCCCTCCTCAGTGGCCAGGGGGAGAGCTAGGGTTGCCTATTCTCTGCGACAGAGGGCTTGGTGAGCGCAGTGAGCAGGGGGAAGCAACCCCCTATTTATTTTTAAAATTTACTAAGACGTACTGTTGAGAATTTAGGCTTTCTGAGATTCTAACTCGTTATTTTTGTTTTGTTTTAAATAGCCAAGGAAGAGCCTCTTGCCATTCTTTTGTGTGGAATGGGATTTGTTTTAATGGTTGGTTTTAAAAGCATAAGTGGGAATGGCTTCTGTTTTTGCTTTCGTAGTTTCTGTGTGTGGCTTGTCATGATGTCTTGCTGCTATTTGGAAGACTTGCTGGCTTTAGTTAAGATCTATATATTTTTCTTTTTTGTAAACAGAAATGGTGAGATGACAAACTTGATCCAAATCTGAAATGAATTCATTGTGGTTGGACCCCTTCACAGATTTTTTTTTTTTTCCACATCTGCCTTCTTGAAGGATCAGAGCCTGATGCATTGTTGAAGCTCCATTTCAGTGCGTAAATCCACTGACTAGGTAAACGCAGGAGGTTGTAATGATTATTTTCTGAATAGACAGAAATCCAGGGCAACAAAATTTCCAAGATCAAAGTATTGAAGATACTGACACATATTGGAATAGTATATTAGCTTAAGTTCCATGAAGATATGCCCTTAATATAGACGAGGTAGGTTTATCTGTGGTCCCGATTTTGCAAAGGTTTCCTCATGTGTTTTACTCAAAATCAGTGACCTGAACAACAACGTGTAACATGAAGCAAGTATTTAAGCCTTTGCAAGCCAGGGATTGTTACAAAATCATGCTGTTATGAGAGCTAATGTTATTCAACTCCTTCTGTCACCATAAAACTTAGACTTTGCATCCTACTGTGACAGAGCAAACTTTATTATCTACGTTGGAGAGAGAAATTATTTTAAAGCATTAATAAATTTTGTTTAAGAATCTTTAAGGGAAAATAGTTTTTGATTATGGCATTTAAAAAAAACTTTCCAATTGTTATAACAGCTATTTTTGTCAAATGAGTATTTTTTATGGCTTTTTTTAATCTCCATGCTACATAAAGTAAATGAAAATATGTAGCCCTTTTTCATTACATACATATTTAAGTATTATCTGGTTGCAACTGATCAATAAAGAAAACTTTTGTAGCTTACACCAGACACGTCTTGACCTTAGATTCTACTGAGATGTATGCTCCTAGCAAAATGAATGAAAATGTATTTATCATGTTGCTGATCTAGGACTCTGTTCAGATTTAACTATTAGAAACAGCCTAGCATCCTCAGTCAATGTCTTACAAAATGGCATTTTAATGGAGAGCTTTAACTAATTTGGATACCTACTGAATTTCCTTTTCAAAAATGTCATTGTGCACGTGGACACCTTCATGCAAGATCCATGATTATTTTTCCCTAATAGTAAACTTGCACTAAAATCGAAACGATTCCTTTTATTTTTGGTTTAGGTAATTCACATTACAGTAAACTTCCGATAATACGGCACCTTTAGGACCCAGGGGGTGCCGGATTATCAGATATGCTGGACTATCAGAAGGGGGGGCTATGAGGGGTCTGGAGTGGGGTGGGAGGGGATGCCACCCCAGACCCCTCATAGCCCCCCCTTACGATAGTCCGGCTCTGCCCCAGGCATCCCTTATTCAGCTGCTGCTGGTCAGTTTCAGCAACAGCTGAATAGGGGATGCCTGCAATAGAGCAGCTGGAGTGCTGCTGGGTTGGTCCCGCAGCGCCAAAGGACGGCGCTGCGGGACCAACCCGGCAGGACCCCAACTGCTCTGCCCCAGGCGTCCGGATTCAGCTTGCTGGTAAAACTGACGCTGCTGGTCAGTTTCAGCAGTGGCTGAATCCCGACGCCTGGGGCAGAGCAGCTGGAGTGCTGCCGGGTTGGTCCCGCAGTGCCAAAGGACGGCGCTACAGGATCAACCCGGCAGCACCCCAGCTGCTCTGCCCCAGGGGTCCCCAAGTTAGCCGCTGCTGAAACAGATCAGCGGCTGATTCCAGGAAGCCCGGGGCAGAGCAGCTGGGGTCCTGCCGGGTTGGTCCCTCAGCACTGTCCTTTGGCGCTGCGGGACCAACCCGGCAGTACTCCAGCTGCTCTGCTCCCGGCTTTCCAGATTCAGCTGCTGGTCAGTTTCAGCAGCAGCTGAATGGGGGAAGCCTGTCCGGCTGCCCCAGCACTTCCGGGTTCCTGATGGTGCCGGACCATCAGGAGTCCCGGAGCGTTGGATGCCGGACTAATGGAGTTTTACTGTATTTACAATCTGGGTTCCAGTTGTGGGGTGAACTGATCACAAGATGTCACACCCATTCTATCAAGATATTGAGTTCTTGCTGGAAAGTATCAGTACTTGATTAATCAGCAGTAATTACGTGCCATTGCTTTTAAACCATTCATAAAAATATTTAATGTAACTGTTCAGTTTAGTTTGCTTCACCCCTCATTGAGACAAAAAAGCAATTAGTCTCCAAGTTTAAATTTTCTCCACTAATGCTTCTTCCTCCAGTTCTGTGTTTATAAGTGCTAGGGTTCTAGTTATTTTCCTCCAGTGTGCCATACACTTATCAAGGCATTCATACTACTTCAGGAGAGATGCTGGTGTTTGTGCTGATTTGGAATCCTATTATAGCTGTCCTGGATATTGAGAATAGAGGTTGAGGGAATCTTTTGCTTACTGCTTTTACGTTTAGCTTTCTCTATTTCACTTATTTGTAAACTGAAGGCTGCCCTGTTAATTATATAAATGGGGAAAATCCCTGACTATACATGGTTCAGAGTCAGTGACTCCAGTTAAGTCTAAAATAAGGATATTAATTCATATAATCACAAGCTCCTTGGGTATCTGTATTTGTCATGCTAAGAAAGTATCATTTTAAGGGCATACAAAACATTTTTAAAATGTATTTGGTGTAAAAAGTAATACTTGAGCATAAATGAGTTTTAAATTCCCTTTTAGTGTCTCGTCTTGTTTTGTTGAATACTGTCTCCTTTATCAAAGCTCTTTTTTTGTCTCTTATCTGCTCTTGCTGCTTCAGCATAGCTGAATTGACTCATCTCTAACTGTAGAGAGAGAGGTTTTGCTTGCAGTTTCATGGGAGTTTTACCTCCCAGCTCTTTCTACATAGGAAATTCTTTTGTAAATAAGGCCTGACTTAAATCATGCTACTGTAAAAAATAATGAAAAGCAAGGAGGGATTTGGGCATTCTATTTTGCATAAAATGATACGAAACTTGAATTCTTTCAGGGTGGCTGTCACTAATCCTTAATGTTTTCACACCAACATTGTTTTTTTTCTTTACATCATTTTAGTTCAAATTAAAATAGGGAAACATTATCCGCATAGATATAATTTGAGCATGACGCTTCCAGGAAAAGGTATGGTAGAGTTAAAACAATATTTAAATTATCCTGGAGTATATAAAGGATATAAATCCGCTACATTTAGTGGAAAGCAATTTAAAAAAAACACTAGGTTTGGGCATTTTATAAATAAACCTCTGTTTTGCTTTAGCTTATATATACATATTTGCATGACTCTTCGATATCTGAATTTATTCTTACTCTTTGGGATTATTTGATGCTCAGAGAAATAATGTTTTTAAATGCCTGATGTCAATTAGGTTAAATTTAGGAATGGCAACAATTTAAGCAGGAAATGATATACTGTGTTCTTCTGTGGTGCTTTCCAGCCAAAACACATGTGAGCTAATCCCCATCACATTCCTGTAAGGTAGATAATTGTTACTATACTTGTTCTGTAGCTAGAATCATAGGGTATGTCTGCTGCAGCTGGAGAGGTAGTTTCCAGTTTTAGTAGACATGTGCATTAGCCTTGACCTGAGCTGCAGTGGCTCAGGCTAGCTGCCAGAGTAGAATCCCATTCAAGACCCTAGATAAATGCTTGGGCAGCTTGCCTATACTGTTGCAGCTACACTATTTTTATTGCTAGGCAGAGCTAGCATGTACAGGTCACTCTACCTGAACTGGAAATTATTCCTGTGGTGCAGTGTAGATGTACCCATAAAATTATAGGGCTGGAAGGGACCTCAAGAGTTCATGTAGGTCAAGTTCTCCTTAAGCCCCGCACAGTGGCTCAGAGGGCTGCAGTGGGAAGAGAGCTCTCTTCCCTGCCAGCTGGGAGCTGCCCAGATAAGCCCAAGCCCCAACCCCCTGCCTCACCTTGAGTCACCTCTAGCCTTGTTCACCTCCTCTTTCTACGCCCCCCGCCCTGTGCAGCTCAAAGCCCACAACTCTAGCCCAGAGCCTGTGCCCTCTCCTGCATACCAACACCAGCCCAGAGCCCCTCCCAAAACCTGAAAACTACCTCCTGCACTGTAAACCCCTTATCCGTAGCCCCACCCCACAGCTTGCACCCCCAGCCAGAGCCCTTGCACCCAAGCTCTGCCTCAGCTCTGAGCCCCCTCCCTCATTCAGGCCCCCCTCCAACCACATCAGTTATGTTATGTGCACTAATATGGTGCACATAAGAAAATTCATTCCACTCAGGAGAAGGGAAAAAATAGAGTGAACACTGCATGTAGTCCATCTGCATTATGCTAAGATAGGTATCTCTTTACTCTGTTCTTAAAAACCCTTCAGCGGTGAAGATTCATCACTTTCCCTTATAGTTGGGCTTGCTGCCTTTTTTTGAACATCCAAACTAAATCTCACTTTCTGCAAACTAAGCTAATTATGTCTCGGGTCTCCATGTCCACCGAGGAGAGTGCAGTTGATCACCATCCTCTTTATAAGCCCTCTCTTTGACTGAACATGCGTCCCTTACAGCTGCCATCTGGTGCCCCCCATAGGTTGGCGTCCTGGGCAGCTGCCCAGCTAGCCCATGCCTTAATCCGGCCCTGTCTGCCCCCCAACCTTTCTTTTTATAAAATTTGAATCTTTTTTTGTTGGTTGCTCTGAACTATTTCCAACTTGGCCATCTTTAAATATGGTGCCTGAAAAGAGATAAATGTGGAGATGAATGCGGGTATGGTTTGGCCAGGTTACAGAAGTCTGCTAAAAATGGAAATAAGTGCCAATGCTGTAGTAGCCTATTATTATAACTTAACCATCAAATTTTCTTTTGTGTCTCAAAGACCACATGGAAAATGGGGCTTTCAGTCCGTTCCTGGTTTCACTACTTTCAGCTAGTGCAAACTGTTGTCTGTGGCAGTTACAAATCCATTTGGAGGATGTTTGTAACAGCATGAGACACACTCTACACTTGCTGTGAGGCTGCAGTTGGCTATCATAGCCCTCAAAATGGGCAGCAGCAGCAGGAGGGGTATTTGACTTCAGGAGGTACTTTGATTCTCCATGTCCTTTGGGCTGCTTGTGCCAGCTCCTCTGTGAAGCCCTGGAGATGTATCAAAAGTGACATTATCTGGTAATCTTGCTTATGGGTGAATTCCCGCTTTTGCACGCTCTCTCTGTTTCTCTCTCTGCGTTAAATTTGCACTCTCCACTAGTGGAGGTGGCTTTGGTCCAAACCACATGCACCAGCCAGTTAACAAAAATATATCATGTTAATCTAATTTTAAATTACGTATGCCACTCAGTTTGAGTTTAATATTATCACTGATAGTCCTCCATAGGACAGAAGTAGCAATTGTGTGTCCCATTTTCTTTCTCAAGGGCAGTTTTCATCATATAGCTGAATAATCCCCTGAAAGTAGGAAAATCTTTCTAGGCTTGCCCACTAACTTACAATTTATCCCCTTTTGTAGAGGAAATGGTTTCAACCTGAATTTTGCCAGCAAAACAGCATCAAAGTTTGATTCCTAGGAAGAAAGTGAGAGAATGTGTCCTCTGCTTCCATCCAGTGATTCTCTCCCTTCCCAGTTCCTTTCACTGAACATTGTTTCCCATGGATGTTGTGTTACATCCTGTATGATATTACAAATCTATGTAGGACAAAAGAATTACGTTGATTTGAAAATAATGGTAAAAGACTGAATCCATAGCTGGATGAATTTAAAACCCAGACCATCTCTAACCTGTTTGGTTATATGTCCTAACTGCTGAATTGTAGACATTTCATATCAAAAGCCCACAGGGACCATTCCCTCTCTTTAATGTTAACAAGTTATTCTAATACATCAACTTTTATAAGTGCAGTAGATTTGCTGGCAGTGGGAGATGTAATACAGACTGATCTTGCAAACTGAAAACAGCATCTTCAATCCTCTGTTTTTCTTCTAGAAATAGAGGGCAGGAATCCTTTATTCATCAGGTACTCAACTGAGATGCTGCTTCACACATCCTTCCTTTCCGCTCGGATGTGCTCAGTGTTGCACTGAATTTATAGAGCAGTTAACTAATTGTTTGTGTTGTGGATAATGAGAACATAAAACCCCAGCTGGATACACTTATTTTTCAATATGCATCCTGTATGAATGCATTGGGTGGAGGAGTTGGGCTCTATATTAGGGCTGATTGAAAATTTCTCATTAAAAACATTTTAAATTAAAATCGATTTTTTTTAAGCTAAATGAAATTTTTGTGAGAACTGTCTTCTGCAGAAAATGGATTTTTTTGGTCAAACTTTTTGGCTGTATACTGAAAAAAAATTAAACCTACGTTTACCAACTTTCACTCAGTATCCCTACACTCCTCTATTTCACTTGCTTTCACACTTCTGCTCTCTAATCCTTGCATTGTGGTTCTTGTAGACTCTTAACACCAGTCCATAACTGACCTGGATTTGCTTCCAAAACATTTTAAGCCTCCATTTCTGAGGGAGTGACTAAGGGCTGTGCTAAGAGATGATGGATGGTGTGGAAAATTAGTGATATTGTATGAGAAATTAGATCAAATGTACTGTTGATTAACATAACTTGGGTGCATGAAATCTATAGTGACACAAGCTCTTTATTAAGATATTCCCTCCAATTTTTTCCATTTACATGTAGAATAAATTTTGTACCCTGAAACATTTAGGGATGTGCACCACCAATATAAATACTTGCTGCCAACTGTGGCTCTTCTAATTAGCTGGGCTGCCCAAGTCCACAGCTTACGGGGAATGCTGCTGCTAATATCTTGGGACAAGGGACTGGAATGATCTGAACTGCCAGTAATAGTCTTCTGAGAAAATTAGTCCTTTCCTTTCAGTGATGCAATCAAATATTAAGTGAACCAAGAATCTGAAACTGCTTTTTTGGGTCTGAATCTGAAAGCTTCCGAAGCCCTGAATTCCCATTGTTTTCACTGGGAGCCAAAAGATATCAGAGCTCCCCCCCATAAAGACCATAGCACCTCAGTGTCAGTCACTCTTTTTCTGTTTGGGCATGCTCCCCATTTGTCTGAGAGAACAGGGTTATGGCCAGATTATCAGCATGTTAGAATTCTCCTTAACATCTTAATGCCTCACAAAGACTGAAATTTTATATGCAACACGCTGGCAGCTGAGCTGCTCTGGGAACATATGGGTAATGAACAAGTCATCCCTGTGTTGCAATTTATTTTTGGTTTATTTGAAAAGTCTGTGGCTATTTCTCACTGTGGATTATGCATGGAGAATGAATCCTAAACCCTGGACCCATTTAGCTGATTCTGTTCATCCTCTTCCTGGAACAGGAATATTGCCTTTGTATATTCTATTTTTTTTTGTCTATTATTGGTTGAAGAGAATCAAGTGACATAGCTACATTTCTTAAGACATTATTCCATAAGTTCCCGGACTATATCAGGATATTTTCTCATAACTGGCCTAAATTTTACTGTGCTGCTCACTAAAATGATGGTACATCTGCCATAGTTATACCACTTTAAGGTAACAGAGAATTCTGTTCTTGCATTACTTTTTGCCAGTCAAATGGCTACAGACTGATAGTCATTATTCAACCAAGCTTGCTTTCTCTCTCTCAATAAAAATTGTTGTAGTGATGTTTAGTACTTTATTGCTGGACCTCACTTAATTTTTCGTTAGGAACTCTGAAATGATAACCTTTAACTTATTGGTTTACAATTCATTCTTTAAAATGTCTGAGTATTATATGCTTAATTTTATTAATTTGCTTGGCTTTAAAGGAAAGGAATTTTAAGCAAAGATGATACTTGGGTCTATTAGAGCTGCTATTACCCAAATGTAATACAAGCCTAAACAGAATGTTTGTCAGGCACTCGAGAATGAGGTTTGAGGCTGTGAAATGGCTATTTTAAAAAAACCTAAAGAAAGCTTTATGAAGAAGTGAAATCTAATGTTCTGCATCAGCACAATACACAAATTGACAAGAAGCCAGTGTTGCATGTGTGTGAGTGTGTGTGTTACTCCAATCAATCAGTTTTTCAGTTTAGTGAAATGTGTTAAAAGCAAATTGTAAAGCAAATAGTCAGTAGAGAAATGAAAAAGCCCTTCAGATGTTTTGTACTGTTGAGTTGACAGATTCAGAAAAGACGCGGAATTGGCTGCCTGTTTTGTAGCTGCTCATTCTAATTTGGGGATAGATTCAACTTCACTAGAGTTCTTCACTAGTCTTGAGCTAATTAAAAGGTGCTGCAGCTTTCACTGGAGGGGGAAAAAAAGTCTATCTTGGCATGAATTGTTTGACAGGCTGCATGGAGGTCAGATTTACTTTAAAATCTATTTCTGATATCGGAAATTTCAGTGAACTGTTGTATTAGACCATATCTTGGCTTCAGAATACCCATGTGCCTCTCTGCTCCAAACTGTAACTACATGTACAATGGCAGGATGTCGCTATTGCTTTCTGATCCTGGCTTCCTCCAAAACCAATAGCATGTAAGTGCCGTGGGTATTCTGGGGAAGAACATTGCAGAGCAGAATTTAGGGGGTCAGAGGATAGTTCGCATGTTTTCATGCATAGGCTCCTGATACACACTCAGCCACTCCTGCATCTTTTTCCACTACTACAGGTTGGATCTTGCTAGTCCTGCATCCTTGGGACCTGACTCATCCCAAATGAGGGAATTTGTTGAGCCAGCCCCTGCCTGTGGCCCTAGGATTCTGGAGCAGCCTCTGCCTATAGGCCCTGCTGCAGGCAGGGGCTTTGTTAGAGCAGCCCCTGTCCACGGTAGGGCCCCCATGAGGCTGGAGTAGTCCTCTGCCCAAGGTAGGCGGGGAGTTTCTCCAGCCCCATTAATTTAACCTTAATAGGTAAGCCTCATTTGTTAAGGGTGTAGCTTACCAGTTAACTGGTTAAAACTTCGCATCCCTACTAAAGATCTGTCTCCATAGATATACGAAGTGCTGCACAGAATCTGGCTCACTTTTTTAAATGCGTGGGTACATAATATTGTGTTAAACATTTGGGCCAGGTTGCACAATTATGCAAGGATAGAAACTCTGGTTGCCATGTGGTGAAACCTACAGGAATACATCCAACCAATATTGGCAATCTGAACAGAAACAGAAAGAAAAGGGGATAGAGAGCCTTGTGCAGTGTGGTCTGTACTCCACTTCGCAGTGTTCCCTCTAAGCTCAGCTCTTGGACAGCCTCCCAGGAGAGATTCAAATGCCACCAGATGATTAGCAGAGTGCCCACAGCTGGGAGCATGTGTTTCTTTGGGTGGTTCACATACACAGATGCCTTGGTTCATATAGGAAAAAAATTATTCTGCACACATGGGAAAAATTAGAGGGAACACTGACACAGACAATTTTATGTATACTGCTAACAGGATATTGTATGTATTTTCATAGGGGTTGTGTTTGGATGAATTCCATCTATGCTCCCTTACGGTGGAGCTGTTCCTTCAGAAGCAATATAACCTTTAATGTTTAAGAAAAGGTTCAAAATCACTTGAACACTTTCTAAAGCTAAGGCTGGGAATAATGAATTCCCTTGTTTACCTAGCCCAGGGATAGGTCTATGTACTATAAACTGATAGCTTTGACCTCAGAAGTCCACTTACTACTGGCTGTGGGTGGCTTCAGGTCTCAAGCAGTCCCATGTGTGACATGCCATTTGTGGTTTTGTTACATGCCACTAGATACTGTTCAGCAAAGAGCAGGGCTGAGCTCATCAAGGCATTTTTACGTCAGCCAGATTTAAACCAATTCCCTAGAGATGACAAGCTAATGGTTTGTCCACAAAGCCACAGCTTTCCTTATTTCTCTTTGAAATGAATAGAGCTGGAATGGAGTCATATGCTGCATTGTGATAACATAATGCTCTTATAAAGCTATTCATTATGCAAGCAGCTTTGGTAGACAAATTAGACATGCAGAATTTTCAGATTTTGCCTTATTCAAATTTTAATTAACTTTGTGTAATAAGCTGTAAGCACATTAATATCAACAAAATACTTTGTGCAATGGCTGTAATATTCAGATGAAAAAGCCACAAGCATTGTTTTTATACAAAGGCCAGTGGAGTTTTAAATAGTATTGTCTGGTAACTGGGAGCATGTATTTCAGGAGAGAGATTATATTTCCCAGCAGATCTGAAACTGTAATATAGCAACGGAAGGTGTTTTCTTTAAAAACAAATGGTATTGCATGAATATTTTTTACGATTTATATTTTAAAAATTGATGGATGAATTTGCATTCTCCCGCTTGGACAGATGGTGTGATCCATAATAAAATACTCAGCAGCATACTAAAAAGGATTTTTTCTGTACCTACCATTTAAAAGCATGTTTCATCCAAATACCCAGGGAAAGTTTCAAAATGGATAGGTCTTCACTAATATGTTTTAACCTTGAGATATTATTTGAAATTCTCCAATTATCAGCAGAATAATTTCTTTACTGTGGAGAAAGTGTTATCTCTGGATTTGAGAAGGGGCAGAGAGACATGAATCCTGGGTTCTGGTCCTGGATGTGTTCCTAATTTGTGTGACTTTACGTGCTTAATTTCTGTGTGCCTCTTTACCCTATTTGTATATTAGGCATAATGACATCAGCTAGTTCATGTTTTGTGAAGTGCCTTGATATATGTGGATTAAAAGATAAGTGCAAATAAGTATAGTAATTGTTGTTTTCGTATCCATCACTTCAAGTCATGCACCACTTTTTTTTTCTGTCATCCAGGGATCTTGTAAGGAATGCAGTAATTCTGGATTTCAGGTTGTAATCCTGGTGGTCTGATCTCTGTCCTGTACATATTGCATGAAATCCAGAAAAGAACTGGCTATTACATGGCTTCTGAGAGAACTACTTCACACAGTGGAAAATTAACTCTTATGTAGTTTTTAATCAGCAGTAGTACTGGAAGTTGCAGTTTCTAGTGGAGTATTTTCCTTGTATCTCGTTGCTTTTTTTCAGATTGTTTACAAGTACAGGTTGGACCTCCATGAGCTGGCACCTTCAAGACCTGATCTGTCCCAAATGAGGGAGTGTGCTGGATTTGGAGAGGTTGCTGGGCGCTGTGTAGCTGGCTTGTGGGCTCTCCCAAGGGGCCACAAGCCCCTGATTGCAGGTTCTCCTCCTGGCTGTCAGCTCTGCTGTTGGCCCCAATTCTGCCTTAGCAACTACGTTGTCTTCAGAGGGTT
This sequence comes from Pelodiscus sinensis, assembly GCF_049634645.1. NCBI lineage: Eukaryota > Metazoa > Chordata > Testudines > Trionychidae > Pelodiscus > Pelodiscus sinensis. Next base: position 89,717,090 of record NC_134714.1, read on the forward strand.
TCATTGACCCTCACGCAAACCCACTAAACTCTAAACCTAATTAAGGAAAATGAGGTAACACAAGGCTCAGTGAGGGATAATTGGAAGACCTACCACAAACTGAAAACTAACTTGGAAAAGACCCAGATAAAACAGAAGCTCTTTCTCAGTATAATTGAACTTAGTATCCAAAAGAGTATGTACCTGCTAGGTGTGTTACTAAGTGGGAAGTAAGTGCCTTTAACATACTTCTCTAGATAGAGGGATTTGCTAAGGCATAAAACAGGTCTGGCAAAATATCAGTCTTGCACAAAGGTGTAATTTTGTGTTCTTTACCCTTCCTGAGAATTAGCAATTGGTTTAGTTGCCCAGTTAATAAACACAGAATTAGAACCTATTGTTCAGTTATGCTATTCAACTGTGCACTTATCATGCCTTGTTTAGCAGTGTGTGAGTATAATTCTGTATCACAAGTGGATCATGCACAGGGTAATGTCTGTATTGAGGAGCAAATGGTAGATGAGCTGTGTAACCCAATTGGAATAGCCCCTAAAATACGTACTTAGAATTGAGAGAATGTAGATATATATTTTTTTTTTAATAAAGATTTTTGATCCTTATGAGAAGAGGGATTTTCATTTTTTTTCCTAGCGGTCAAAGATGGAGTGAGTTGAACTGAATTCCCATTTCTACTACAAATTTCTTAATTACTCAGTGCTTTAGTTACCCATATGCAAGAAGAGGATAATACCACTTTTCTCTCACCCTTTGTTTGTCTTCTCTATTTTGTTAGTAAGATCTTTAGGATAGGGTACTGTCTCTTTGTAGTGCCTAGCACAATATAATCCCTGAGGATTACAGTTGAGGCCTCTAGACAAGACTATAATTTTATCAATAATAGCAATGGGAATTGAAGGTGCTCAGTATGTCCCAGGGCTGTTCCTAATTTATTTTTTCAGTGAGTTGCTAGTGGTATTTATACACAGCAGCTGGATGAACAGAAGAATGACCATATTGGGTCAAACTAATACCCATATCCATATTCTGATAATGCCAGGTACTTCAGAACAGGGTAACTTATCAATTGAATTATCTCTTTGTTGTCCAGTTCCAGCTTCTGGCAGTCAGAGGTTTAGGAATATGCAGAGCATGAGATTTGCCTCACGGACCATTTTAGCTATTAGCCATTGATGGACCTATCCTTCATGAATTTACCTAATTCTTTTTTTGAACCTAGTCATACCTTAACTTTCACAACCCCCCTTCCTCCCCTCCCCCTCTGGGCAACGAGTAGCACGGAGTTACTTCCTTTTGTTATCTTGAATTGTTGCCTATTAATTCCCTTGAGTGATCCCTGATTCATACGTTCTGTGAAGAGGTAAATCACACTTCCTTAAACACTTTTTCTTTACAAAATTATTGATATTCTAGACTTTGATCATATCCCCGCTTAACCATCTTTTCTAAGACTAACAGTTCCAGTCTTTTTAATCTTTCCTCTGTGGAAACTATTCCATACCCCTCATAATTTTTGTTGCCATGCTTTGTAGCTTTCCAATTCTAATGGGTTTTTTTTTAGATTGGCTGACCAGAACAACATGTACCATTCAATGTCTGGGCATACTTTGGATTTAGATAGTGGCATTATAACATCTTCAGTCTTACTGGCTATCCCTTTCCTAATGGTTCCTAATGTTCTGTTGGCTTTTTTTGACTGCTGCTAAATGTTTTCAGGGGACTATTGATGATGACTCCAAGATTTCTTGGAGTGGTAATCTCTAATTTAGACCCCTTCATTTTTGTATGTATAGTTGGGATTGTGTTTTCCAATATGCATTACTTTGCATTTATCAAACAAACTGTTTTCCTTTAAATTTTCAAGTTTTTACCAGTCAAACACTCACATGGATCTTTTTAGAAGTTTTGATATTTTTGGACTGCTAATGTGATGTTTCTTGGGGCTTTAACCACTGAAATTATAACTCTCAATGTATAGATTGTGTAAAGTAGTCCATTGATCTGTTCATCAGTGTTCAATAACGTACATTTGAAAAGTGGATAATGCCTTTGTGCGGTGAGTGATTTACTAGTAATCTGTAACAGCATCCAGTTAGGTGGGGCATCGTTTACTGAAATTGGGGCTGGCAATATTTTTTCAAACCTCTGTCTTTTTACTATTTGTAATAGCAGCAGAAAGGCTAATGTAAGGGGACTGTTACCCCTTACTAAAACTCTGTGGGAGTTTTTTGGTTTACCAGCTTCAGAAGGGGAAGGGTTCATGAGACTGACAGACCCCAGAGACAATGGAAAGCAGTCAACACTCCAGCTCAGCCTGACTGACAGGTTGTAAGTGGGGATTGTTCTGGCTCTGGCTCTGAACAAACAAGCTGTGTGCAGAAGAGGTCCTGCAAAGACAGAGAGCTGAAAGAGGAGTACAAGAAGAAGTCCTGCAGCGACAGAACCAGACACAGACAGGCCAAGCAGTGCAGACCCTGTGTTGAGCAGCAGACTGGCAGTGCTCAGAAAGCCAAAAGGAACAGAGAAACAACACAAGGAGCTGGAACTGGCCAAGCAGCACAGCCTGCAGCTGGATGTGGTGAGCTACTGGGACCTGCAAAGTGTGGGGAAAGGCTCTGGACTGGGAGAGGGGTCTGGCCACTTAGAGACTGAGGCTGTGTGGTCACTGCCAGTGCAAGCGTGTCCAGCCTGCAGCCCCTTGCAGCACATCCAGGGCTTCTAAGGAAGAGACTGTGAACTGTCCTTACACTCTGCAGACTGCTGTGTTGATGTCCCTGTGCTACAGAGCAGGGCTGTGTGTTCCCATTTAACCATTCTCATTGTTTCTTATTCTATTCTCTTTAATCAGTTGATGTTTAATAAATTGTATTTGCTTTGAACCTTATGAAGTGGTCACTGGGCCAAGAAGGCCTGCAGTGTAAAGAGAGCACCTCGGAGTGGGGACACCCTAACTCCTGCCCCTAGTGACTACAAGGTCAGGGATTAAGCCCCAGGAAACCTGGGCCCAGCCTTGTTGGGGTTTCAAGGGCTCTGCTACTCAGGAGAGTGGAGGGGGAGCCCTCAGGATCAGGGAGCCGTGGGGTAAAGGAAGTGGGAGCGGGGACTCAGATCCTTTCGCTGGTTCATTTCACCGGGGTGTATAGAAGCCAGGAAAGTTCCCCACAAGAGCGGGACCATTCCCCCGCTTACACTAAGTGCATACACATTTTAGCCCTCTCTTACTTCAGTTTACTACAACAGACAGTGGGAGAGAGTAGTTTCTCTGAATCAAAGACCATTTTTCTTCAAATATATTAATATAGCAAATGAAAGTGAAAGGTAACTGACTCCATAAATCTTCAGTAGTTGTGGTAGTTTTCAGTTTCTAGCTGGTAGATTGTTGACAAATTTGGTAGACGTGCTGAGGAGTGGATATGGTTAACTGCTTGCACTGTGCTTTCCAGGGCTTGTGTAGACTGGGTGGTGATACTGAGCATAAGTCTGGCAAAAATGTGGCAGTGGCAAAGCTCCCATAGACTTTGGTGAAGCCAGGATTTCACGCATTTTTGGAATACGACTAAGACATTATGTTAACGAAATCAAGGGCAAAATTCTCAGTTAATATTATCTTAATGTTTCTAGGTCATGTTCAAACAGCATAGAATTTTAGTACTGTCTTCAGTGGAGCAAAGATTTCTCTGTGTAAATTGGAACAATTGTGTTTCTGGTGTTACCTAAGTATGGTTAATCCTGCATTTTTCTTCTGAAAGAAAAGGCTAAAAACTATCCTAATTTCCAGCAACCCACGATAACCCAAATTTCAGTTCAAACAGATGAAACTTAATGTTTTCCCTAGAAACTGATGTCCCAGACTGCAAAATCCTGTTTGCAAGTACTGCACATCCAACAGGCCAATAATGGAAACTCGTCTCTTGCCTCACTTTCCTTGTAGATGCCGTGGATCACCAGGAGAGAGAAATAGATTTAATCCTTCTACCTCTTCATTAAATTTCTCCTTGGCCTCCACTCAGCCAGAGGTGCTTCATAAATGTTTGTGCGTGTAAAGTCTGTGTTCTCCCTACAATGCAGTATGAGGTACAGTTAACAGTTGGTGACCTTTACAAGAATCCCGAAGTCAAAGATATTTGTTAATTTTCAATCTCAAGTCAGTTCCAGCAGTCAGTCAATGCATTCAGATTTTTTAACTTCAGATCAAAGTTCCTTGTGCTTTAAGCGAGGGACATTTAATATTACATTTAATTAAAGAAAATCTGTCAACCAGATAAATAAAAGCCACTGCATATTTTTTTCTTTCATTTCCAAATTATCTGGATTTTCCTTGGACCAATCTCCTTAATATATATTTTTTTCTCCTTGCAAGTTTGAAAAAAATACTGCATATTTAGTATGGCAAAGTGATGGATAAGGGGATAGGGAAGAGATATGATAGCGGCCTAGGTGAAAAGTTATGGATATAATTTTTTCAATTAAAAATGCAGATGTGATGACACGAAAATATGTCCTAGATTTGTTTAGGTTGTGCCACTTTTAGGCTAAGATGAAAGCAGTGAAACTGTTTTGAGAGGGAAACAAATGTTTCAATTTTAAGTTTGAAACATGTTTCAGATTTTATTAAACAATTAAAAAAAATTAAAGGAAATATTTTGTTTCAGAATAAGCAAAACGTGGTGCTAAACCATAAAACCAATTTTGCTGTATGTCTTTTGCTGAATTTTTGTAGAAAAATTATTTTGGTCAACCTGACCTTAATTTCTAAACATTTTTTTTAACTACTAGTGAACTAAAATCAATTATTCATGGAGCTCTTCTTCAAAATACAGAAAAAGTGTAAGATCAAGGAAAAGAGAGCCAGACCAATTTCAGGTTCTTCAAGGTGCTTTAAGCAATGGGATGAAATAAATTGAAAACAGAATATTTATAAGAACATGCAGACAGAACAGTTTATTAGACACTCAAGTCTAACTGACCCTTAAATTTCCTACTGGTGGAGCTGAGATATATGTAGAATGTCTACAACTAGAATGAAGAAAGCACCAGAAAAAGAAAGGATACCTCATGTCTCTTCTATATGTCCTTTCTGTGGTTCCATATGGTATATATCTTGGCATTGGGTAAGAGCATGTAGGAAACCATGTATAATGTTTGTTAATGGGTTTCATCAAACTGAAATAGCATTACATATGGTGCAGGTGTTAACCATTGTACTTTAGTCCTTTGTACAAGTCATCAAAGGACTGGCTCACAATAAAGGAGATGGGTGAGATCTCTTGAAAAACAACCAATAGTCTAGTACCAATTTAAAGACTAACAAAACATGTAGATGGTATCATGAGCTTTTGTGGGCACAATCCACTTTTTTTATGGGTTGTGCCCATGAAAACTCATGGTGCCATCTACATGTTTTGTTAGTCTTTAAATTGCTACTAGACTATTGGTTGTTAAGTTTTTCCTGTTACAGACTAACTTGGCTACCCCCTGAAGCTTTTCAACTGAAGTTGGTCCAACATTGTGATGTTCCTGGATTGTATGAGGAGTAATTAACAGTTGGGGAACACTCTTATTTTGTAAATTCTATTTCGTAATTGATTGAAAACCTAAAATGTGAGTATTCTTCTGAGCAAACTGGCAAAATGAGAGTTTAAGTGTAGGGACAGGAGTGTGTTCTGCAAGTTACTTTTCCCAGAAGGTTAAATTCTTCTTGCCCTGTTCATATAACTAGTCCTATTGGCTTCAATGACTTGGAGTTTAGAATGAGGGGGAAGCCTCCCCCCCCCCCCAAAAAAAAGAGACTGGCTTAAAAAAAGTCACTTGCTAAAAAAAAAAAAAATCAATATTTATTCTCCAAACCACAGAAATGACAAGTTATTAGTAGGGCTTTATAAAGTACTAGCTAGTGTATTTGTAATACTACGCTCTGGACTCTGGGACTGGGAACTTTCAGCTGTATGATACAATCTGTAATATTTATTACAGCAATAGTTTTCTTAACCTGTAAGTTTGAAAGGATCGGAGCAGCCATGGTTTACTAAATATTGCTGAGCTTGATTTTCTCCTAGGTCAAACTATGCTCAGCACTGATTCAGATGAATCTGTTATGCAACTTGACAGCAGAGGGCAGTTTTTCTAGTGCAGTAGAGTAGAGCTCTGCAAATCTTTGGGTATCTGCATCTGTGGATGTAGTCGTGGATATCCACACCCCACTTTTGCGGATATGGGTGCGGATACACATTTTTAATTCAGAACCCTGCAGATTTGCAGATGCCTGCTTTCTATCCATGGGTATCCGTGGATGTGGATATGGATATCCTCAGCTCATTTTTTGTGGATACAGATGTGGATACAAAAGGTTGTGTCTGTGCAGGGCTCTACAGACGAGTTCAGTGCTGGTTTTTAAAACTTTTTTTATTACACCTTAAGGAACCAACTCTATGGCAGTAACTTGAAGTATAGAAAACTATGGCCTAAATATTAAAAAGTGACTAATGATTGTTCTCACCACTCATCCTCTGCAAATCAGCCCCCTTTCAAGTGTCTCAGGCTGGGCACCTTTAGCCCCTTAGAAAAAAACGTCTATAGTATTGTGTGTTTTAAGTCAATGCCTGGGATCCCTGTTTGTTATCCTTACTGATCAGATAAATAGAGCCCGTATGTAACTAATGAAGTCTGAATTTAGCATAACCTATTGAAAACAGCACATCCAGCCAACACTTTCTGGAACTATGGGGTGTAGATATAAATATTCTGGATGGGATTTAACATATAATTATTTGACTCCCATTTTAAACTCTACACAAAGTACATTAAGTTGATTTGCTGCATGACACCATAAAATATTTGATATTTAGATTTACTAGGAAGGGAAAGTTGATATGACGGAGAGCTTATTGTTTATAATGTTTAACATGCTGATTTGTAAGAGACACAATGAACTTGGATTGTAATTGCTTTCCTTATGCTTTTGTTACCTGATTCATTTTAGGTACTTTGAGTTGCACGTAGCAGTTACCCCCTTTTTTAAATCCTTAAATACTTTTTTAATCCTTAAAACAAACACCACTAAACTGTTTTTACCTCTTCTGTTATTAAATGACCTGAGTTAAATGGATTCTGTTCTCCATTCTGAGTTATATCAGCATACTGTTTTGAGGATAGTAATAGAGGTAATCTTCATCTGCCAAGTCAGTTGGAGCAAATTTAAAAGAGTTTTCTGTACAAAATGTTGGCTTAGTGTGGCTGTTTTAATTCTTTAAAACTCTCCAAGTGGAAACGTTTCAAAACTTTCAATTACAGCATCAGGGCAAACCATAGTTGAAGACCTGCCAAAGTACTTTTTGAAGAGGAACCACAAACATTTAAAAGTGATATTTTCCCCCCTTCTCCCCATCCCTCTTTTCCTTGGTGATTCTGCTCATGAGGTTTTTAGAGGCCAACAAAGCCCTACCTCCTCAGTTCAATGGTAAAGGAAAGGAGGAATCCTAGGTCTGCAGTCTGGCCTGTCTTTGCCACCTGATCTCTTCCAAAGCCTCTGCTGCAGTCTTGACCAGAGTACTAGCCCCTGCTGAAGCTGAGCTGACAGGCAATTTCTTCCAAGTCCCTAAAGTTGCTCTTAGCCTGGCTGCTTATGGCTATGATAGCATAGCCCTCCACTCTCTCAAGGCCATGATTGGGGATGGTTGAAAAAGGAGAACAGACAGGGGGCATGTAAAAATCTCCCATGCTTTGTTCTTTTAAAATCTGAAATATTTCTGGTAGCTGTATATAGGGTTACCACATGGTTTCAACAAAGATATCGGACACACTTGATATTACATCACAATCTACATTAGATCTTATTTAGAAAATACCAGGCATTTATTTTTTCTCATTTATATTTTCTCAATTTGTTTCCCGAACAGAGAGCTCAAATACTAGACTGTCCGGTTTAAAACTGGACACCTGGCAACCCTAGCTACATAGCTAGTTTTTAAAAAGCAATGAAGCACAGAAATTACTTCTAGTTTTCCAATCTTTGAAATTTCAAAGAATGTAGTGATGTTGACATTAAAAAAAAAATGCAGACCACCTCTAGCTGTGCAGTGCTCCTAACTCTCGCTAACTGGAGGCATGCTGTGCTCCAAATTGTACTTTAGCCTGTGCATTGGGCACAGCAGAGAGCGCCAACTTGTTAGCACTGTTCATCAGATACCTCTCTGCCAAGTTATTACAAATAATTTTGTGCACTCTGGGTGGGGTGGAAAGTCTTGAATGCAGGCTGAATGCTTACTCAGAATATATTTGTGTAGAGGTGTGAAGTGCAATGTGGTGATCGTCAAGTGATTGTCCACACAAATTTCACTCTTGCTGCAGGTGTGCCCCAAAATTGGAATCTCTCTGGACAATACATCTCAGAACCAGCTAGGGTAAATTAAGTAATGGTTCTTTTATCATTATGTGAGGGTCCCCTATGCACCCTAACTAGTCAGTTATCTGATTGCCTTCGAGGCATTCTTTGTGGTCCCACATGGTTACTCTGTTAACAGGCAGTGCAGTATCTGCAGTTTTCAATCAAGGTCTTGCAGGCAGCCATAATTTCCTTTATAAAGGCAGCGCTTTTCAGGTCCTTCTGACCTGGATCTGTGCAGAGCCAAGTGATGGCAGAAAAAAATGTATGTCAGTTCCTTTCTGTGATGTCAGTCAGAAACTGCTGTCATTGCACTCTTTATTGTAGTCTTGATGCATCTAGTTCTTCTGTGGATTTTAATGGGAAACGTGTGTGTGTGTGTGTGTGTGTGTGTGTGTGTGTGTGTGTGAGAACATTTTATACACGGTGCAAAGAATTCTTACTAATATCTACAGAAATAAGATGCATAGCCAGCTGTGTGTGCGTGGGCAGGGTCATCATGCTATGACATTTTTGTTGTTTCCCAGAAGGATTTAGAAGGGTTAGAATTTTATTTCCAATCTATAAGAAAATATCTGGTTTCAGGCAGTGCCTGTTGGCATTGTACCATTTCAGACTATCTAGGAAAAGATGTTCCGCTTCACTGAGCAGGTCAGTTAAAGAAGTCCAGTTACATGCAGGCCAGTAGTTTCTTGATTTTTTTTTTTTTTTTAAGAGAGTGTAGATGGCCGTGTAGTACTCAAGGAGGCAACAATACATGGCTACTACCATAATGAAAGTTATGCATTCAGAACATAGTGTCCCCCTCCAGTTGTTTTGTGATCAGGGAGGTCTGCAAGATTTCTGTGAGGCAGCAAGAGGCAGTATATGGTCATCACTTAAGGTCATATTGAGGCTGGCTCTTGTGTGGTTCAAGTGTGGAAGAGGAACTTTCTCTTTTTACACATTGCTTATGCATGCAAAACACGAAGACATTTGCAGGCCTTGAGCTCTGGGTAGTGTAGGAATGGCTCTTTGGACAGTCTGAGGGGCAATAGAGAAGGCTGGGCTGTGCCCCCACCTGTCTTGTTTTCATGAAGGTCATACAGTATAGGGATTTGGATGTATATGAGAGAATAAAGTGTGTTGTAAAGAAGTGTGGTCTGTGCAGTCTTGAACACAGTGTGATGGTCTGAGAAGGATCATGCCTGTGTGACTTCATAATGCCCCAATCACTTCCCTACCTGAGATTTTATTCAACTTCTGTTAGCAATGTAGATCATATATTTTTAGTTAAATCCATCTTGCAAAACATAGTAATTGGGCAAGATGAAATATGGCTTTAGTTATGATGAAATTACTCAATGAAGATGATCTCTAGGGATGGGAAACTTTTAACACATGAGAAAATTGCTTGTCTTTTAACAAGCTGCTTGAAACATGTAAGGTAATATTAATAGTTATAACTTCAGGGGATTAAATAATGAGAGTATTATATCTAAGACTGCGTGTATGTGTGTCTTCAAATCTAGTAGACAAGAGAATCCAGTTGAATGGCTGAACCAACTTCATTGGTTCAAATACGAGTTGATACTTTAGTTCGTTGTGCCCTGCATGGATGCAAAATTGGTGTCTACATCCACATCACATGAAGTTCAGAATCATTAATGGGTGTAAAATTATTTTGTTTTGTCCTTTGATGATACGGTAGAATTTTACAAGCATAATTAGTTATGCTTCCTGATGGGTAGGTCAATATTACTACAAACATTTTAGAAATGGACAAATTAAGGCAAGAAAGGGGTTTTATGACTTGTCCAAAATGATAGTAGTGAGTCAGAGGTAACCTGGAATGGAAGCTAGTTATTCTGTCCTCCCAGTCACGTGTCTTAAAGACTAGACCACCTTTTCCCACCCATATATCAGCAAGTGACACCAAACTATCTCTGTGCAAATAAGATACATTTGCATATAGGTATGAGGAAATAACTTTCTATCATGTTAATATTATCTGAAATGTAATGCACAGAAGCATGCACAAATACAGTTCATTAAGTTTAAAAGAACTAACTCAACCCCTTTACAATCACAGAAACCAGATACCTGCTTACCATGTAATAACTGCTTCAAAGCTAGACCATGCTGACAGAATGGTTGATAAGCTATTGCCCATAAGATGAATGTCCTAAATTACAACACAAATGTTATGCAGACTAGATCAATATGGTGCTGATATTCCTGAGGTCATATACCACTGTGATATTTATATGAAATCTTTAGAAAAGTCACCCAACAGGCATATTTTGTCTTACCTCAATTATCACATAGTGATTTTTATCCAATGCAAAAATGTATCCCAATAACTATTGCTCATGGTGTAAAGCTAAAGGATTTTTTGTTTTGAGATTCTCTCCTATTTTTAGAACTTCTTTTTATTTCTTGTTTGTCACCACTAGTCAAAGACTCTGATTCTGTGGTGACTGGAAATCAGCTAGCCTAAAGGATTGAACCTGGGGCCCTGCCCCCAAAAACTTACAATCCCCATAATTAATACAGATGTTAGGTCTCACAAGACCTAACCCCTGTTCTTCTGGTAACCACAGACTGCTGCTCATGAACTGCTGTGTTAGCATGATTGCTCTTTGTTTGTGGCCTATCAGCCAGTTTGCAATCAAAGTGCTAGTAGTGTTCACATCCAAGCCATTTGAATAAATTTTGCAGGCCTCCATGAGACATGGCATGAGATACTTTACTAAATTCAGATATTTTACATCAGCTCCACAGCCTTCATCAACTTTTTTTTTTTTTTTTTTTTTTTTTTTTTTTGCAGTTGTGTCAAAGAAAAAACAGTCAAGTAGGGCTTGATTTGTGCCTTGTGCTACAGTCTTCATTCTGTAAGAACATGAAATGAACTGATGCTGTCAAGCTGGCTTTCACCACCCCATCAGTTATTCAACAGTTGGGGTTGGCTGGGCACAGCCATTTTGGCTGAGATCTACCTTTCTCTTTTGTTTAAAGTCAGTTGAAGCTGAAAATGTATTAAAATGATTATATGAAGTCAACCAAGGTCTGTTCAATTTTTGCCGCTGCCAGATTTTTGTCCTCTGTAAAAACAATTTTTGATTCCCCCCCCTTCTCTCTTTTTAGACTGTAAATCTGGCCTCAGGGTTGAATAATCAACTTTCTGCAAAGATGCCTGTCACATTTTAGATGCTAGAGTTCTGCTGCAATGCTCAATGTGCCACAGGTTGACATGTTAAAACTTGTTTTTTGTTTCAATACTCTGTGACTAATCAGTAGCTGTGTGTGTGTCCTCTTTGAAGAGCAAATCCCCTCAATAGTGGGTTATAATTATCAGAGTGCTTATATTGTCCACTACAGCCAACATTCCCTGACATTGGCAGAGGAGACTGGTTTAGAGGTTTAAGTATTTCCTCCTGTTTGTCCCTGACCTCCCTGTCTGGAGGTAGAGACACGCAGTGTTAAGATCCAGAGGAAGAGATTCCTTGTATTCTGTTTACCAAGTTTCTGCCTCTCCAATGTTAAGTTCAGTATTGCATGTCTGCTAGAAATGGATGGCTGTCATCACTGATGTTGTTGGATCTGGAACAGAAATTTCCAGCATATGAGGGGAGTTGCATTCTTCTCCACTCTCTGATGTTTTATGAACGCAGTAAGAGGAGAATCTCTAGAAGCCAGAAACATTTGCATTTAAAAGAAAAATGGGGTTGGAGTGGGAAAACAGTCCGACTTGGAAGGAGGATTTGATTGTGGCTTTGAGAGTCACTGTAACATTCAGTGAGGGTACGTCTACACTACAGCGCTAGTTCGAACTAACTTAGTTCGAATTAGTTAATTCGAACTAAGCTAGTTCGAACTAACGCATCTAGAACTAAAAACTAGTTCGAACTAGCGTTTTGCTAGTTCGAACTAGTAAGTCCACATTGAGTGGACTCTGAACAGGGCTTAAGGATGGCCGGAAGCAGTGCCGGCAGGGCATAAAAGGAGGACTTAGAGCGTGGAGATACTGTCTCAGGCTAGCCGAGGGCTGCGCTTAAAGGGTCCCGACCCCCACCCCGGACACACAGTTCTAAGGGGTGCCCCGCTTGCAAAGAAGTTCTGGCTTGGAGTGCCCTGAGTGCCCACACTGGGCACATCACACCACTCGGCCATCAGCCCGGCTGCACTTGCCGCAGGCTGGCATCTGGGGAGAGGGGGCAATTGGGGGGCTGCAGGAGAGCTTCCACCCCCAGAAGCCCGCAGAGCCAGCCCAGTCCTCCCCATCGGGGGCTCGTGCCCCATTCCTCCCTCACCTTCTTCCACTTGCCCTTCCCTAGCCCCCCTTCTTATTGATGTACAAAATAAAGCTAATGTTTCTTCCAACATTGACTCTGTCTTTATTGAAAAAAACTGGGGGAGACTGGGAAAAGGAGGTGGGAGAGGGGAAGAGAAAGGCTGGGAGAGGGGAGGGCAACTAACATGATCAGGGGTTGGGAACAGGTCCCAGATGAAGAGAGGCTACAGAGACTGGGACTGTTCAGCTTAGAAAAGAGGAGACGGAGGGGGGACAGGATAGAGGTCTCTAAAAGCAGGGGTTGGGTGGAGAGGGTGCATTCAGAAAAGTTCTTCATGAGTTCCCATAAAGAAGGACTAGAGGACACCAAAGGAAAGGAATGGGTAGCAGGCTTGAAACTAGTAAGAGAAAGTTGTTCTTCTTCCCAAAGCAAATAGTTAACCTGTGGAACTCCTTGCTGCAGGAGGCTGTGAAGGCTAGAACTAGAACAGAGTTTAAAGGGAAGTGAGATCAAGTGATGGAGGTTGGGTCCATGGAGTCCTATTAGCCAGAGGGTAGGAGTGGTGTCCCTGCCCAAAGTTTGTGGAAGGCTGGAGAGGGATGGCACGAGACAAATGGCTTGGTCATTGTCTTCGGTCCATCCCCTCCAGGGTCCCTAGGGTTGGCCGCTGTTGGCAGAGAGGCTACTGGGCTAGATGGACCTTTGGTCTGACCCAGGACGGCCATTGTAAGCTCAGGGCTCAGGGTCGGGGGTCTCAGTGGACCCCCTTGATTTTCATGCACACCTGCTCCTGGGTGGCCAGGCTGGCAGCTCTCCTGCCCTAGACGGCCACTTTCCTGTGCCTAGTGCGGAGATCGTGGACGAGGTCCACGATGTCCGCACTAGCCCAGGAAGGTGCCCGCCTCTTGCGGTCCAGGGCAAGCTCCCGGGAGCCGCCAGCCTGGTCCCGGCAAGAGGGGGTGGGCTGGGAGGCATCGGGTGGGTGGCTCTGTGCCGTGCCAGGTGCAGGGTCTGCTAGCTGGGTGCTGGCAGGCTTGCACCTGGCACGGGCACCGTAGCCAGCCCGTGCCCCTTTAAGGGGTCCGGGGCCGGGAGGGGGGCATAGAGTTTCCCTGGTGTTGGCCAGAGTGGCCACCAGGGAAACCTGGGGAGGGCTAGCCTCCCACTAGTTCGAACTAAAGGGCTACACAGCCCTTAGTTCGAACTAGCTAGTTCGAACTAGGCGTTAGTCCTCGTAAAATGAGGTTTTCCTAGTTCGAACTAAGCGCTCCGCTAGTTCGATTCAAATTCGAACTAGCGGAGCGCTAGTGTAGCGCATAGGAAAGTTAGTTCGAACTAACGTCCGTTAGTTCGAACTAACTTTCTAGTGTAGACATACCCTGAGTGGGGAAGCATTGCACCAGATAAACGTTCTGCTTGTACAGGACACAGTCAGATGTCAGGGCAGCTGGAGGAGCATGCTTAGTATGGCGTCTGTATCACCTTCTGGAGGAGCAGCATATGCCTCTTCTCTTTCCCCTCTGAATCTGCCAGCTGGTGTAGAGTGGGGGGGGGGGGGGGGGTAGGACCTTACCATGTGCCCTTTGGGCTGCCTGGCACAGGTGGCAGCCCTAACATTCCTCTTGTTTTGATGCTCAGCATACTCAGCAGGTGCTCGTCTCTGACCCTCCCTGTCTTCTATTTAGCACCTGCCTATGGCCAGTCACAATCTGTCCCTAATAATGGCACTTTTATTCATTAAACCATGAACTACTTGTTTAACTTTAGTCTCCAAAGAATAGAATTTCAGCCAGGCTCAGGATCACCAGTGGGAGTGGGTAATGTGTTCTAATTATGCGGTGGACATGTTGAGAGGATTCCACTGCTGGCTTCCTGTAATTGCAGGTGTACATAATCGGTCAAATTTCTTTAAAAGAATCTATGTTGAAAATGCCTCTTTAAAACCCCTCTCTGGTTTAAGGGGGTTTATAAATATTGTTGTGTGAATAACGTGCTTTGTACTTTATATACAGTACTGAGCAGTGGAGCAGGCTATATTGGAAAAGGTTTCTAATGGTTTTCTATGTACTCTCCCTCGTTAATTACCCTCAGTTGATGTTTGCAGTTGAGATGTTTTTTTCCCAGGATCTAGGAAACACTTTTTCTATGAGACTGCAAATAAATCTGACGTGATTTTTTTTTTAATCTGACAATACTAGACACAGGAAAGTACTTTCCCAAGCATATCTGTATCTTGCTGATATTTATAGGTCAAAAAAATTGAATGTGATACAGGGCTGTGAGAAAAGTGCTGGATTGACAGTGTATTTGTCTTTACCTTGAGATGGGAGTGTACGTCCCATCTTGAGGAGATGTGTATCTGCTGGCTCACTCAGAGTTAGTGTGCTAACGGTAGAGGGTAGCCCTAGCAGTGAATGGCAGAAGGGGCTAGCTGTCAAAATATATTTCTAACATATGTAGGGATTGTACCTTTAGTGTACTGCTTCAGTCAAAGCGCGTGGGTGGGTGGGTGGGTGGGTGTGTCTTTAAACTGGGATTAATACACAAGTTTGAAGTGTAGACATACTTTCAAATACGAGGACCTCTCCTTTTTCAAAAAGTAAATACAGCTAGCCAGTTGATCCACTCAGCCATATCCATATCTTAATGTACATAATTTTCTCCCAATAAACAATTTTCCTTATGATGTTTCATTCTTGCAAGTAGACCCTGCATCATCATCTTGCACTGCTCACACTTGACATGTTTTCTCTTTTTTTAGCCAGAGAATGAATTACTTCAAAATATTCCCTGATAGGATACCTCTTTACGCCCAGAAGTCATGACAGTTTTTTTTCAGTGGTTAAAGCATGGGGGAATATAGAAAGCTGTGTGTGTGCTGAATAATGTCTTCCGTTTTTCTGTCCAATACACTCCACTGCTCCTTTCTATGCTGCCTCCGTCCTTTCATATATATTGTTTCTGTCTTTAAAACAATGTCTTAACTCCTCTGCCATGCTTGAGCAAGGTTACTATCACATAATCACAGAACAAAAATAATTGTATCCGCCTTGTGTCTTTCTTTAGACTAAAATGTAATAAGTGCACTCAGAAACAGAAATTGAAAGAAGCAAGAGCAAGTAGTTAGGCTGGACAGAGTAGAAACATTCGTTCATTTTTATGAGACTATAGGTATACCATGTTTGTAATGAGATTTAATTGTAAGTGTTGTTTTAAATGAGATATTTAGTATTTTATTGATCATTTAAAATTGGATTTTTTTTCACAAATAAAATCTAATTATTTTTTTTAATACATTTTTATTCACCCTGATCCATCAACAATTGGATTGACTACTGCTTCATTTCACCTTGTTCACTAAAGGCCTTTTTGGTAATATTGACTGTTGGTCGCTGCTCAGAATTGAAAGTTTAGCCTAAGTAAAAGGCTTTTTTATCTCAATTCAGCCGTTGTCTCATTTTACACTGTTAGCAGCCACCAAATTCAGCTTGCCTTTGACAAATTATCTATTGATGTAAGTGGGGCTCTTCTGATCAGCAAAACCAATCACGGGCATTGGCGAAGGCTATCTCTGAAATAGCTTTGTACTTTGGTGATGGCCACAGTAAATCCGAAATAGATTTGTTGAAGTTACTAGCTACTTTGAATCTACTGTAGCTATATTGGAATCAACCAGTGCACTGAGAGCAGATTTTGTCCTCTATCCACATAAGCTGTTTAATAGTTCTGTTCCTTCCCCCACATCAACTCTGCTTTGAGCTGAGGGAACCTTCTGAACAGATGATCTTTCACTAAAAGTCTAAACAGGATCCTAGCTTAATATTTTACAAAAATGTAGGCAATGCTTTATTTTGTAATAGTAGCAACAAATATTTTAGCATGTGCGTGAATCTCTTTAGTAATGTGCTTTTTATGGTGGTAAATTATCTAAAAATTTAATAATTTTGTATCTTCCCCCTTTGGGACCAGTGTGTAAATTCTACTGTATTTTAGCTGTGTAAATATGCATAGCCAAATTCTGCTATTGGCTTTGCTATACTAACATAATGTAACTAGTTAGAGTCTGATCCAGAGTCTACTGAAACATCTCCATTGGCTTCAATGGGTTTTGGATCAGACTCAGAGGAAATAAATTCTTTCACAGAACAGTTATTGTCATACAGCTGAAGTGTAGAGGCAGGTAGCAAAATGCATATCTGCCATAACAGATGATTTCCAAGGACTACTGGGAACCCTTTACCTAGTTAATTTTAAGTCTGCTGTGGCACAATGATTAGCTTACATAGCAAAGAGTCACTCACAATCAGCACTGAAGAACAGTCAGTTGTCAGTTGTGCAACTTCATCTAATTTCTCCACCCATCAGCTTCTTGCTTTTCTAAAAAGTCTTGTCACTAAGGTAAGCTTTTGATCTAATGTCTAGAAACTATAGCTGTATTTAAGGATTTAGAGATGGTTAGACAGCACATGTAACCTTTAATATTAAGGGACCATATCACCAGGGATTAGAAAATGCTACCACCTTAGGCTTTTTTAAGGTCACTTTGGAAGATAGGCAGTCTTTCACACAGATGTTAGTATAAAACACATTTCACTGATGGAAATCAGAAGTAGAGTTTGGGATCACAGTAAAAGCAAGGGGCTTGAAATACTGCGTAAACCATGAGCATTTTTTGTTGGTTTTACAAGAACACGGCTTTCCCCATCACAACTTACCATATTTATCTATACAAGGCCTAGAGGCATCTTGAGTATAAAGCTCTACCCTAAGCTCCTCTGTGGCACCAGATCTTAGCCTAGTGATTTTGACTAACAGTTTTAATTGTAATTGTGCATATTTATTATGGGCGGGGTGGGGGGGCAGGGCAATACTGATGAGCAGTAAAGGGTTACCCCAACAGTCCTTCAGTCTGCATCTTGTCACCCAGCAACCCACACATTTCCTCTTTAGACCGCTGCTTCCACTGTGAATGGAGAGAACTTTCTAATCTGAATTGCCCCAAAAACTATTCAGTGGATCCGTCTCTGGCAGCAAGGTGGTTTTGAAGATCCATGTGCATGTATTATTAAGCAGTATCTTCTGGTGGTGCAAAACCCTCTTGGACACATGGGATTTGGGTGCCCAGCTCCTTTATAGAAGCATTTTCACATGCACACCTTTAAGATTGTACAGATGATGGCCAAGTTAAGGCTCCTTTTGAAAACTGGAGACCTGAGTTTTCACACATGGCTCTAGCACATCATGCGTTAAGGCTGTCTCTTGTTCTCCTGCTCTTGCAGTTTTTCTGTGTTCTTGAATCCTTAGTGGGTCTTTCCTAAAGCAGCAGTATTGTTAACTGAAAGCATTCTAAAAGCATAAGTCAAGCCCTTGAAGTCATTCATCTAGCTTCATAATAATGAGGATTTACTTTTGAAGAGTTGGGGGATTTTTATTTGCCTCCTGCATTTTGAGCCTCCAGTGTGCAGTCTGGTCACATGGCTTCATTTTTGCAAAATAAACGCTAGAAACTTATCCATTCCCATCCTTTTCTGAAAGCTTCTCATGTGTTCGCAAGACTCTCGAGACTGGGATTTTATGAAACCCAATATATTGCAAGGCATGATAAAAATCATGGTAGCTGGCAGCGCTGATGCCTGCTTCAGTTCTGACAGGAACAAAACACACATACAAGATTTTCTCTGGGCCCTCTTGCTCATCTCCAATGCACAATTCTTCCATCTATTTTTGAACAAACCCCTATTTCAAAATGTGAGTGCATGCATGTACATGTGTGTTTTCACCTACACTTGCATACAGACACATAATCGTGTAATCCATTCCGATAACTTTTAAAAGGCTTTACATTTTAAACCACTGTAAAGTGAAGGAGAGGAAAATCTGTCTTATGGGACTGCCCTTTCATATATATCTGGATTTTCAAAGTGCAGTCTAGTATCGTGTATCTTTGCTTGTCGGGAAATAGTCTCTCAGCTGAGCAAGGTGACTTAATAGGATTTAGTTGTTGCCTCAACTGGATGATTATTACAATATGCTCCTTCAGTTCTTCATCCACTCCATTTTAGTGTGAAATGTCTAGAGCAATGCAATCCTAATAATAAGCTACCTTGAAGTAACACAGCTTTGAGTGTTTTTCCTAATTATTCACAATAAAAACACATGCCAGATTTCTCTTGATCAATGTGCCAGACAAGCACAGACTGTTTATTATTTGCATGCAGATAATATCAGAGGCCTAGCAGGCTGCATGGGGTGATCTGTTACTTGTCCAAAAAGGTTACTGTTCCCTTTGTTTGTTTGTTTCTGTGCCTAGCTACCCTATGAAGCGTAATTAATCCAACTTGAATTCTTTGTTTTGCCTTAAGTTAATATTCCCAAAGTCAGGCTACAGTCTATGGTCCTTCATCTGGCAGTTGAAATAGACTCGGGGAAACAGCTTGATTTTGGTATGAAGCACAATATACGTATAAATATGCTGTGATGGCAGAAGGGAATTTTTCTGTTCAGAAAATACCAACCTTCTTATAAGGACCACGTTCGGAATCACTGACTATGAAATTGACCCAGCGTTAGCTGAAATCTTGACTCGGAACATTCCACATACTAGCACAGATGCTGAGTTGCAAAATAATCAGTCTAGTTGTTACTCTCCGCAAATGTGACACACAAGTAACCATTACAATCCCTGAGCAGGTAGGGTGAAACATTCCTCTTTATAAATCTTAAACGTTAGTATCGGGTGCTAGATTTGCAGGATTTATAAATTTAGTTTTCTCAATCTTTAATTTCCTTTGGCGGGAGGGACATGTTTCATTCCTGTTTCCCGGAACCCATCATACAGTGAGAATGCAAGACTGGTGCACTTCTTCTTTGAGTCTTATTTCTTCAATATGGCACAACACTGATCTTTACAGTGCAGAGACTTTCTCTCTTTCCTTAGTCAAGCACATGCAGCAGAGGAGTAAGAGAAGTGATTCAACTGGCTTGCTGCCCAGGGCTGTTGTCCAAAGCTTGGCACCAGTATTTGGGAACACATGGAACAGGAACACATTTTCCCCATGGCCTTGAGGAATAGTGCCAGCAGAGCAGCAGTAGTGTAGCTGGCAGAAGCTAGTTTGCCAGTTGAGGGCAGCTGTAGAGACTGGAATAATTGGGGAAATTGGAGGCTGGACATCACTATTTAAATATAACACATGCTAATCTTCAAATGTAAGGGAAGAAATATCCTAAAATAGTTCAGGATATATTTAAATCCTTATTCATGTTGGCAAGTTGCAAGAGAGGGGAAAAAAAACAAGTAGGTAAATCAATTTTTTCCTTTTGAGTGATACTTTGCAACCAGTGTATCAGGAGGGATTTTTTCCCCAGTGCATTCAATATTAATTGAGGAAGTGTTCTGAGGTGACTAAAGCACAGGACGTGATGGCAAGAAGTCTGGGTTCTAGTCCTTCATCTGCCAGTAATTCATTCCATTCCCTTGAGCAAGTCAATCAGGATTTGATTCTGATGACCCTATGCAGGGGAGAGGGTTCAGTACCTTTAGAGATTGCAAAAACTCTCTCCTTGCTCTTGTTCACCAGAGCTTGTGTTGGTTACTGAAGGGGGAGAGGCTGTGGATGCTGCATTTTTTTTAGAAGGGTGGTAGAAATTGCACCACATCCTGAAATGCAAGACCAGGCTAAAAGGCCCTAATTTGGCTTGATCAGGTCTCTGTCTTTGCAGCAGGGAGGAAGAGACATGTGAGTGGAGAGATGGACGTTTGTAAGGCACATTCTGATACTTACATAGATGATACAATAGAAAGGCTGCCAGTATTATATAATAATCATTCATATTTATTAGCTCTCTCCAAGATCTCAAAAGGAAATAAAACCCTTCACATGCTATGCTTTTTTTCCTCCTACCTCTCTTAGCCTCTCTCCTCAGACCCCAAAGTGTCATCTGTCATAAAATCATTGAAATAGCATTCTAAATACTGAAATTTAAAATTCATAAGGGGGAAAAATCCTTGTCTGATGACTGAAGGGGTCATTGGCTGTCATGCAGCTAAAATTGTCCTTAACTTTGCTCTTTAAATGTTCTATAGTATTCCAAAATAATGCTCTACATCACCTCTGCATGCAACAGGAATGCTGTAGGATGATTAGCCCTAATTTTTGCTCATTGTCATTTTTTTATTTTATAAAGGCTGTGTTGGAGGCAGGAGGGTTGCTCATTGCCAGTAGATAACAGCTGTATAAATGAAATAATAGTTGTACAAGGCCTGAATCCTTCAGCAATCCAAAGGCTTTTGCTTGAGGTTATTAATAAAGGATTCCATAGTAAAATTGGAAAATTTTCTCTTGTGATGGAGATGTTCTCAGTTAAGAGCATAAGGTAAAGCTGCTAAACAAGTATTTACTGGAACCCTCTATGAAGGCAGACAATATAAAGGAACACAAAGGATCTGTGTGAGCTATTAACACACTGGGAAAATTTGTAATGAAAACAGGAACAAGTAAGGTTAATACTTATTCTTAGCTGTTAATATGTTTCTGCCTATTCATGACATCTGTTGTTTTATCTTCCATTGTTGGTTCAAAAGCTCTGCCATTTGAAATGCTGTGTGGGAGGATGGGGGTGATACCTGCTACAGACAGGTGAAAATTACCCTGAAAGGGAATGTATATTGGTTTAAAATAGGTAGTTTCCCCCCCCCATAACATATAGTGGTTATTTTGATTAATAAAATGACTGATCAGTGCTTTGAAATGATACTGTCAAGGTTCTAGAGAGATTTAAAGAACAATACTGTCTGTTAGTATATATCATTAGGGGACAGTACTTTTATTATTTACCAAAACTTTAATAATAATTTAGTGCCTTAAAGATATACCCCCAGTATGATGTGTGCATTGACGAGCAAATTTTGCCCCTGTCTCAGTCTAGGGTGCAGACCAGACCAGAGAGGGGCTGAGTCACCATGTGCCCTGTAGCTTTGGGTACTTCACAATACTTCACTGCTGCAGCTCCAATCCAGAGCTGCTCACAGAGTTCCTGGATATCGCTGCAGTCCGGTTCAGCCATCATGAGCCCAGAAGTTTGTCAGTTACATTCTGGCTTCCACCAGATGGCTTCTACCAGGCTGACCTCCAAAATACTCCCAGTCCCAAATTTGTCCCACAACATGTGCTTTGCATGGTCCTGCCTTCCATTTCCCCAAGCTAAAACCTCTCAAACCCATCATGAGGAATCTACAGCCATCCCTCAGTCTCACAGACCTTAGGAGGCAGGCCAATCCTTGCTTCCAGACAGGCCCCCTGAACTGAAACATATTCCACCTACCATGCACCCCACAAAAGAAACTCTAATCCAGGAACAATCTCTGCAATAAACCCTGTTGCCAAGTCTGTCCATACATGTAACCTAGTGACACCATCATAGGAATTAACCACATCAGCCACACCATCAAAGGCTTGTTCACCTGCACAGCTACTGTGATATGCCATCCCGTGTCAGCAGTTCCCCTCTGCCATGTACATTGGACAAACTGGACTGTCTCTACACAACAAAATAAATGGATGCAAATCAGACCTCAAGAATAGTAACATTTAAAAACCGGTGGGAGAACATTTTAATCTTCCTGGACTCAGAATGACAGACTCAAAAGTTGTCATTCTCAAGCAAAAAAACCCCTTCAAAACCAGACTTCAAAGTAAATTGCTGAGCTGGAGTTCATATGCAAACTTGACACCATCAGAATGGGCCTGAATAGTGACTGGAGATAACGCTCATTACAATAAGCAATTTTCCACTACAGGTATTCTTACCTGCTTAGCCACATCCACCCTGATCAAATGAGCTGTTATGTAACACACCCATCTCTGTATCTCTACCATCTGTTTCTTTTTCTTTCACTTAATGCATCTGATGAAGTGAACTACAACTCACAAAAGCTTGTACCATAATAAAGTTGTTAGGCTTTAAGGTGCCATCAGACTCCTTATCATTTAATCTTTACCACGACTTTGCAGCAACATTGCTCATCAAATTCTCAGGTCAAGATCTCTCACCACCACCACCAGAGTCAAAGGGCTGGCTGCTTTGCCTTAGCTGAAGAAGAAACTGCTCTTTTAGAGTGCATCTACACAGCTCTCTAAACTCGAAATATGATAAGCAATTTGCACAATGCAAATTACATATCTTATTTCAAATCTATTTAGAAATTTGGCGCATTTACACAGCACCAAATTTCAAAACGTGGTATTTTGAGAGATCCCTTAACTCTCAAGGCATGAGGGTTACCAGGATGCTGAAGCATGCCTGTTTAAAAAATATTTTGAAATAATGGGCGGCTCGTGTAGACATGGGGTAGCTATTTCGGGATACCTGTGGTATCCCGAAATAGCTGTGCATGTAAACTTACCCTTATAGTCCAGTGTGTCATGTTGGCACCTGCCTAGTGTATGTCTCCTCTTTCTGGCCAATATGTGCCAGCAATCACTCAGTTTTGAATTTGGTGACGTGCCCCTTTTTTGATTGGGTGCAAGCCTGCTTTTCATTCTTTTCTTACAATGGGGTGGCACCTACCTCTCAAGTGCTCTCTTCTCTCCCCTCCCCCCCGCCAGTTAATAGTTCTTTCAACATGTCTTCAGTGACTCAGCCATCTGACCGAGTCACGAATAGTCACCCCCTTCCAGGGTATGCAGTCACTAGTATTTTTTACCTGGCCGTTGGCTGCGGCTTTAGCACCAAGACTCTTCCCCAGAAACTCTGCCCTCTTTAACTGCCCAGTGAGACCCATCTTGGTACCCTTACTTGGGGTCCTTTCGACAGCCCTCTCCTGGGCTCAGTCTTCAACCAGACCAGCAGAGCCCATCATGATACCCTTCTCTGCTCTGGCGAAGTTCTGGGGCTCAACCTGCCCACACTGACCTGTCCATGGTCCTGATGCTCTTCCAGCCAGCCAGCTGCAGTGTCTTTTGGCAATTTTTCCTGGGCTCAATCCTGCCTGCAGCGAGCTGTCCGCAGTCTTGCTGTTCTTCCATCCAATTGACCTTAATAGATTTGACTTCATCTCATAGCGGAGACAAGGCCTTAGTCCTTTCTTTTCGAGTGAGGGATTCAAATGAAGACCTTTGAAATTGCAAATGAAGCTGAGATTTAAATATCCCGTGCTTCATTCGCACATTTGCATTATGGTGCTATTTCGAAATAGCACTACTTGGAAATAACAGACGCTGTTAAGACACGGTTATTTCGGGAGAAAACCCATCTCTCAAAATAATTGGTAAGCCTCATTGTATGAGGAATAAGGGTTATTTCGAGAGAATAACCACGTCTCGAAATAACCACGTCTTAACAGGGTCTGTTGTTTCGAAATAGCGCCATAATGCGAATATGCAAATGAAGCACGAGATATTTAAATCCCGGCTTCATTTGCAATTTCGAATGTCTTCACTTGCATTCCTCTCTCGAAAGAGGGTGCAAGTGTAGACATACCCATAGCGACTGATCTTGTCTTAGGAAATAAATGGAAAAACTTCCTTTGAATGAAGGGATATTGAATAAGACCTGTACCACAAAGTCTCTCTTAGTATGCTGCACATTGTGCTCACTATTGGTCTTGCCGCTCTTTTTTTTTTTTTTCCTTTACTTGCCTAATTTTCCATTTTGATATTCTATGTGTTGCACTTCCCAAATCCGGGGTTCTCTCTTCCAGCAATATCCATGGTCTGCATAACCATGGATGTTCCGGAATGAGAGCACACCGGGGCAGCAGCTGGGAGCCCTGTGCAACCCTGCCCGTCTGCTAGCAGTGGGGCCACAGAAGCCGAGTAGGAGAGTGATCAGGACTGTCTGCCACCTGGCAGTGGGGCCCAGACCACAGCAGCCAAAGGGAGGAATCTGGCTGGGCTTCGTCAGTCTGGGAGGTGGTGGGGCCACCGTAGCTCAGGTACTGGCAGAGTGATTAGGGCTTCCCACTGCCAATATTGGAGCTGGGGCTGTGGTTGCAGCAGCCTGGGAGAGGAAGCCAGCCGCAGCAGCCTGGTAGAATCAGAGTGGCTGGGGTTATGTGCTACGCAGGAGTGGGGCTGGGGCTGCTGCAGATGGGTCAGACAACCTGCCATTCAGCAATGAAGTTGGAGTGCCTGGCTAGCCAGCAGCAAAGCTAAGGTTAGGGCTGGCCTGCAGACAGACCAGCAGCTGGAGGGGCAGTGGGCTGAGTGGCTGGTAACAGGAGACTTCCCCTTGTATGGCCAATTCCCTCATCCGGGATCGCTCAGATCCCAAGGGTACTGGACGAGGGAGGGCCAACCTGTACTTTGCTATATGCTGATACTGTACCATAGGGATTTTTCAGGCATAAGACATAGGGATAATTTTAGGAAGAGTTAATTAAGTACTTTTAGAAGGCGACTTTTTTCTTTATTATTAAACTTTTGTCAGCCAAGGTGAGCAATTTGTAGCTTCACAATGAGGATGGGTACTGGCATTGTTAGCACCAGAACTTGCTAAAACTATTTAGTAGCCAGAGGCCTTGCTGACGAAATTACACGCTATTTCCTGTTTTCAGAGTATTTACATCTAGAAAATTTCTCTTCAATACAAGTTGTTTGGCACCCCGCCATGCCCAAATGAAGATCCTCATCAGCGATACTTAATCTTTGATACCTTGGAGCCATAGTGAAGATTTAAGGGATAAAACCAACCTTGCACTTTTTTCCTTTTCCGAGGCAGTTTATGAACAGTGTTAGGTATGAACAGTGTTCTCTGTATCCCGAGTGGCTGCCCAAGTACACAGGTGAGATTCAAATGCTGACCAGCTGATAAGCAGAGCACCCACAGCTGGCAGCATGTGTTTTTACTGGTGGTGCACATTTACAGATGCCTTGGTGCATGTAACATTTATTCCACATATGGATGGGGAAAAAAGAGGGAAAATTTGGTTATGAATTGGGGTGTTTCTATTGAAGAAAATCTAGAATTTCTCCAAGGACGTCAGGGAAGGGAGTGAAGTTAGCAATGAAATGATCTCACTGGGTGTTAGTAAGAAGGACACCTGAGGAAATTTGACAAGACAGGCCTGGAGAAGTCTCAAATGATTTTGGGTCCCACAATTTTGTTTCCTACTTGGAGATATGTCAAGCAAGTCTGGCCTCTTTTTGGAAAGTGGACACTGAGCACTTGAGACTACTTGTTTGGAGTACCTGGGCATGAAAGCTGTACTAAAAGTGAGAGCTTTGCTGCTGCTCAGCAGTCTGCATTGGGGGGGAGGATGGAGAGGGGGCGCACATATAAGCCTGTCTACTCTCCTAGTAAGCTCTACACACAGGACTCTGCAAGTCCAAATCTTACCTTGCCTAATTCTTGAGTTCCCCTAAGATGTGTCTGCAGCATCCAGTCCCCTCTCACTAGACACTCACTGAAGTTAGCTGCCTCCTAAATCGTACATAATCCTGGGAGACCGGCAGAAGGCCTACACTTTACTTCAATATAATAGCACTGAGATGGTATTGTAATAAAACAAGAGGAAGTGTATCAGCAAGGAGCAGAGATAAGGCTCTACCAATTTCATGGCCACAGAAAACATGTCACAGACCATGAAATCAGTCCTCCCCCATGAAATCTGATCTCCCCAGCGTGGCTGGACTAGCAGTTAGGAGCCCCAGGCTCCCAGAAGCAGAGAAGGCACAAGGCTTGTCACTCCTTGGCATGGCATGGCTGCTCTTGGTAGGGAGATCAGACCCTCCTTCAGAGGCTGTGCAGAAATGGGTATTCCCTCAGTTCTGTACTGCAGCAACTGGGGAGCTGAGCTCTAAGTGCCACAAGCTTGGGACTTCCTCTTTTAGTGGCTTCCTTTAGGCAGGGGCTTTTGAGTCTGGTAGTGGGCAGCCTGGACACTTGTCGCTGTCTCCTCTTGTGGTTGTGGGCGCTTCTGCTCTTGGCAGCTGCAGCCTGGACTTCTCAGACTCTAGACTTCTGCCCTCTGCTGCTTTAGCCAGGGGAGCTGTGGGCTTCAGGTTCCCCCCATCCTACACACGAGGGCAGCCTGGCCTCTGGCCTCTCCCCTTCCACTCACCCTCTCGCTCAGCTTTTGCTGTGGCTCCAAGTGCCAAGTTTGGGGCTTGCTCCCCAGCAGCTCCTCCCAGGGTTGGAGTTTGTGCCTCTGCCAGATGACACTAGGGCAGCCCAGGCTTGGAGTTTCTGTATCCCACAGCCACTCCAGCTGGGGCTTGGGACTTGGAGTGATCCAGTAGAGGCTTCTGCCCAGGAGCTTTTTCTGGGGTTGGGCACCTATTTTTCCTAGGGGCCCCCCAAATTGACTGGGGGCCTCTGCCTTAATCTGTCTCTGGCATGGACTACAAACTGCTTGGGGAGATCCTGGCAGCACAGAAGGGAGAATGGCAATCTTGGGACCCTTCTACAACTACTGTGCACCTCTCTCCCCCCACAATCCTATTTTGGGTCAGGTCTCTATGGTTATAACACTATCACTTCAGATGTAAACATCTGGAATCATGAATTTGACCAATATTAAAACCTTCTAACTGTGAAATTGACCAGAATGGACTGTGCATTTAGTAGGGCACTAAATGTAGGTTGTGATTTCCAGTAAGAGTGAAAGATATGGAAGGTTATAAACTGAACATGCTTCCTAATGCCTAAAATTCAGCCTCAGTAAGTTGCAGTCTGTCTCTAAACTGGTTTCTAATCTGTAGCTGGTTCCCACAGACTTCACTTCCTTTGGATGAAGGACTCACCTTTCTAGATTTTAACAACTCTGGCCTTTTATGCCACATGACTGATAGATGCCAAAATGGGTTTTAGTTTCTACTTATTTCCCAAAGTCCATTGTCTCTGTTTCGAGAGCCAGTAAGGCTTCCTGGGGGTAGAGCCTCCATCCTCTGTAGGTGGTCCTGTTTCCTGCTTCTTAATTTGATGGCTTTGTATATGTAAAATATACTTTTATTATTTTTGGCCACCACATGTTCAATTTACACTGGACACAAGCAGACAAAACAGTATTCCTTTGTTTAGGGAGCACTAGTCATGCACTGTTATCATGGTCTTAAAGCATGCACAGATCTATAATTTGTTATGCCCCTCTTGTACACATACGGCACAATAATATTAGTAATTAGTATGTTAACAGTTTGACATACAATACCTTACACACACATTTTTTAGATGCATATTATGACAAAGGAGTGTTGGGGCAATGAGTGCATCAGGCCTTGTGTGATGCATGATTTGGTGCACTCTCTGCCAGTTGGCACTGAGGGTCTCTCTGGGTCACAGCACTTTCTGAAGATTAAGCTCTTGTAAAGAATCTTAAAAATAGCACCGAAAATCACCAATTACTTGAAAATCTTGGCCAGAAAGTACTGATTGATTACAGTTCCTCTTAGGAGTAATACCATTGAAATTAATGGAGGAATTTCACCTAGGAGCAATTTTTTGCCAAAATGTGTGTTGGGTTTTTTGTATAAACTTTTCCACTGAATTAAAGATGTGAGGAACTTTTTGGGAAAGAAATGCATGGGGCCAAAAAATGGTTTTGGGTGAAACCTGAATTCTACTCTGCATTCCTTGAGGAATCAGTGTGACCACTCTGCTAAACTTGTTTTCTGAGTTTCATGAAGCCATTATTATTGTAAGTAGTAAAATGTTACAATATGCCTTTTGGAGATGGGGCAAAGGATGGGAAATAACTTTCCATATAGATTACATTGAATTGCTTGTCAAACGGATACGGTTTTGGGGGATAGCGCTCTGGATGTTACCAGTACATGCAGCTATGATTTGAGTAGAACTTGCAGAATTGAATTCCTTGGGCTTATTGTGTTTTGCACCAATTTGGTGTAAATATTGAATAATGGTACTGAAATCAGCAGGGCTGCATTGGTATAAAAACAAGGTAAAAGGAGAATATGGACTTTGTTTTCAGGAGTATAGGATGATTGAGTTTGGTTTTTTTAATAAATCGTCATAACTGTATGCCAAATAGGTGAATGGATAGTCTTTACACCTTCTCACTGTTTTGGATAACCGAGCAAAGATGCCTCTCTATGTATGTGGTGTTTTTTAAGGTGTAGGAAATATTTTTCATGCTGTGATCTCATTGCAAATATTGATTTTTTTCTGTCGATTTATCCATTGTTTCTTCCATGCCAAATGGCACTGTTATGCGTGTCAGAAGATAGCTAATGGAAGTTAAACATTCAGAAGCAGTGCAAAGGGTTTATCTCTGCAATCATTCTAAGTTTAGCAGTTCATACTATTTACTGGCTTTGCCATTTTAAGAGACCTTTATTTGATTTTTCCTTAAGTCTTGCAAAAAAGGTAAATTGCTGTGCAGATTCTATGAACGGTCATGCTGAGAGCAGATGGCTCTCTCTTGGAGATGAGTAATCCACCATTTGGGACCATCTGATGCAGAATGATGTACCAGAAAATTGCAGATTCACTGTGACCACTATTAGACTTTTTAGTGCTTTGATTTTTTTTTAACGTCTATTTTTTTTAGTTGCTTGGTGATGCTCAAGAAGCCTTCAGTAGAATAGTATGCATGTTCAGTCAAAGCTGAGAAGATATTATTGAAAGCTGGGAAGAGATAATTTATCATTGAAAAGTGAAACCATTACAAAGCATTTAGAGTGTAGAGAGTGAGGAGAAAAAAAGTTTCAAGATGTTCTTATCATTGATAGCACAAATACATTACATTTTCCATTAGGGAATTACCAATGAGAGTGTGTGTGTGTGTGTGTGTGTGTGTGTGTGTGTGTGTGTGTGTGTGTGTGTGTGTGTGTGTGTGTGTGTGTGTGTGTGTGTGTGTGTGTGGCTTTTTTTTTTTTTTTTTGGATACGTACAAACATTTAAGAAAATCTTCTCTAAACCGACAATAAAATGGATTTCTTTGACACTTTGAGTAGGATCACTTGTTCTATAGCTGCTATTTCCATTTTTTCATTATACAGCAGTGATTCCCAACCTTTTTCTCCATGGAGGAACCCCTAAAATTTTTCATATCCCGAGGAACCCCTACCTAGGAAAACGTTTGCTTGGCCAAAAAAAGCTGACAGCGGGGAGAGCAAGTCAATTACTGCTAAAATTTTTTCAAGAAAATTTTTTTGTAAAGAGCTGGTGGGTGGGTGGATGTGTGTGTGAGCTTACATTGTAAGAAAAAAAATTGGAGTATTTTTCCTGTCTTTTTTTTGTATTATCTAATTTTTTTTCAAATCTCCTCCTCCTCCTGCCTCTCACTCGTGGAGCCCAAATGGCTGCTTGCTCCTGCGTGGTGGCCCGGCTGAGTGGTGCAGAAGTCAGCCGAGCTCCAGGGCGGGAGGCGAAGGGCGTGACAGATGCGTCAGGCCCTGCCCAGTGTTGTTTATTCCACGATTTCTAGCTGAACCCCTGATGATGGTCCATGGAACCTCGGTTGGGAAACACTGTTCTACAGACTGGATCGTTTACTCTGTGCGCTTTATTCTGCATTAAAAAACTGCATTGATAGAAGGACACTCTGTGTAATTGATTGTGTGTGTGTCACACACAATGCTCAGAGTGGGAGAGAGATTGCCATGTGTGGCTGAGAAGTTACTTTTGACAACTGATTTCTTTTAAGGCATCATACAAGTGAGACTGGGGTTAATCTTCAAGTATTTTTCTTCCTTCTAACCCTCTGATCTGTCACTTCATTCTTAGTATTCCCTTCTCTGTGAACAGCGACATATGCAGCACTCACCCTGCTGCTGGATGACTGCAACTTCCCTAATATCTCTCTCTAAGCTAAGAGGCTCCTTTTGTCAGTTGCTTGAGGTGCAACAGAGCCATATAAATAGGGTCATTCTCAGCCAGACGGAATAAGTCTTCCAGAGCAGATGAGCTACCAGTGTTCTAAAAGGGCAAGACTCATGCTGTAACTTCCAAGCAAGGCATTTAGTGTTGGTGAAGTTACATGGACCATGGCGAAAAGGGTGTTATGTAAATTTACCTATTTCATTCTTCTATTAACTCCACCCTTCGCTTCACACTCACTTTGACTGATACCTGGTTTTTGAGAACCCTGCAGCATTCTCCTGGGCAGCATAAGAGGAATGGGGAGAGAAAGGGTGGTTTAAGAGTGAGAAACAGCAGTTCTTCCCAGTGGTGCCATACATGCGTCAAAATCATATTCTTTTCATGATCAAAGAAAATAATTGAGTTTGAGCTGCAATTACTGAATTCCACACCCAGTGCTTAGGCCAGTGTGAACTAGCAAGATGTCATCACACCCGCATAACAAGAGCTAATGGGATCGCTTTTGCCCCCATCTTTATTTTCTGAAATTATTTTCCTAAAGAAAATCATAACAAAGCATGGAAAGGGAAACTGAAACTTGGTATCACTTTACATCCAGCAATAACACTGTTCAATCCCAGATAATCAGCACTGCTATGTTCACTCAGTGGTTCTCTAGCTTTTCCTTTCTGGGGGCTGCTTTTTTAAGAAAGAGATCCTCTCGCTCACCCACCCCTCTAAACATTCCAGTACATTAGAGACAGGATATTTGCTCAGCTGTTGGGAGTGATACAAGTTCTACATGAAATATCAGAAATCATCTGATATCCTGAGCTTCTAGCAATGAGCCTGATTCTGCTCTTTAATTTACAGCTTTTTCATTTACACCTGTTTAAGTCCATCCACTTCAGTGGAGTTACCTCTGATTCTCACTAGAGTGTGAGGAGAATCAGTCCCAATACTATTAATGGATTGGCAGGACGGTAATTAATTGGGGTTACTAAGTTTTGCAGAATCAGTCAGTCTCTCTCTCTCTTTCAAAATGTAACTTGAAGGTTATAATACATACCTCGTTCCTTTAGCTAATAGTTTTAGAAAACTGTTATGCTTAATTGGAAGGCCCATACATAGAAGGGATTGGAATGTTTATCAGAAGTGTCTATTACAAAAATACTCACATTCCACTGCTTTGCTTGTATATTTATCAACTAAATGCCACTTTTGTTGTTTTATTTAAAACATTTTTAAAAGAAGGAATTCAAAAAGGAAGGAAAACATTTTTCTTTTCTGGAATTCTTGCTGTTAGTATCACAGCTGACTCTGCTAAATAAAGAAACCCAACTCTGTTGAAATTAGTAGCAAAGCTGTAAGCAGTAACAGTACAAGAGATCAGTTTGCCATTTTTAGGAGAACACAGTTCCTTGGAGGAGCACAACTCCATTATAATAGATGAGCAATAAACTTCAGAATCATGAAGACTAAATGTCCTGCAGGCATTATGGTTGGTATTGCAGTTTTTCTCCTAGTGTATTGTATATCCAGGACTCAAAGTGATTTAAGTTATGATGAGCTAATAAACCTGATAATTCCAGGAGGGTGGTTAGAAGTAGTATTATTCAAGGGGACATCTTACAAAACCATTACTCAACGAGGGAGGAAAAATAACAGAAAATGTGCAAATGGCAAAAGTGTTCAATTACCTTTTAGAGGACTGGAAAATGACACTGTATTTGTCTATCCATATAAAAGGAAATAAGGACAATCTGGGGAATTACAGGCCAGTAAGTTTAACTTCAGGACCTGGAAAGATAATGGAACAAATAATTAAGCAATTAATTTGCGAACACTTAGAAGATGATAAAGTGATAAACAAAAGCATGGATTCGCCAAGAATAAATCATGTCAAACCAACCAAGTACATTTTTTTTAAACAGGGTAACAAGTCTTGTGGATGGGGAAGGTGTCTGTGTGGATCTCTTGACTTTACTAAAGACTTTTGATGCTGTTTCATTTAATCTTTTCCTAAAACTAGGGAAATACAGTTAGATGGAATTATTATAATGTGGGTGCATATCTATGCTCTGGCAGAGTTGTCCTGTCCGTAGGGCAGTTTGGGGCATTTGCACAGGCCCCGTGCTTTGGAGGGCCCTGTGGTGGATGTCTTGGCCATTCTATGGACAGAGCCCAGGGTGGCCTGGAAGATTACCTGGGGGAGGGAAGGTTGGGGGAGGTGTTGGGAAGTGGAGTGACCAACAAGTATCCACTGCCATCTCCCAGCTGTGTTGCCATGGTGAAACAGTGGCAGGAAGCAGAGCCCCAGCCCAGTCTGATGCCCCTAGGGACAGCCCTGTTCTCTAGGAGCACTTTTCCAAACAGTCCCATGTGGATTGGTTCTTGGTCTGGTTCTGTTAAATATCTCCATCTGTGATTTAGATGATGGCAGAGAGTGTGCTGTTACAAAGTTTGCAGACCATAGCTGTGAAGATACCAAGTAGGGACAAGCACTTTGGAGGATAGGATTAAAAATCAAAAAGGTTTGGAGAAATGGTTTGAAGTAAATAGGGTGAAATTCAGTAAGGGTAAATTTAGAATACTCTACTTAGGAAGGAACAGTCTATTGCACACTTACAAAATGGGAAATAACTGCCTAGGAAGGAGTAGTGCAGAAAGGGATCATAGTGGATCACAAGCTGAATATGAATCAACACTAACACTGAGCAAAATAGCAAACATCATTCTGAGCAAAATAGCAAACATCATTCTGCAGTGTATTAGCTAGAGTGTTTGTAAGAAACACACAAGAAGTAATTCTGCTCTACTCCATGCTGATTAAGCTTCAAGTGGAGCATCCACATCTGCTGAGTGCTATTTCAGGAAGGATGTCAATAAATTGGAAAAAGTCCAGAGATTAGCAACAAAAATGATAAAGGTCTGGAAAAATGACCTGTGAGGGAAGTTGTTGTTGTTGTTTTTTTTTTAATTGTGGTTGTTTTGTTTGGAAAGGAGAAGACTGAGAGGGGACATAGACTCATAGACCTTAAGGTCAGAAGGGACCATTATGATCATCTAGTCTGACCCCCGGCACAGTGCAGGCCACAATCTCACCCACCCCTCCTAGAATAATCCTCTCACCTATATCTCCGATATTGAAGCCTTCAAATACTTTGAAGACCCCAAGATGCAGAGAATCCTCCAGCTGTGATCTGTACCCCATGCTACAGAGGAAGGCGAAAAACCTCCAGGGCCTCTGCCAATCTACCCTCGAGGAAAATTCCTTCCCGACCCCAAATATGGCGATCAGCTAAACCCTGAGCACGTGGGCAAGACTCATCAGCCAGACACCCAGAAAGTTCTCTATAGTAATGAAAGTTTCCATGTGATAAAAGGTTTTTGCAAGGGTGAAAAATTATTTTCCTTAACCTCTGATGATAGGACAAGAAGCAATGGCCTTAAATTGCAGCAAGGGAGGTTTAGGTTGAACATTAGGAAAAACTTCCTAACTGTGAGGGTAGTTAAACACTGGAATACATTCCTTACGAGTGATGTGGAATATCTCTAACTGGAGATTTTTAAGATCAGGTTAGACAAACACCTGTCAGGGATGGTCTAGAATAGATGATATTTAATTCTACCAGGAGTGCAGGGGGTTGGACTAGACGGTTTTTCAGGGTCCCTTCCAGTCCTATGATTACAGTGTGAACACCAGCTGATATTTCAATGCAAATGTCATGTCCTTAGGATTTTTGAATGAATGTATTTATTTTGATTTTTCATATGCCCCTTTTTTTGTAGGTTTTTTTTTTATCTGCTTGCTCTTGGCTAAGTGCCTGGTTTTGCAAATGTTTGTACACATGCTTAATTGTCTGCACAGAAGTCCACAAACATATTTATGCTATGAAAGGCCTGGATTGCTAATCTCTCAAATGCACTCATAGGCAGGAATGTTTACAGGAAAAAAAATGAAATTTGAGCAAAAATGTTAGGCTGCATCTAGACTGGCATGATTTTGCGTAAATACTTTTAACAGGAAAGTTTTTCCGTTAAAAGTATTTCCGCAAAAAAGCATCTTTATTGGCAAGGATGCTTTTGTGCAAAAAGTGCTTTTGTGCAAAAGCATCCATGCCAACCTAAATGCACTTTTGAGCAAGAAAGCTCCAATGGCCATTTTAGCCATTGGGCTTTCTTGTGCAAAAAATTAAGGTGCCTGTCTACACTGGCCCCCTTGTGCAAGTATTCTTAAGTGCTCTTGTGCAAATTCAAGCGGCCAGTGTAGACAGCTGGCAAGTTTTTGCGCAAAAGCAATTGCTTTTGCGCAAAATCTTGCCAGTCTAAATGCACCCTTATTCTAATAATGCTTAGGAGCTGCAGTCATGGATCAGGACTCTAGAGGACAAACAAAGCAAAAAGATGATTCTTTGAGGGACTAGCAGCAGAAAATTAAGATAAAGTTGTATGTGAGCATGATATTAGAAACTTGATGCCAAGAGTTCCATTCAGTCAATCAGGAAGAAGAAAAATCCCATGCAATGCATGTCCAATCAAAAATAATAAATCCTGTTGACTTTTTTATACTCCAAAGGAACTGCTCTTGAACAATCTACAAACCAAACATTACCTACGGTGGTTTTCTGGCTATCAATTGTGAATAAAGCATTGCCTGTTCTCAGCAATTTATTAATAGAAAAAAGAGGAGAAATTTGTCATAAATATTTATTACTAATTATTCAACCAGTTCTTGTCAGGAAACATCCTACCGTGTAATTCCTTTTGTTCATACTGGTTACTCAGCATCCTTTAATGAATTTTGCAGTTACTGGAAGTGGTACAGTTGCGTATTCCCTCCCCCTCTCCTCCAAGCAGTATGGAGGTTTTACCACAATATTGATGGTTGTGGTGTGATGCTTCTTTTCCTGTGTTATAAAGCCCAACATTTTGAGCTTTTCCTGAGTAGCTATATGAAGGATTATCTTTAAATAAATGCAAACACTACATTTTGAAAGTAAAAAGAAACTCTCTGCGTCAGCAGATCAGAATGACTTTGAAATCCGAAATGTAAACACTGAGATGCTTTTGAATCTAGTTAAAGGGTAGGCTGCTGAAATAAATTAGCATGTTCTGTATATATAAAGCTTAGAATTTGGAAGCAAAAGGTTGAGAATTTTGTCTACTGAAAAACAATCACTGAGCAGCAGTATATTTTTCTACATTCACAGTTCATTCAGAAATCACATTAGCTCAAACCTTGCAATATTTCTTAAGAAAACTATTGTTTGTAGATTTTTTTTGAAGGGCTTATTTCCCCAGGGAACTGTCTAGAACACACTAGTAAAGCAAAACCTTCTTTTTGCTCCATGCTACATATATAAATTTCTCAGTTCCATTGCCTGACACTTTGTGTCCTTGGATTTCTTATCTCCTTGCTGTTTAAACCCAAAAGATTTGTGTTCTTTCATGCTACAGTGAAAGAGATTGACAGTTGAACTGCTGCAAAGACTGAATGGCGAAGTGTAATGTTTCATAACGTTTTTACTGAAGGGGACTGAATGGCACTTTGGTCTGTGTTAAGTTTAGTTACAAGACCTGATGAGCACTAACTGAAGTCTGACACCCTTTGTGAGGGGAGTGCTATTATGAACAATCAGATTTGGGCACTTGCAGCCAGAGGCACGGCTGGGGCTGTGCTTAATGTAGTGCTTGAGCAGTGACATTTAGGCATTGTGCCTCTGTGGGTGCTGGGGGCAGGGTGATACTCATCACTTCCCAGTACTACAGTACAGTACTTTGTGATGAGAGGTTCTACAACTCCTTTAGAGTCAGGGGCCTGAGACTCTCAAAGTTGAGAGGGTGTTATGGATTCTCTCAGGAGTAGGCCCTTTAAATGGAGCAGTGTGCCTCCAGTACCTGACATGCCACTCTAGCCAGAACGTGAAGGGAGTGGGGCGGGGAGTTCAAGTCCAAGAGCACAAACAAGCCAGCAAAAGTGAGGCCAGGAATTTACTCCTGGAGGTAGTAGGGGTGGAAATTTCAGTTCAGACAGGACTAGGGTACTTTATTACCATGTTGTATAATCCTACATGGAAGTAAAAACTGCTCAAGACCTGTCTCTGACCTTTTGGGTGGGTTGTTACTCATAATTTATCATGGGTGTCATGTAACACTGTAAATACATTAAGCTTAAAAATGAAACTTCTTTGTCAAAGAAATATTGTGGTATAAAATAGAAGGGATTTCTTTTTTTATTAAAACTGTTATAGATCTTTTTTGAGAATTGTTAGTTGATTTCCTATTTCTTATCCCTGCATTCTTCCAACACCCTTTTCTTTAAACTGGCTGCAGTATTTATTGGTGTACACTCACTTTTTTCCTTCTACAATACTTTGTCAGATCAGTATATCAGATACAACATAATGTCTGCTTTAAAAATTAGACAGTTTAATGAGAAAATTAAAATGAGGAGATTGCTAGAGATGAAGAGAATTGCTTTTAATTACAGAAGACAGGTGCACATTTTAAAAAAAAAACTCTCCTAGTTTATTAAATTCAGCAGTTATAGTGCAGGTTATTGTATTAAACAGCAATATGAAAGATAAGATCCAAGCTTTTAGGAAAGCATGTTGTGGATGGGGAAAAGGAAGAAGGGGTCTTTTGTCTAACTGAATGTATAGTTCTTTAATCATCTGTTGATTTAAAAAAATATCTTCTAGGCAATTCTTCCCCTATGTTACTCCCCGGCTACTCAGTGAACCAAAAGAGGGTTTATGTGTTTATTAAAGAGAAGATAAGGGAACTTTATTTGTCCAAGTTGTTCAGAGATTAAAAAACCTCAACATTTGTGACCACATTAATTAAAAAATTCCAGTATATCTTTGCAGCTGCTCTTTTTTTTTCTTTTTTTTTTTTTTTCCTTCTCCGGGAAAGTACCAGATAGGTTAGTCACTGAATTCATTACTGAGCTCAGTATCCTTGCTTCTTTATAACACTAGACAGCTCAGCCTTCCCAAGTTCCTAGGTTTGCACTTTTAATGGAGGTGGAGTTTACATCAGCCTCTTTAACACTGAAGTGTATTTACATTTGTGTAAAACAAATGTGTCTTTATAAGGCTTAGTTGTTTCTGATACCTAAGTGGAGGAGGAATAAAAAAACTGTCAGTTTTAATCAATATCATCTGACATTGAGAACTGCATTTCTACTTTTCTGCTAATACATTAGGTATATTCTACTTTATCTCCTTTTGCAGAATTGATTTGCCACCATTCAGTGCACTTGGCTGTTGTCATGCAAATTGTGTCATTTCTCCCTCATAGACTACTGCACAAGCTGAGATTAGAGTTGAAAATCAAGTCTCACTGACCAGCTGCTGTATATTTTCCATTTTATTCCCCCCTCACTAGTTCCATTCCCTTATTTTCACCTTTTTGGCTGGTAATGTGCTGATAATACTGTCTCTAGAGACTCCCGGCAGGAAGCTGTTGGGAATCGTTGCGTGCAGCTGTGGCTTGAGGCAGAGAGAAAATGAGTGTGTCTGTTTTGGCTATGTGGATAATACTTATGTGCAGTTAGTGCTTCAGGATACACCACATGAGAAGGGTTTTTTCCATGGTTGCTCTTGTCGATGACCCCTATATATTTGTGGGGCCAAAGAGGGATACTAGGGGCTAGGTGAAGATTCTATACCTTGTCCTGCATCTCTGTGATTCTTGAATGGGGTGAGAGCCTAGCAGCTGCTAAGACCAAAGCAGGGCTAGCTGAGTGAGCAGCAGGATATCAGCATGGGTTACTTGCTGAAGCAATCAGAGCACTTGCTGTTCTAAATACATTTTCCTCAAATCCGTTGGCAATAATATGAGACTGTCTTCTGAACAGAACAATTGTGTGTGCGAGAGAGCTGGTAAGTGAAGCGTTGGTCCACTTGCCACCCTTTGTACCATTCAGAGGTCTCTAACCTCTTTATGCCTGGGATCTTCCTGAATTTAAGGGCAACCCTTAAGCCTTGCCCCGCTCACTTCATCCCCCCTCACATCTCTCTCATTTACTTCCACTAAGCTGGGACAGGGAGGTTTGAGGCAGGGGGTTGGGGTGCTGGCTGTGAGAAGGTAGTTCAGTGTTAGGGCAGGGGGCGGTGAAGGGGATCAGGGTTGGGCAGGAAGGGTGAAGTGCAGGAGGGATCCAGGTTGAAAGTTGGTGTTTGGAGTGACTCTGAGAAGGAGTGGGGCAGGGGGATTGAGAGGGAGTGGATATGGGGTGCTGGCTGTGGGAGGGGGCTCAGGGATAGGGTTTGGGGTGCTGGTTCTGGAAATAGCCTTGGGGGTTTGTGTGCAGCCTCCTGCCAAGTGGCTCCCAGTTGACAGTGCAGTAAAGCTGAAGCAGCTTACCTCCCCACCTGCCCCAGTCCCATGCTATTCTCAGAAGGGGCCAGCTTGTGCCCTTGTTACCCTAGGGATAGGGGATGGGGGGATACATGGCTCCACGTACTGCCCCCTCAGCTCACATTGGCCACATTTTGCGGTTCCCAGTCAGTGGGAGCTGCAGAGAGCCGGCTTCTAGGAGCATGCTGAGACTCTTGTCGCCCCCTTCCCTCCAACAGGACCATGGGCTGTGCTGGCCACTTCTGGGAATGTGCTGGCAGCATGAGACTGAGGCAAGCAGGGAGCCTGCCTTTGTGGCAATTGCATTTCAGCACCAGAGACTGAGAGACTCCCCAGGATCCACCAGTCAATGGTAATGGAGCAGTTGCTGACCCTGGTTTACACATACCAAGTTTCCTTTGAGGAAAAGGGGATCCTGATACATAATATGTAATTGAGTTTCAGGGCAGGAATGTCAGAACCAGCCAGGTTTCCTCTGCAAGGTTCTTGTTATGGAGCTGCTAATTGTACAGAAGCAAAGGAATAAAATATTTAGAGAAAAGGGGGAAAGAAAAAGAGGCAAACAAAATGCCTTTGTTTTTTCTACCTGAGTCTGTTTCACTGAGAACGCCTCGGGTGAATTAAGCTTTGCTGAAATAGTCTCCCTGTTGTAATCAGCTATCAATGGAATTCTAACCGTAACTACACTTCGAAGGCGGAGGCTCCCTATTGCAAAAATGCATCGACTATTCGATTAGTCAGTCGATATTTAACATCCTTCGTAACTACCCCTAAACACAGGAATTTCAGACTTGTGTTTGGATTTTGTTGAAGTTTAATTAGCTAATATATGGACGTACATAATTATGGTACCCAGACAACCTGAACCCTTCCCATTAGTCATGCTGTACCATAAAGACAAAAATGCAGCCTTTAACCATCTTAATGTAAATGAAACAGTCATGGAAACAATTGCCTTACCTAGATACATCTTTTTAAACTCTCCCTTTGTTTTACTAGTTCATTTAACACAATGTTCTACTGTATTTGCATGGCGGGTTTTTTTGTCATCTCTGCTGCTGCCTGATTTTGTATTTCTGGGTCTAAATGATGTGTGTGCTTGACTGGTCAGTTTGTACCTCTGGTGTTCATAGCTCTGATGTTCAACTCTATATTATACATAAAAAGGTGATATCTCTGGCTTAAGTGCCTTAGTTGCAGAGCTGCATCCAGTGTTCTAGTAGTCATAATAGAATGGTTTCAGCACCTTTTGGATAAAGGATCCAGTTGAAATTGTTTGTTGGGTAGTAAATATTGTGGTGTTAGCCCCAAATTCTGCAAAATTCTCATGGTATGAATAGTCCCACTGAAATCAATCATAGGGTGCGTCTCCACTGCACTGTAACTTGAAATAAGATGTACAGTTTGACTACGCAAATTGCGTATCTTATTTCAAAATTGCTTACGTCATAATTTGGCTCTGTCTATACAGCTCCAATTTTTGAAATAAAGTGCTATTCCGAAATGTTCCTTACTTCCCGTAGAATGCAGTTTACAGGGACTTTGGAATAGTGGGCCCAAAATAATGGGCTTGCTGTGAAGACGCAGGGCAGCTATTTTGGGATATTCCGTTATCCCGAAATAGCTCCGCAGTGTAGATGTAGCCATAGTGAGTAAGGTCACATGAGTGAGTAAATCTTATAGGATCAGGAGTTTGG
Source organism: Pelodiscus sinensis (assembly GCF_049634645.1). NCBI lineage: Eukaryota > Metazoa > Chordata > Testudines > Trionychidae > Pelodiscus > Pelodiscus sinensis. Next base: position 89,757,565 of record NC_134714.1, read on the forward strand.
AGGGTAGATTAACTCTTGTGACACAGTAGGAAGATGTCCTTTCCTAACTCAGAGTGCTACAAGAGGAAATATAGCCAGTTTATTTAATGTTAAGAAATGTGATCTGAGCATTTTCACACTTTGGCTTTAAATTTACATAGTTTTGGCAGCCTTCTGAATGAAAGCAAACACCTCTATACCCAAGGGCTGGTGACAGAGCAGCTGGTTGTATCCTCATAGTGTAGTCTTAGCTCACTCTCACTGAAGCAACAGGCCAGAAATTGCTTTGCCCATTCAGGTTTCTAGGCAACTGAGCCCATTTTCATTTCACCCCAATGAGAGAGAAGAGTTGACTCCTTGTGCAGAGAGGCGAGGAGATGATGGATTTCAGCAGCCTCTAATTTGCGCTGAAAATACAACTTAGCCCCGGCTGGAAGGCTAAGTCTGTTTAAACACATAGCATTGGGGGTGATCAGACGCAAATTGCTCCTTCTAATGAAGCAGAGGCATGAAGGAGCTGTGATGACTGATGCCCATCTCAGGTGAGCAGAAAAGTGTGTCAGTGTTGCTCAGCCTGATGGCATGCTTTGTGATGTCTTACTGAAGCCAGTAAAGGCAAACGGAAAGCGGAAGTCTACATGCTATCTCAACTCAGAGCATTAAAAATTGAGAGGTTATTTCCCCTAACATATATAAAAGATACCTTACCCACACACAAATAAGACTTCCTCCCCAGAGAAGGCTTTGCTGGTATTTCCACTGATAGAGTTCATTCTAGACTGGCTTTATTTCCTCTGAAATGCTCTGGCTACCACAGGGCTCCCCAGAGCTTCCCTGCTGCTTAAGCCACTTCATGCCAAGTGAAAACTGCAGATACTGGTGCCAAAGCGGAATGTGAAGACGACCAGTGGCTGCTAAAATGTTGCAGCATGAACAAAAATTAGATATAAATGTTCCTAGGTCAATTGATGGCACCAGGGAAAAATGCCCTGTGTATAGACTTAGACGAGAGCCAGAGCGAGCTGGTGCCAGGGAAAGCAACCTGGGAAGTGGCATCTTTAATTGGAGAGCCCTGAAATAGAGTGTGAGTAGTGGAATGACAAGAGGTCCAAGCAACTGGTAGATCTAATATTTGGATTACCAAACTCGATGGTTTCCCTTTATTAGAGGGTTTCTGTTAATTTATAGGCAAAAATAATAATGGATCCTGGAATAGCTGCCAATTTTGTGTTAGTGGACAGGGAAGGGCACTTGAGTAATAGTAAAACTGATGAATAAAAATTAGTTTGCATTTCCATTTTTTGGATCCAGTGCTGAGCACCTTCAGCTCTATCTGTGAGGTTTTTTTGTTTTTTTTAAACTAAAGTCAGGAAGGGACTATTAAAGTGTCTTGTTGTGCATTTGTCCTTCTGCTTATTTCGCCTGATCTGCACTTTGTTCCACTTAAGCCTCGATTGACCAAATGAAGGAAAACCTGTTTACCAGAGCCCCACTTCTTATGGAGCAATGGCCTCTTGCTAAATAAAATAAACTAAAACCAGTAGTTGCATATATTTAGCTAATGTTCTGCATATTTTATAAATCCTCTTAACAGAGAATTATTTAATCTCTGCCAACCACTGTGTAATACAGCTGCAATGATGACAGATATTGGCTTGGTGCTAGCAGACAGATTTTAAAGAGCAGTGACCTGCGGGGGCCACTGTGTTGGGAGAGCAGATGAGCTGGCTGCCGCAGGTGCTTGAGTGTTCTTGCCGATTTAACTCTTTACAGGCTATCGAAGCCTGCAGATGAAAGTATTTCAATTCCATGCACTTCTCCTGCAATAGGAGAGACAAAGAGCATACTGCTAAGGGGAAAGGTTTTTGTCATTATAACTGGGCTTGTGTTTGTCCTCATTTATTGACACATTGGTATTCATTTACTGTCTTATAGGCTCTAAATTGAGGGCAAGAGGTTAAATGTTATCACAAATTGTAGCTGTGTCCCAGAATTCATCACCCTTCTGAGACGTACATACTTGTTTTTATTCTTCTGAATCACTTCTAATAAAAAAAATCCTGTTGTTTATTTCCTTCATTTGAAAACTGTACTTTGGGCTATTTTTCAAATATATGGTTTTCATTTTGAAACCAAATTAAGAACAAAAAAAAGTAACCAGGAGAGGAATATGACACTGCTGCAGTTGTCACTGATATGGGGTGTTTGTAAGGCTCAGGCATTGCAGCCTCTTTTATATCTGCACTTCAAGAGATCAAATCCTGTAATCTTGTGAACCTGAATGCCTACTGACTTCAGTATTGAAGGGAATATGTAGAATTGGTCGGCATTCACCCACACATTATCTTTTGTACTTCTCTAAGTAGAGGCAAGAGATGAGGCTAATTGTTGATGATTTGCAAACAGCGTTATTGCCAGGCATTTGGCAAAATGTGCATGGAAATGTGTGCTATTCTTGTGATATGAGCTTAATGGTGGTAAACTAATCGCCAATGTTTTATTTTGTGACGGACTCCATTTTTTACTGCATTTCAAGTGATATAAAACATGTATCTGCTGATCTGAGCATCCTTCATTTGCTCCTCAGATATGATATTGACACCTTAATGTTTTCCTTCTTAATTTTGGTCCCAGCCGCCTCCTTTTTTCTTGCAAAAATTGCCTCCTGTGTAATTTTGACTTTTCAAAAATCACATTGAATAACGAAATGAAAAGCAGTGTGCTTGGTACAGAATTGTACTGAAATTTAACCTTTCTGTTAGCGCAGTTGGGGAATCTAGTTGCTCTTTTTAAATTACCACAGCAGGGGATTAGAAAATGGGTTGTGCAGTTGGAAGTAGTAGTCAAAATTGGGCCGTTAGACACCATGCATGTGGGAATTGGTTGTTACTTACGTGGTTCTTTGACAAGCTCATATTTTATGCAATCCAAAAAGTGTGTGCGTGTGGGGGGAGAATGCAGCAGCCATGAACATTGTGGAAGCTCAATAATGTCTAAATAACATCTGATCTGTTTTTTAAATACAGGCAGTCCCCGGGTTACGTCAGTCCGACTTAAGTCGGACCCCTAATTATGAACGGGGGGGGGGGTTCAGCTAGTGCTGGGTGCCTCCCCCACTGTCGCCGCCTCCGGTAGCACGGGGGGCGCTTCCCCCCAGCAGACCAGGGAGACGCGGAGCAGCTTTTCTCGCCGCAGAGGACACGGGCGGCAGGACTGCCGAGACACGCCGCGTCCCCGCCGCCTGCGTCCTCCGCGGTGAGAAAAGCCGCTCCGCGTCTCCCTGGTCTGCTGGGGGGGGGGGGGGGGTGTGCACTAGCCCCCCCCCCAGCAGACCAGGATTTTCTCGCCGTCGCCTGCGGTAGAGTAGCTGGGGGGCTGCCGGGTTGGTCCCGCCGCGCCAAGGGTCGGCGCTACCAGACCAACCCAGCAGCACTCCAGCTTCTCTGCCCCAGGCGTGTCTGATTCAGCCGCTGCTGGTCAGTTTCAACAGCGGCTGAATCTGGACACCAGTTCCGACTTACATACAAATTCAACTTAAGAACAAACCTATGGTCCCTATCTTGTACGTAACCCGGGGACTGCCTGTAAAAGTAAAATATAGAGTCATGAATAAGGAACAATGTTCTGAACAATATTAAAGTTTTGAAGAGTAAAATGTTATTGGTTATTAGGATATTTACAAACATTAATATCTTCTAAGTGCCCAAAGGATCATCACTACCAAGAACTGAATTATTTTGAAACATTTAAGTAATTTTATTTCAGTATAGTGGAGGCTGTATCCTCTTTATGCTTATGTCTCTAGTGTATGCTAGACTGCTAATGTGGAATGAACACCACACTTCCTGTTACTATTTTACTAAACTCTACCATAGCAATGCTCAGAATATGGCATTTCAAATGCCCAAATGCAGTTTGTGGCCCCCAGTCCTTGAATATGGAGATGCTGCCTGCAGACGGCGCTTTCTCCTGTGTAGTGCTCCCTTTGATTGGAAAATTTTTGACTAAACATTTTGGTCAGAATTTGCTGGCTCATCAGTCTAAATGTTTTGCAGAGAGGATTTTAGCAGTGAGATGTGCCAGGTTACCTGTCAAGCTCCTCAGCAGTCTGCTTGGTGGGATGGCAGAGAGCCAAGAACTTGGATGCCTCATTTGCCACCGCTTGGCAGTGAAATCCTGTGGCTTCCAGGCTGCTCGATTCTCGGCAGCCTGTGTGATAGACTGATAGGAAGCCAGGAGGCTTGGGAGTCCCAGATCCCAGGATCATGCTTCTTGGCAGCCCGGGTTTCAGAACTCACTGCTCTGGGGCAGCCTGCCAGGTAAAGTGCCCCGCAGCCCGGGCTCAATTCCCTTTTAAAGAGAACTTCAAATGTTTAGATTTTCATTCCAAATGGGTACAAAACCAGACTTTAAAATATTTAAATTCACATGTTTATGTGACGTCTCTGCAGGGCACACCTCCTTATGCAAGATGAGGCCTACTACAATTGGCGCTCTTTTTTTTTTTTTTTTTTTTTTTTTTTTTTTTTGGCTGATCTTGGCAAGTTTGCAACATGTCTCTGATGCAGGCAAAATTTACCATCTTAGAAAAATAAGCCTGTGTGCAGAAATTTTGTATTAGACAAAAGCAAATAGAGCTTTTTTTATTATCCTACTCTAATGCTCTTCGGTGGTATTTGTACCTGAATGCCTTAGGGGCGAGCACAAGCAAGCGTGAGAGGTTAGCTAGATCTGCAGTGATGATAAAAAACTGCTAAGCTGCTTCATCCCACTAAACAGGTTAAACCATGCAAAACTTAGATACACCATGACACTCTGTCAATAATTCAACAGGTAATATCAAATGGCAAATAATTTTGATGTTCAGTTCACCTTTGTATTTCCTTATTCAGAACCTCACTCAGCTGCACAATGAAGCTTTCCATTTCCTTTAGTGCTAAACGATGAGGAATGTGATGCAATGTTCTACTTTAGCAGCATAAAGCCTTGTTCTGCCTTCAGGTGACATAAGCGGCCAACGGCTTGGAGGGGCCAGGCTTTAGTTTATGTATTTTTCCCTACACATCTGCTGACTTCGATCTTTGTAGCTGAAGTAAATGCAAATAAATGCTTTGCAAGGTTGGACCCCTTGGCCAAACTTTTTGAACTTGGTTAGACACCAAATAGGGTCAATTTTCAGAGATAAACACCTGAAGTTTCTTCTAAACAAAGTCAGTGGGAGTTGTGTACGCTCAGAACTGCTAAAAATCAGGCCACTTTTGTTTAGATGTCTGTGTTGAACTTTAGGTCCCAACATTTGAACGTTTTAGTCTGGGGAGGGGGGGGTGTGTGCTGGGCTTCCCTCTGTCTTGTAATTAGAGCCCTACCAAATTCATAGGCCTTATTGGTCAATTTCACAGTACTAGAATTTCAAAAATACTAAATTTCGTGATTCAGTATTGAAATCTGAAATTTCACAGTGTTGTAATTATAGGGGTTCTGGCTCAAAAAGAAGTTAGGGTAGGGGGAATTGCAAGGTCATTGTAGGGGGGATTGCAGTTCCGCTACCCTTCTTTCTACACTGCTGCTTGTGGTGGTGTCTTCAGTGTTGGGCAGCGGGAGAGCAGCAGCTGCTGGCCGGGAAGCCATCTCTGAAGACTGCATCCCCTCTAAAATGACCTTGCAGCTCCCCTACAGCTCTGTTTTGGGTAAGGCCCCCAATATGAGAGAAACTGGTCTCCCTTGTGAAATCTGTGTGGTATAGGGTAAAAGCACAGAAGACCAGATTTCATGGAGGGAAGCCAGATTTCACAGTCCATGACAAATTTTTCATGACCATGAATGTTAGGGCCCTACTCATAATGCCAGGATCACAAGGATCCTGACTAATCCACATGTAGATGGACGTGTGCAACTTCCAGTGAAATTGTATCGACATGGTCTGAATTTGGCTATTGATATACGCTCCTCCAGTTTTCTCCTGTTTTTTGTTTTTTAAAGGGTGGGGGGTAGATAGCATTTGCAGCCACTGTCTCCTTACATGATTCTCAAACACATACCTAAGTGTGAACTTTCATTTCAATTCTAAGGAAAATTAGTTTACTTGAAAGAAATATTTCAGAAAATAGGAATATATTGCTTCCATACCAGATAATCTAATTGCACTGAATATCTCTTTTAGAGAGTGTATTTAGGGCTTTTGCTTCTATATGCTGTGTAGCTTTGGTAAAACAAGGAGTTGGTTTAATTCTGTGTTTTATTCTGTGCTGAGCTGTACTGTATGGCTTCTTGTCGTAAACTCCCTGTAATGGACCAGGAGGCAGCTCCCAGCCCCAGGGCTGCAACTGCCACTGACAGCAGGAGGATCCCTGTGCTGGGGCTGCTGCCACTTCCATTAATGGCTCAAGGCTCCTCAGGGCTAGAGGCTGCTGCCAGCCTGCTTACCAGTTAACTGGTTACCCATTCACAAATGCCCACCAGTGCCCAGACAGGATCAGGCCAATATTATTATAAGCTTTTTGGGGCATGAACCAACCACTGTTTTTACTGTGAGGTGCCTGTAGAATGCTCTTGGTTCCTGACGAGTATTCATAAAGATTAGGGATCTAAAAGCTCAGTTAAGTAGGTAGCCCTGTAATGGCTGAAAATCTCAGTGGTTACATGTGCTGCAGGCTCTACATTATGAAGCTTAAGCTTCATACAGCAGAGCCCAGAGTCAATCCTCCCCAGGAGCCACCCGCAGCTGTCAGCTCCACTCCCAGAGAGGAGGCTTCCCTGCCACAGAGAAGATGCCTTCCCTGGAGCAACATCGCACTTGGAGCAGACACAGCAAGGTCTGTTGGCTCCGTTCCCGGGGAGGTTTCGCTGTGGGCTCTCGCTTGGATATGAAATGCCTCTGTGTTCCTTCATTTCTGTATCAGTTTTTACTACAGGTTGCACAGGTGCTCTATAAACCACAACTTTCTGGTCCAGCGACATTCATGGTTCAGCAGGACCATGGATGATCCAGGATCAGTGTCCCAGTGCGTTGCAGAGCGGTAGGGGCAAGGTTCCCTTGAAGGTGCAGCAGCATGCCCAGCAGCAGCTTCATCAGCACCGCCCAGCTAGGGGCTCAAGGCTTCATGCATGGAGCTGCTTGGCTGCGGGAGAGGCACTTCTCCCCAAGTAACAGCAGCAGCTTCCGGTGAGGACTGAGCAGCAAGTCTCTCCCAACTGGAGACTGTGTGTATATGTGTGTAGAGGGGGGAGCCAGCACTCAGCTCAGCTGTGCTGCCAGAGGAAGCTGAGAAGCTAAGGGCGGGCAGAGCAGAGGGTGGGGTCAGAAGCAGGGGGGCTGGAAATGACCTCCCCTGATCTGGCAAAATCCCTCATCTAGGACAAGTCAGGTTTAGAGGATTGCTGGATCAGAGAGGTCCAACCTGTACTTGTAAGCATACTTCTCATTGTGCTTTAATTATTTTCTACAACGAATGATGTAAAAATAAATCTGTTTGACACACATCTAGAGTAAAGATGTTAAGGCCTAGTCAACTATCCGATCAGCGATTAGTTGATTCCCCACCTCTTGCTGCCTCTATCAGATAGAGGCAGCATTCAAAGGGCAGCAACTCTCAACTGATCCCCGGCAGCTCAGCTGTGTGGCACTGCCCCTTTGAAACACCAAGGTGGCATTTCAGAGTGGTGCTGTGGAGCCCAGGGTCCACTGAGAACTCTGCAACTGACCCCAGGTTCTGGGAAAATGCCGCACAGAACCCGGTGTCAGTTGGGGAGTCTCCAGCTGATCCCGGCTCCGTGCGGCATTACAAATTGATAGCGCAGCATGGAACCCGGGGTCAGTGGAGGACTCTGATTCCCCTGCTGACTCCAGTCCATGCTGTGCTGCGGCTTTGAAATGCACAAATGTACATTTCAAAGCTGGAATGCCATGTGAAGCCTGGAGTCAGCGGGGCTACACGTGGAGTTCCGTGTTCCTCCTTGGAAATATACAAGAGCCTGAGCCCCTGCATTGCTTCTTGGAAATTCCATTGACTAATCAACTAGTCAATTGATGGGTGTATGAATAGCACCCACAGCCAACTGTAGTTCCAGCCCTGCGGGACTGCTGCTTCCACCTGCCCTCATTGAATGAGTTAACTGGTAAAATGTTAAGTTTAACTGGTTAACTAACTAAATGGGATTTTACAGCCCTACTGTAAATTGGACTCTTTTTAAGTCATCTCAGGTGGATCATCTATAATCTCACTATCCATAGTTACTTTTGAAAATCTGGTTTGAATATATTTATAATGCATTAAAAATCTAGAAAATGAACATCTTGCATTAGCCATATTTGTATTTATAAACTGGGAAATATAGATTCTTTTAGTAATTGCTAGGCTCTGGTTGTAATTTGCTTAAAAATTGAAAAATTAATGTATTGGAACAACTTTGAAAGGCTCATAAATAAAGAATGGAGAACCAAAAGCATGAAATGTATGTGAGGTTATGTTAATTATGATTAATTACGTCTCCTAAAGGTCTCTTAGAAGCCTGTTTCCAACCATGAACAATGATAGTGTAAAATAGCCTTATAATGTAAGGTCCTAGATGTTCTGTAAGTGACTCTAATTTATTTGTGTTACAGTGGACAGCTAGAGTTCTGCTACAGTTAAGGTATAGAGCACCTTTCTGTTTAAAACTTGACTCGATAAGTGCTCTAAAATCCATAAGGTACTCAGATGGCTTTGAAATCAAAAGCCAAGTTTTATAGCTGTGGTTCTAATGCATCTTATCTGAAAAATATCAAATGCTAGTGCTACATTTTTTGCACAAACAGTTTAAAACCATTTCTACAGTGGAGTGGTATTATAGCAGAAAGCCAACTAAGGAAAGGGACCTAGGCATCATTGTACACAGCTCCTTGAAGTCCTCTGATCAATGAGAAGCTGTCGTGGTGGAAACCCACAAACAAGATGGTGGATTGCATAAGGAATGGAAGGATCACTAACACTGTAATATAGTACCTTCAGGGGATAGCTGAGTTAGTCTGTACAGGATAACAAAACATGTAGATGGTATCATGAGCTTTCATGGGTGCATCTGAGGAAGTGGGCTGCGCCCACAGAAGTTCATGATACCATCTACATGTTTTGTTAGTCTACAAAGTGCTACCAGACCATTGTTGTTTAAGTTTATACTGTAATATAGTGACTATGATAATGCCTTTATATAAATCAGTGGTGCAATGGCCTTGTCTGAAAAAAATGCACGTTGATAATTACTGTGATGCATTCTGGGGATACCTGGTGTTGAGGTACTCACTTCCATCTGCCCTTACCATGAGAGAGCCTTATCTGTTTCCTGACTTCTTTGGCCAGGGGTGACACTGCACTCCCCTCCAGGTCTATGTTGGCGCTGCTCTCTCTAGGTTAGAGTTACAGACACTTCAGCCCCCTGAGCATCTCCCTGGTGTGTTTAGCCCTTGTTCTGTGGACACTCAAAATATTCACCTTCCAATGTACAGCCATCAAACAAGCTGGGTACCCTCATCTTACTAGTTCCATTTAAAATCACCATTCTACTTCCTACCTAGCAGTGATTTTTGAAATGGGATTAAAAGTTTATTTAAGTAGTAGACATGTAAGGGTTAGAAAGTAGAAGTACTGTAAACAGTTATACATAAAACAAAATCATAACACATTCTAGAACCTAGACTGACCTAACTGGATGTTTTGTGTGTTGGAGCAGAGCTGTCCCAAAAGCCCTTCTAGAGTTTGTCAGGCTTCACTGTCCTCTTTGAATCATGAGGCAATCCACACTCCAAGCTTGCCTCCATGGTGAAAGATGCCAGTTTTTTCTTAGTACCATTAGATTAATCAGGATAGTCCTTTGTTCTTTTTCATAACCAGCACACCCTCTGCTGTTTTTGTTTTTGCTAGTGGCTTTCCCCTCTTGTTCGTGTTCGTTTTCGTTTTGCAAATGTTGATTAGCATCAATATACAAACAAATAACCAATGTGGAGTAGACAATACACAGTGGCTGTGTCTACATTGGCATCCCTTTCCGGAAAAGGGATGCTAATGAGACACATCGCAATCTCTTATTCCAAGTAGGAATAAGAGATCCTCCGGAAAAGGGCTTATTTTCCGGAGAATTACGTCTAGACTGGCGCTTTTCTCCAGCTTATCCCCAAGCCGGAAGAAAGCGGCAGCCATGTAAATGCAAATGCCGCGGGGGATATTTAAATCTCCCGTGGATTTGCAATTGCGATGTGTCTCATTAGCATCCCTTTTCCGGAAAGGGATGCCAATGTAGACACAGCCAATGAGATTAACATCTGTAATCCCCTACCTCTGACTTGTTACATCCTGGTTACCTACCTTAAGAACATAATTGTCAAGGTAGACACACAACTCCTTAAATATTATTAGTACATACATTTTGTAATGATTATTATGACCAGTGGGGTAACTGGCTCTAGTTAGAGACCTCACATGTCACCCTTTAATTAATTATTATATCAGACTTGGGGAATTCCTGTAAAATTCTATTGCACCCCTTGTGCCCTTTGCAGATGGTACCAAGAAGTCCCTGGCTCTCATCTATCTCAAAAAGGATAATGCTGATTTAAAGGGGGTTCAAAGAAAGGTGACAAGAATGAATGGCTCTGAGAGTGTGGCTGTGTACCCAAGTTAGAATGGAATAGTTACCATCTGTGGGGGGTTTTTTCCTATGAATGTAAAATAATGTATTGATGGGTGTATGAATTTCATTATTAAAATTGGCTACAACAAATGAGTTCAGGACTTTACAAAACTACAAATTGCTCACTCATCTCTCTCTTCAAGAGCAAAATACTGCGGGAAAAATAATTTGACAGTTCAGAAAGAAGTAGAAAAAAATTACTTAATGCAAATGAAAATGTGACTTCATGAATAAGAAATAAGCAGAAGCTTTAACTTCCCATAGGCAGTATCATGCACTTTGAAATTAATTGCGCTATTCATGGCAACAGAAGTACTCCTTTGTCAGAACATCATGCATAAATATAAAACTTTTTCCCTAGCTTAATTGGGGTGATGAGAGGAAAGAGAAACATGTTCAAATTTTATCTTAGCTGCATATGTTTGAAATGAAGTCAGTATTACTTGCAAAGATACTGTATTCTAAAGAAGCACAATCAGAATGTTTAGGATTACCAGGCCTAGCAGCGGCAGCAGCAGAGAAGAATATAAAAGAAAACATGGAATGCACAGTATTAACAGTTGGTGACTGTAATGTCATTAAAGGAAGTATCTAGAGCTAAGAGTAGGCAACTGGAGTCAGGACTTAAGACTTCAGTTCTGTAGTAGTCTATAGAGTTTGCAAAACTCATTTAACTTCCCTGTGACTCAGTTTACCCATCTTTGTAAATGGTCATATTTATGTATTACAATTATAGATAGCCCATCCAGCATATCAAATCTTTGTGTCTTATGTTAATATGAGTGACATTTTTAATGAAATGACTAGTGTATTCACATACCTCTCTGTTGGATTGAATCAGAAATACCGTACACATCATAAACCAGAATGAAAGCATGTGACATGCACCCTATACTGTAGATTCTCCTTTCAACACAACTAGTAGAGGGCTGTGTTTAAAGAGCAGATGCATCTGAAGTCTCTCTGAGGTCTATCCATGTTTTTTACATGAAGAGCCCCATACCCAGGGGGGTACAGCATAGGGAGTAAGTTGTTCTATAATACTTCCTCAAAGGACTATTGTGAGGAGTAAAGTTCAGTGTTCTGCTCAGATGCCCTAATAACATGTGAAGGCCTTTGCGTGCACCCTGATGAGAAATAAAGACCTATGTGCCAAAATATTTAAAAAATCTTCTTTCTGATCATTTTAGTTGGGAAAAAAAAGTAAACTGTCTCTAATGAGTCCAATCCTGCCATGCTGAAGTCAATGACAAAACTTTGGAGTTGTGTGGAAAATATTGTTCCTTTCATAGGCTTATTTTTAGATGATTATCCCTAATTCCTACGGCATGGTGTTCCTAATGTAAATTCCTCTATGAATCAATGGAAAAACTTAAACAACAAATAGTCTTGCAGCACCTTAGAGACTAACAAATCATGTAGATGGTTTCATGAGCTTTCGTGGGCACAACCCACTTCTTCAGATGAATGGAATTATTAAAGGTTTAGTTTCTAAATAAATTAAGGGATATGGTAGGGGGGAGAAGAGAAGGATTAAAAAAGGGGAAAGAAATAGTTTATTAGTGTGTCCATGCTGAATGAAGCTGATAGAGAAGGTACTAATTGTTCTTAAATACCCATTGTTTGGTTTTTTTTTTAATGTCATTAGGATGTGGAATGTCGTGGGCCATCCCGCTAATGTCTTCATTCATATATACATTTTGATTCAAAATTTATCCTTGAACACAACAGGTTTAAATTAATGTTGTTTGATGTAGGTAAAATGCAAAACCTTTAAATTGTACTGTGCTAATTCCGTGATTAATTTAGACAGTCATCCCTTGCTTTCTGCTTGCTTGCAGGCTATCTTCCCTCTGTACTGTTGCTACTTCTGGACTGCAGGGCGCCCAAGACTGCTCCCTAGATTGGCTGTTGCCCTGTGTAGGCCTATCCTCTCATGTCAGATCACAGGGGATTGCCTCCAGCTTCTCCTCCACCATTCAGCTCCCTCCCAGTTGGATGGATGTATCCCTTCTGCCTTCATTATGCCACTACCTTTTTCTATTGGAGACAAAATGCAGCCCTCTACTGGTTAGCAACTGAAACGAGAAAACAGTGCTCTCTATTTCTCTTAAGATAATTCTAGGAGGGAGAGAGGGAGGAATAACTTAGTAATGAAAAGCCATCTTAATTACAGTATTAAATCTAAAATAAAAACAGATTTTAATATTTAAATCTCCAAATTACAACTAGGGGACTGGATCCTGCAAATGCTTGCTTGCACTGATTTTCAGGTGACTACTTCTGAGTAAAGATACTCATGTATACATTTTTGAAGACTCATACCCATGATACTGATCCTTTAGCTTCTTTGTTTAAATTAATAGTTTGCAGTGAAGGAACAATAATTGTTAGCTTCTCTATATCTGTCTTCTGCACATGCAGTTGTAACTGCCACCAGCCAGATTTGAACCTGGGACCTCTAAGGCGGAGTATAGGTGCCTCTACCCTCTGAGCTGAAAGCCAGCTGATTTCTAGCCCCTGTTGTAGAGATCTTGGTCTTAACTGTTGCTGTGGTCTAGGTACCACTTGCGTTGCTCAGTAGCCACACTAGGTGTGTGGGTTTCACAGTCTTTCAGCTTTCTCTCTTACAGAACTGTTGTGTGGCTTGCTTTTAATATTCGTTGGTCCTTTGATGTCAGACTGCAAGGTGATTTAAAAGTTCGGAGTATCCTTTTCCTCTGAGACTTTCTGATTTTTTTTTTATAGAAGAATAAAAATGAATCATAAGGAAGTTAAATGACTTGCCCAAGGCCACACAAATAAAGTGAAAGTGTTTTGGGAATAGAGTTCTGGCATCCTTTTTCCTAATCCTTTATTATAATCACTTCTCTACATCTTTACATTTGTGGTGGATCAAGTTTACTGTATTTGTTCCTTAATTTCCTTGCTTTTTGGATCATCTGATATGAAATCTCAGGGAAGAGTTCTGTGGGTTTGTGTCCATTTTCCTTGGTTTAGATCTTGGAGCTTTCCTGTTTCTGGACCATATGTACCTTTTTCATTTTGCTGCAGTAGAAAACATCATTTTTCATTAGATGTAACTGAAACCTGCATTGTGAATTCTCTCATTTTAAAAAGCTGACAAGCAAATGTGGCTATGATTTAATTATCTGTTGAAAGCATATAACCAAGAGCTCTGGGGAAGCATTTGAAACCAAGAGAGAATTGCTTTAAGTAGGTGCAAACGGAACAATAATTATAGGTAAAACAATCAAAGGATGTGATCACTGGGGATAGCATTGGAGGGATAATGCTTCATATTGCCAACAGTTAAACCAATGTTCTAAACACAGAATTATATACCAAATTGAAATATAGGTAACGGAATAATGAACCATCCGTCTTAAGCTGGCATGAAAGCATTTTTTTTCTTCTAATTGTGTGAACTTTTGAGATCAATTATAAAGATTCCCCCAAAATATATTTTTTTCTGTGACTGCAAACGTATCGCTTCTAGTCATTTTAGGATTCTTCACTTTGTTGCAGCTGTATTTTGTGTCTCAAAGTGCTGGCCCTTAAGAGGGATATGATTAAGTTAAGATAAACTGAATAGAATCTCAGTGCCATTTGTTTAACCTCTGAGTGATTTTGTTCAGGGATTTCACAGATCAGCAAAAAGCTGTCACAATTCTCATTCTTCATAATTGGTTAGACAATTGAAGCATTTACTCTGCTTTGTGATGCCTCTCTCAAATGGTGTCTCTGTTCAGACATGATACTATACTGCAAAGGAAGAATGGCTTCCTATCAGATATAAATCAAAACTGATGTAGCAGCTGCTGCTCTTTGGTTATTGGCAGTGAAATTTGCCATTAAAACAGGTCTATTGAGAATGAAAACTTGTATATTTACTGCAGATGAATAGTGTACAAGGGATAGCTTTGGTGTCTAAAGCTCTAGGGCTAGAATCCTGGTTGGTGTAAATCACTCAGCATATGTAGATCAGGTAATTTCAATGGGGCTACAGTGATATACATCAGCTGAAATTCTGAACCCTAAAGCCCAAGAAGTGATAATACAAGTTCCCTACCTTTATCCTGTCAACTGAAAAAACAACAAATAGTCTGGTAGCACTTTATAGACTAACAAAACATGTAGATGGTATCATGAGCTTTCGTGGGCACAGCCCACTTTTTCAGATGACTGGAGTGTTGGATGTCTAGAACCAAAATAAATAGGGGTGTGCTTTAATCCTGACCATGTGGGACTCTGTATGGGCAAGAGGGACAGTTTAGTCTTGATGTCGATTCTGTTTTGAAGATTTTAATTTTTTTTATAAAGCCTATACTCCCTGCTAACTCTCCTAGGCTTTTGCAAGAGCAATAATCACTCTACTATACAGCTAAAAGATTAACATAGTAAAACAGTTTTTCTTCTACTTAATTGTTAAGGTGGTTGTTGAAAGCGGGGGGAGGGGGGGGAGAGAAGGGAGGGAGTAACGGGACCTCTTCTGAGATTACATGCATGAGCAGCTGTTCACACATGTGAATCAGGGGTTCACAATCTCCCTTCCTGAGAATTTTCTATACTCCTTGGGTGAGATTGTGCATTGAGCCTCTAAAAGGGACAGCACAGAATTTTTAGCTCAGAATAAGCCAAATTTATTATGTCTCCTTTAAGCCACCTTTCCACAAGCCTGATCCCGGGCTGCTCCTGGAACTGGAGTGATCCCTGGTGTAATTTAACCACCCAGGGGGAGGTAAATTATGGCAGGATCCTCTGCTTTATGGGCTGCAGAGACCTTAGGTCTGCTTGTGGCTTGCTCCTGTTTCTGGGGTTGAAGGTGGGGTACTCAAATAGTCTTATTTATGGCAGTCTTCCTTTGATCCTGTTCCAAGAGAGCGCTTCCCTGAGCAGAGCTGGAATTTTCAGAGCGCCTTTATGCCACTGCTACTCTTTTACATGATATGAAGGGAGATGATACTCTTATGCCTTGTATTTTAGTAGTATGCTTCTTGTGCTAACTGGAACTAGAAAGATTGGTGGAATATGAAATTAAAATAAATGAACAATTTATTGAGCTCCTTTAGAACCCAAGAAATTTAGGTTTGGTTCAGCTCAAGGGATGAGTGAAGGTTTATTTGATCAGAGCCATGTCACCCATCACTAGTTTCATGATGGTATTCATTTATGACGTATAAAGCAGGATTAAAGATTTTAAACCTGAACAGGAATTGGTATGCCAAATCCAATTTTCTCTGTAGTATAAATATTGAAGGGGAAAGGAGTTCAGGAAAACTCATTTTTTCAGAGATGATATTTGAGGCACAGCAGATTTTTTTTCCAGCATCCACTTCTTTCTTCCAGCATTGTTTGTCAGAACCAGGCCTTCTGCTGGAAGGAATGGCCCTTGAGTGATTTCCCCCCCCCCCCTTTTTTTCCCCTGGGAGACTAAGCAGAATTTCTGATGTGATTTTTTTTTTTTAAGTACCCTTAAATATGAGGGTCAGGAGTGGTGTGGAATGGTCAGTAAACTGTTGGCTTGTTTTTCTGTATGTTGTCAATTGCAATCTGGATGTTTGAGAGTGGGATGGAAAATATGTCAGTAAATTTCACACTAAGGAAAAACATAATATATATGAGAATAAGCAGAAAAACTATGTAATATATGTTTACACCAAAATGTGAGGATGAGGGGAAGATTTTTGCCTTATCGTGGGATACAAATGCATGCACTTTATAATGTGCTTTTGATAGTTTAGCAGCATCCTTATACCCTGTTAATTAGGGCTGTGTTTGTTTTCTGCTGTTTAGAATATATTTAAGTGAGGTGTAATATTTGAAACATTATTTTAGAGACAGGCAGCAATGCAGTGTCCTACTGTTCCACCATTTGGGAATTTGAATATAAAGGTGTATCAAGAATAGATGCCACTTTTGATTTATGAATCTGGTGAATTTTATAGCAGTTAATTGTTGGTGATATTATGGATGAAAAGTTTTATTTCCTAATAAACCTCCACTTTGAAGTTTTTATGACAGATAATCAAGTTTAAAAGTTCCTGAAACCTGCGATATCAGAGCCCTGCCCACAATCCTAGTATGTGTTTCTTCAGTGTTTGTGGTAGTTGCCAAATTGAGTTTAGTCCTCCTAGAGGTATTAGGACCTGATCCAAAACAGTGGGTTTTTGAATAAGTCCTGTTAGCTGAAGAGGTTGAGCCTGGGAAAAGGTGAAGCAGCCTTTCCCTAAGGAAAACTGGAAGGTATTTTGTAGAAACAATTTCTGACTTGCAAAGGGCTGAACCTCTGCTGAAGTGCAGTGGTGGCAGGATGGCACAATGAGATGTCAGTCACATTTCTTTATCTTATCATGAGTGAATCTGGCCAAAAGTAATACACTTGATTTCAGAGGCAGAGAGTTGAAAAACGGATTTTTATCTGTAATCGAGTATTGGCCGTGGGATGGACAAAGTGATCTAATGGATCTTTTCCATCTCTCTTGTCAATGGGCTTCAGTTTTGTGGGCTGCTATACTGGGCCTGAAAATAGAATCTTTCTTTTTTAACTTATGTATTTGCAATGAGGTGTGTAGCCATATAAATCCTGTTACATAAATGAGATCTTCATAGTTAAACCCATACTTAAACTTTGTTGAGAAGTCGGGCCTGTTTATAGTTTTAACTTTAAAATATGCATGAATGTGAAATAGCCTTGTGCTCAATGTTACTCCGGTGAAGCTTTAAAAGTCTCAGGTGCTCACGTTTTCCATGGTGAGAGCAAAACCCTTCTGAGCAGAAACTTTCCACAGTAGTTCTCAGCTGAAAGTGATTTTTTTTTTTTTTGGCAAAAACTTTGAGCTCAAATAAATCTATTTTAGAATTTTCTAGAGTGTAGAAAAAAAATCTTATTTTCCCTATTCCTATAACTCTGAAATACCTATGACTTGACATTACCATTTTATTCACTAAAAGGGGGAAATCAAACTGTATTTGAAGAAAAAACGTTGTGCTTTTAAATGTATGAACATTTTAAATATTGTGGGATTAGGGACATGGAGAAAAAGAAATCTGTTTTTTAAGACTCTAATTGCAGCAGTTTTAAAATTCTGACTCACATTGAGTCATTTTAGGTTTAAGGAACCTCTTCAGTGCAAATGGTTGTGTACTTATTTTTAAAGAATAACAAATGGGGACATTAAATGAGTGCATTAATGAAATCTTCCAGTTGAGAAATTAGATCTGCGATAGAGAGGAAATTGGAAAGAAGATTCCAGTTGCAACATTAACTTGGCCATGTCACACACATGAGAACAGGCAGACTGGGTCAGACCAAAGGTCTATCAGGCCCAGTATCCTGTCTTCTCACAGTCTCCAGTGCTAGATGCCCCAGAGGGAGTGAACAGAACCGGTAATCATCCCATGATCCCTCTCCTGTCATCCATTTCCAGCCTTTGACAGAGGCTAGGTACACCATTCCTACCCATCCTGGCTAATAGCCATTGATGGACCTAACCTCCATGAATTTATCTAGTTCTTTTTTCGAACCCTGTTAAAGTCCTGGTCTTTACAACATCCTCTGGCAAGGAGTTCCACAGGTTGACTGTGTACTGTGTGAAGAAAAACTTCATTTTGTTTTACATGCTGTGTAGTTTTGTCTATTCTTGTTTTCTTTTTAAATGTATAGCATGAAATACAAAGTGTGCTACATGGGTGAGTTGCTGCAGAAACGTGTATTTCCATGCCTCACTTTTGTGTGCTTAAGTTCTTATCCTTAATATTATATGAATGTAATTATTTTGTATATTAGTTGCTATACCCACATAGATAGGCAGTGGTGTGTGTCTATATCTATTTTAAAATGTGCTCATTGGAGTCCATATATTAAAGGCTACATTTGGTTTATAATATTTTATTGGTTTTTAAATTATTAAAAAAATGTTGCTGGGAGAAAGTAAATTTGTGTTCCAGAACCGTTTACAGATGTGAAATGGAATGTTTAATACCTGCTCAAAAAATATTAGGAGGATTGGCAAAGGGGCCTTACGCTGTTGTGCAGGTATAATTATAAAGTGTGTTTTTGTTGCTTTTAGAAAATGCGTAAATGTATTGTGTTGAGTGTGCATGACTGGCTGCTATAATAAGATGCCTAATATGCCCTCACTTTTAACCCTGTGTACCTTAGTACTGCTTGCAGAGGCCAGTCTAAATCTTTTTGACGTCTTATGCTGTGCTATAGACAGACCCAGTACTAAAAATCTGCTACTAGCAAAAGCTACGGTTTCTAGTAAATATATTTAACAAAGGGTCCAATCCTGAAAATGCTTATGAGGGAGTATAGTATAAGCTTCTATGCCTGCTAGTGTTTCTGGAATCAGTCTCTCATTTTCATTTGTAATGCATTGTATTGTGTATTTATTGAGGCTCCCCCCCCCCCCCTTTTTTTAACGATCTTACCCCACAGACTAGGAAATGGACAAAGGGTAAGGATAGAGAGCATGAATTAATGATCCATATAAAACAGGTAACCAAGAGTGTTGACATGCTATAGAGTGGAACTGACTGCAGTGTGTCACCGGTGTTTCATTACTCATCTGCTAATTGTGGCAAATAGCAATTTTATAGATCCCACGGTGCTCATCCTCTGTAATGTCTGCGCTTGGAGGAAAAGTGAGAAGTGTTGATTTTTAATACCTCCTATTTTGAATAGAGAAATAGGTGCAATTTAATTTTCTAAAGAGGTAATATCCCTGTTTTGTTTTAAATGAGGCCTATATTCTATTGTGATTTTAAGCACGTTGTTCCACAATCAGTAATTGTTGTGTGCTCTTTTTGACCAGGCAGGTGGCAAAAAAGAGGTGGGCTGATCAAAACTGGGCTGGATTATGTTGATGTAATACAAAGAGAAATGGTTGGGGGTTGTAGGTTAGGGAACTGGTTTTAAAACAGTGAGTTATTTTCCAGCAGCATTTGAGATGCTGATTATGGGGAATGGTAATAATGCCTAATTTTTTTTAATAAAGAGAGAAAATGTCCACAGGAACCCAGTTTCTATGGTTACAGGATTGTGTCCTCTCATGGACTGTAATGCTGGTGATAGATAAGATGTTCCTGTACTATACCTCAAATGCATTACAAAAACACGAACACTTTCATGTTCTGAAAAAACCTGTCTATTTCACTGCCTTCTAAGGAGCATATTTACAACTCTTTTTATTGCTCAATTATAGTATAATTTTTTTTAATAAATGTTCATGACTAAAAAAATTGCAAGCAAATATAAGAAAGCTAATAATGTGTCCTTTTTCTAAAATGTCACATTTTAGGTGATTAGACTAGAAATGAAAAGCTACTCATTCTAAATGAATAGAGGCTTGGATATATTACTATTTTGTGGTTGTCACTTTGTTTCAGCTCTGTTTTTGAATCTGAAATGATGAAACAATGCCAAAAAATGAGTCAAAATAAATGTGAAAATATTCTGTGTATGACTGCTCCTTTCAATTGTTCATAATGATTCTGTAACTCTCTAAACACTAATTCATTGGTTGCAGTCTAATTAATGGCTTTATCAAGTATAATGGTGGTAGAAAGTGTGCAGTTGTAAAAGATGTTTGGCTTGTGTTCAGTGACTGAATGAGTCTTATATTAATGTATGGTTCTGCTAATTAACCCTGCATAAAATATTACAGTCCATTTTCATGCC
Source organism: Pelodiscus sinensis (assembly GCF_049634645.1). Taxonomy (NCBI): domain Eukaryota; kingdom Metazoa; phylum Chordata; order Testudines; family Trionychidae; genus Pelodiscus; species Pelodiscus sinensis. The sequence continues at coordinate 89,777,891 of NC_134714.1, forward strand.
TGAAATTTAAATTGTGTTCATTAGACTTGCAATTAATTCAACCATGTTGTTGCAGCAGCCTGAAGTGGTCACTGCTTGAATATTCTCCTTCCGTTTGGCTTGAAATAAGGACTAGGCTGGTGTTAGAATTGTGCACATCATGCACCAGATCCTAAGCTGGTTTAAATCAGTTTAGCTTCATTAACACCAGAATGGAGCATAGCTGATTTACATCAGCTAACTATCTGGACCTCTCAATGCATTAGTTTGATGTGCCAACCTATTTGACCTTGGAAGGGGGCATGCAAAGACATTTGGAAGATTCCACTGTATTGATTAGCTTATGAAAATTTTAGTATGGTAGACACTAGCTTGAGAGGATTTTAGTCTCTGTAAAAAACCACAATGCAGTTAAACTGCAGTGCTCAGAAGGGTTCTAATCAGTAGTGTGTATTCCAGGACAGGATTGAGGAGGTACATCATGAGCAATGTTTGGAGAGGATGCGTTCTCAGAAAATGGCCATAATATCTTATTCAAACCATTTTATTGTTTTCCATTTTAGCGGAAACAATTAAAAATGTTACTAAACACTACCAATATTATAAAAATATAAATATTTCTTGCAATCAGTTTGATTGCTTAGCAAGAGGACAACCAGCAGAATCTTTGTACAGGTTGCATCTCCCAAGACCACAGATGTTCCTGAATGAGAGAGCCCTGGGGCCAGAGGATCGGCAGCTGGGAGCCCAGTGTAACCCTGCCAGTCTGCTAGCAGCGGGGCCACAGAAGCTTGGGAGGAGAGCAGTTGGGGCTTGCATCTTATTTGTGTGTGGACTCTGACTGAATTTTTGTTCTGTGGGTTATTGGTTCCCTACCCAAAGAAGATGCCCTGCCCCGATCTTGATATTGGCCTAGTTTTACAACAGGCTACATAAAAAAGCACTTGCAAAGTCAGTACAAGGCATGTGAATGACTAGTCGCTCCCCCCACCCCCAACGCCTCTATCAGAAAGAGGCAGAGGGGGAGAGCAGGAGGGAATACTTCAAAGCAGTAGTGTTGCATGGAGCCCGAGGCCAGACCCTGGACTCCACATGGTGCTGCTGCTTTGAAACTCTACTTGCAGTCTTGGGCCAGCTGGGGAGTCCCCTGCAGAGCCTGGGCTCCATGTGGCAGTACCGCTTTCAAACGCTGTGTGGAGCCTGACGCTGAGCCGGGCTTTCCAAGGCATTTCAATGTAGAAGGCCCACATGTGGTCTGGGATCAGCTAGTGAATGCTTGAGTCCCCCACTGGCCCTGTGCTTCCTGCAGTAGTTTCGCCTTTGAAGTGTAGCAACAGCCCTGCGGCTGTTGCTACACTTCAAAGGCAGAGGCACCCATATCGACTAATAGAATAGTCGACTATTCCATTAGCCAGTTAATGTACATTTAACGTCCCTAGTCAGTACAAACTCACATTTCTTGCAATAACTTGTTTATACTGCTCTATATGCTGTACACTGGAATGTAAATACAATAACTATATTCCAACTGAATTATTTTATAATTACATGGTAAAAATGAGAAAGAGAAAGCATTTTTTCAGTAATAGTGTGCTGTGATGCTTCTGGGTTTTTTGGTTTGATTTTATAAACAAGTAATTTTTATTCAAGGGGTAACTTGGGAATATACCAGATGAATCAGACTCCTGAAAGAGGTTTAGCAGTCAGGGATGAGAGCCACTGTTGTATAGTATTTTGTTTCTGCAGTTTATGAAAAGAGTAGTTGAAATAGCATAATTTGCTACAGAAAACCCCACCTTATTACAATAAAAGCTATGTTATCCAGCCCTGTACCAAATGGAAAGCTCTCTAACCTAGTATGTCTGATCTTCATTGGAAATCTGGTTGATCGTCCAGTTGATGATTGGTGCTCAGGCTCCCTTCCTGGTTCCACGTGGCTCCCTGGAAGTGGCAACCTGTTCTTGCTGCTTCTAGTGGGAGAAATAGGCATGGAAGCTCCTATCATCCCAAGTGCTGTCTTCAGTGTCCATTGGCCTGGAACCATGGCCAGTGGGAGCTGTGGAGCTAGCAGCAGTGCCCAGGGCCAACTAGCCATGCCTTTGCGTAAGACCAGCAGGCTCATATTACCGTTTGAGAGGAGCCACCCAAGGTGAGCACTGCCTAGATTGGGCCCCCTGAAACCTCTCCCATGCCCCGAGTCTCCTCTTGCACCCAACACCATCCCAGAGCCTGTGTGCCACACCATCTCTCGTGGCCCAGCTCTGAGCCCCCTCTCACACCCAGACTCCCTCTTGAACCCTGAACTTCTTGGCCCCAGCCTGGAGTCCCCATCCTGTATCCTAAAAGACAGCCCCAGCTTCAATCCTCGCTCCCTCCTGCACCCAGAGCAGTCCCATCCATAGAATGGTTTGGATGGCAAGCTGGCTTTGGGGGTCCCTGTGAGGTTCAGTGAGGTTCGGGGGGGGGAGGATAATGCTGGAAGCAGTGGTTGGGCCTGCCCTAACACTCTCAATTGACAGTGGGAGCCCCAGGAACCTGAATGACCCAGCAGCCTGCTCCACTCTACTTCCCAGCCAGGTTGCTCCGCCTCACTTGGAAGCAGAGTAGACTGAGGCTGAGGTGCTCTGCTTTTCACCACTGCTGTGAGTGCAGAGGGCCCTGGCCCTTGCTGCTGGAGCCATGCCTTCCAATAATGCCCTGGCTTTTGTCATTTGGGGAAAGGGTGCAATGGAGGCAGAGCAGAAAGGGACAGGGTGGGACTTTGGGTAGAGGGGAAGCTGCCCTGTGCCCTCCAGTCCCCTAAGGACTGCTGCCTGCACCCAACCCTCTACCCTAGCCCAGATTCCCTCCAAGCCCAGAGCCAGAAATGAGGCGTTCCGAGTATGGGAGGAGATCTGGACCATAGTTCCATCTGCCTGCCTTAGCCTGGCGCTCCCTCCCATACTCTCAACTCTTACTTAATCAGAATTAGGGTTGCCAGGTGTCAGGTATTGACCTGGACAGTCTGGTATTTTTGCCTCCTGTCCGGTAAAAAAAACATTTCAGAAAATACCGGACAGCTAAAATGTCTGATTATTTTTTCCCTGCTAGGAGGTGAAAATACTGGACACCTTGCAACCCTACACTCATTCAGCAACCGGGCCCCCAAGGTTCTCTTCCCTTCCCTCCCCCCGCTTACCTGGTTTCGTAGGGGAGCTGTCTTCTGGCTTGGAGCAGGAAAACAACATGGCTGCCAGCAAAAAGCCTCAAAGGCATTTCTTAAAGGGGCCATTCTGTTTATTTTTAGTTTTTGCTTAACGACTTTCGGGGTCCCTTTTTTTCCTTAACAACTTTGGTCTCCCCCCCCCCCCCTTTTTTTTCTCAACAGAATTTTTTCCCGGGTGGGTGGGTGGGTGGGTGTGTGTGTGTGTGTGAGAGAGAGAGAGAGAGTGATTGGGGAAGCCATCTGGCAACCCTAATCAGAATATTTGAGTAACCGGCACTGCCTGTTCCCTGAACATGCTGAATAACCAATAATTTAGTGTACATACATTACATTTAACTTTTAGTAAAGGAGCTTTGAGGTTCACATTACTCAACTTCACGTTTAGGTTCTGGTTTAGTACAACACTGAATGATTATTACTTAAGTTACTGAAATGTTTAAAAAAACCAAATTATACTGTGTGTGTGTGTGTGTGTGTGTGTGTGTGTGTGTATATATATTGCATTTTAAGCCATATATAATGTGGTTAAATCTGTTTATTTCACTGAGGTTCAGCGGAAAAAATAAAGATGTGTAGCAAATGGGATCTGTGTTTCTATTATGGTTATGCCAACGGAGGATGAATTCTGATTGGAGCAAGGCCAACGGTAGGAATTACAGCTTCTCGGGAAGTGAAGTAGTAGTGCTCTTTTACTGAAATGAAATATGACAGGTTTATAGTGTTGATAGAGAGTTGACATGATGCTACAGAGTTTGATTGGATTATAAAGGGATTAAGTAATAAAGGGTTAGGAAGACAGTCCTTGAATGAAAAAGTGTCTGAGAGGATTTTGAATGCAAGGTGTATTGAGTCGAACAATTTCAGTGCTTTGGTCATAGTCCTGTCCCTAATCAGTTGACTACAGAGAGATTTGGCTGCTCCCAACAGAACTCAGAGCTTTGAGACTCAGAGAAACAGAATACAGAAGTTGAAGTCACATCTGAAGACTACATGATGGACATGTTGTCATGTTCTGTTCATACTAAGAAAAGTGACTCCACACAAACTATTGTGGTGTTTAATCAAGATAAGAATTATTAGATACTCTACAGTAGCACATTCTAAAGTGGTGCGCTCCCCTGTGTTCTTATTGGGGTTAGGGACTTCATTCTTTATAAATATTTACAATAAAAAAATACTTGGTCAATCACATTGTTTATTATTGTATACCTAGACCCAATTTCAAAAAAGCAGCAGATCAGTCTGTTTCTCTGAAGAGGGAATTATTTCCAGAAGCAAGAACCTGCCACTGTAAATGTCCTGTAGAGAGTGCCCTTGAGTTGTATAATAGGGAAATCAAGCCAGAGCATCCCCTTTGTTAGACTGAGGGGAGACAGGCAATTTAATAGGGTTTCTAGATAACAAACAATTCCTTGCATTTCATCCAGAAGTGAATTGGTGAGCGGTGGAGAGTTTGTGGCTCATATGTATGATATACTTATGGTCTATCTATGAAAAATGCAGGCCACTGCAGTTTCCTTGTGGCCTTTGATGGTAAGATGTACATCTTCAAGGCAGGGCCCAAGCATAATTTTTTGGGCCCAGTACAGGCTTGTAACACTGGCCCATTCCCACACACATATCACAATTTGCAGAGTGGTCTGGGCCAGTGTACCCTCCCATATAAGGACCTTGCTTGAAGGAATAGCCATAAACTTCTGGCCAGCTAGAAATAAAATAAGGCATTTCTAAACCTTTCTGCTGTGAGGCATCCACTAAAAATTGGAGAACATGAGCCACTTCTACAATAGGGGACGATAAGCCCTCAGCTGAGAGAGCAATTGTGTTTTGCCAGTTTTTAAATGTACTGTCTTCTAGTGGCCAAAATCACTGCTAATGTGGATTGAGTCTGAGCCATATGGCTCTCATCTGGGTCCTCACCCCTTTCAAGCATTGGATGAGGAGAAATACATTTTGGTTAGGATCTGTGGAAAAGAAGATTAGGAGCTGAATTATTTCTACATTGGGATGATGTGTAGCCTGTACCTCCTCACAATTTCCACAGGGTTGTCACATGAACACTTTCTCAGTGATCTTTGACAGCAAGAAGAGATTAGAACAACGATGGGCAACCAAGACTAGTGAGTTGGCCTCATGAGAGATCCTCCTTCGTGTCGGTGTGCTGCAAGATTGTCGTAGTCAAGACAGTCTCCTGGGATGGGATAGTTTCGCTAGCTATGTTTGTTTACCTAGAATTTGCGGTGTATGCTGATTTGAACTGTAGCAGTGTTTTGTTTAGAAACAGAGAGAACACAAGGCTCTTAGTCAGTGTGGTGTGTGATCAATACATGCCCTTCCTATAGGTCTGAGTCACTTTAATAATACCAGTAAGAAAAAAACTATATGGACAGCAACCAACAGAGTCTAGCAACCCTGCACATGGAAACAGTAAACATGTTTCGTGGGCCCCACCTAGAACCTCAATGGGCTGCGTGCAGCCTGTGGATTGCAGGTTGCTCACCACTGGGTTAGAAGCTGGCCAGTAGCTGGTGACATTGTTGCTACACCCTGTTAATCACAACTTGCAGTTTCCCCGCCTTCAGGGATGGCTTTACCGCTTCTGTTTTTTTTTAAGTAACTAAGAAGGATCGTAATCTTACAAGTAGTTCATACATTACATCTGGAAGCTCAGACTGCGAGACTAGATGAAATTCAGTCAATGAAGACAAGGAGTCTCTTCCTTCAGGAGTTTCTACTTCTTCTGTGGCTCCAATGAAATTTCTTCAAATTTAATAGATTTTGACAAACATAGTTTTTAATAATATCTTCTGCCAAAAATAGTTTGCATTTTGTCATCACATTAGTCCTGCTGGTTTGAATTGATTCATTTCCCTTGAGTGGTTCTCTGCTCTCCAGAAAGGCAAATTAATTGAACTTCTTCCAGTTAATGTAAGAGATCTGGGAGTTGTAGAAAAACAAACATCTAAGGCTTTGTCCACACTTCAAAGTGCAGCCGCAGTACTGCTTTAATACAGCAGCATGGTCAGGACACCAGTATTTGGGGAGAGCTCTCCCAGGGTTCTAGGTAAGCCACCTCCACGAGGGAAGTAGCAAACAGCACTGGGAGTGCTGTACCTTGCTGTCCTCAAGGGGGCCAGAAGGGTTCACAATCCCAAGCGAGAAAGTTACAGTGCAATATAGTGGCAGTATAGACAAGCTCTCAAATTAATCCCCATCTCTAGCTCTGTGGAGACCACAAACTTTTCTCTTTTTCTTAACAAATATTCAATTGTAACTTTAACATTTTAATGTTGCAACATAAGAATTATCATGATGGGTCAGAACATTGGTCCCTCTTGTCCCATATTGTGTTTTCAGCAGTGACTAGCATCATCTAGCTGAAAGTAAGGAATAAGTTAAGGAAAATGTCTTTCTCCTCCCCTACAAAGTGGCATGTTGTCTCATGCACTGAAACATGTAGATGTAGATTTATATCTCTCCCCAAACTCTTTTCTTCCTTTTTTCAGTATAGTAACTGCATATTATCCTTCAAAGGATCCATTTTGAATCTTGCTAAGCTCTTGCCTGAGTTGTATTTTGTGATAATGAGTTCCACAGTAGCTTTATGAAAATCTATTGGTTTACATTTGCTGCCAGTCTCATACAATTCTTGTAATGTGAGAGAGAATGAATAACTGTGCCCCATCTACTTTCTGTACCCCGTTTGTTATTTTGTGTGTCTTTATCACGTCCCTTTCATTCATTCCTGTTTGAATGTATTCCGTTCTATTCTTGCAGGAATATTTAGCCTAATCAGGACAGTAAGGTGCCATGATGAAGCATACAAGTAGAAAATGCCTTGGTGTCAGTGGATGATTTCTTCACCTGCTGGGACCACAGGGTTAAAGAGCAGTTTTTACTAAAGCAGTTGTTTGCAACTAGAGCTGACCAGATCATGACAATTGTTTCTCTGGAACGTTCATTAGTTTGAATCTTGTTTGAATGAGAACATTTCCTTCCTGAATACCTTCAGGAAAACAGAATTGTGTTGAAATTTCTGTTTCCAGGTCAGACTCTGACCTCTTTCGCTGAAGAACATGTGGGTGTAACCTGCTTCTTGGAACCAGTCTGGGATGCAGGGCATCTAGGTTCAAATCCATGCTCTGGTTCAGAGCAGATTTTTTTTTTATATCTGATCATTCTAAATAGACAGAGCAGGGTTTTGACCAACAGTATCTTGCATCTCAGGCCAGTACTTTAGCCATCAGGCTATAGTATGAGAAATGTAGAACTGTAGAAATGTAGGACTAGAAGGGACCTCAAGTGACTGAGGAAGGGTTAAATCCAGCCTTCCAAACCGGGACCCTTAGGCAGGGATCAGCCTCAGGCTATCTGAAGCGGCTGGCTGCTGTGTTCCTCTCTGAGCCATGTGCCAGAAGTTGGGGGAGAGGCTTTGATGCTGCCTCTGACACCAGCACAATCTATCAGTTCCTATTGGCCAGCTCTGGCCAATGGGATCTGAGAGATTGTGCGGAGGGTGGGGAAGCGGCAGGCAAAGCCTCTTTCCTGGCACATGGAACAGAGACACACATGGAGGGAGCTAAGTCTCTGGAAGGCAATGAGTCTGCCTGAAGGTCCCACTGGGCTGCTGGTCAGGACCCACTTAAATAAGCACCTTATGACCATAGACTGTCTCTGGCTCCCTACCCCCTCCTTCATCCCAATTCCCCGCCCCAGGTCACTACTCCCTCCTGTCCCAAGTCACCACCCAAACCCTCAGGTCACAATTCCCTCCCAGATCTTACCCCTTGTCCTCCCCAGGCAAGAATCCACTCTTGTACCCATACTCCCACCTTTGTACCCCAATTCCCTGCACCAGATCACAACCCCATCCTTCACCCAAACTCCATCTTAGATGCACCATCTCCTGCACCCCAGTTTCATAATCTGAGCTCCCTTGTGCACCCAACCTCCATCCCAGACTCTGCACTCCCTTCGTAGAAAAGTGAAGCCTTTGACCACTTATCAAAATCTTGGAGTGCCTCCTCCTATTAAAAATCATTGCCCACCCCTGGTCTAACCTATCTTTGAAAACTTCCATTGAAGTTTCCATTGAAAAATTCCTCAGCTTCCCTAGATATCCTGTTCCGGTACTTAAATATCCTTAAAGTTAGGTGTTTTCCCCCTAGTATCTCACTTACATCTCCCTTGCCTAAGATTAAACTCAATATTTTTTGTCCTACTTGTGTACATAGGAAATGATTGAGCGCTGTGCCCTTTAAACCAGCTATTTGCATATAGGAAGATTGTTATCAGGTCCCTCATCGGGTTTCTTTTTCTAAAACTAAACATTCCCAGTTTGTAATCTTTCCTCGTAGATCAGTATTTCTAAAGGTTTTATCATTCTTTTGACTCTTCCTCTCCTCCTCGCAAAATGAAATTGCCAAAAATGAAAATGTTCAGCTCCTATTCTATACTATGAGCTCATGCTACAATAGAAAAGTTTCCAGACTCCTTTCCCTTCATTTTTGGACTCCACAGATATCTAAACATTTTTTAGAGGGGATAATAATTTCTTTCCCTCCTTCCTTTCTCCCGGACCTTCTTGTGACACACTTACGTGTTGCAACCATCAGGTTGAGGAACCGTTTGCTAAGAATACAAATTATGTATGCATTTTGTTCAGAAGCTTAGCAAACATAGGTAAGCTCATGTAGAAAAAAGCGTAGCCTTAAAGAAAATGCTCAGGAAATGCAATATTTTAACAAAAAAGCACTTGCTCAGTTATACCATAAATCAAACACTTTGGGCAAACCGTTCCTCATTTCACGTTGATTTTATAATAAGCTTTTAAACTTTAACATTTGCAGCATAGTACAAAATGACAGTTCTTCTCTAGTGCCATTTTTTTCTTAAGAATCCTTTTCTCTTTTCCTGATGAGTTAAAGGTTTTCAGGATCACAATTTTGTTATGATATAGCTAAAAACTTTCACATGCATTTTGTCTTGGTACTAATACCTGATGTGTTGGGTAGACAATGAGGAGACATTTGCCACTTTTTTTTTTTTTTGACAGATTGATGCATGTTTCGTATAACCTTTATGCTGGCAGCTTGGAAGTCTAATGACACTGAATTATTCAGAAGCCGGTTAAGATTAGCTTGATGGTACAGATAGTATGTTCTCCCTTATTGATCAGCCAGTGTATTTTCTGCAGTTTTTATCTTCCAAAATATTAAACAATACCTACACTCTTTTTACAGTAGTCGAATTCACTATAAGTGAAGTTGATATGTCTTTTTGCCCAGATATTTTTTAAAATTTCTGTGTTCTTCCCTGGACATTATGAAGAGCACCTAGATTTTTGTGTGTGTGTGTGTGTGTGTGTGTGTGTGTGTGTGTGTGTGTGTGTGTGTGTGTGTGTGTGTGTGTGTGTGTGTGTGTGTTTCTCCCTGGACATTATGAAGAGCACCTAGATTTTTGTGTGTGTGTGTGTGTTTCTCCCTGGACATTATGAAGAGCACCTAGTTTTTCGTTCGTGTGTGTGTGTGTGTGTGTGTGTGTGTGTGTAGTTTTTCGTGTGTGTGTGTGTGTGTGTGTAAGGGTTTAGCTTGTGCTTTGCCAAACATTTCACCTCCAGGCACTTTTGCCAGGACAGCATTTGCCTACTCAGCATACCCATCTAGTCCACTTCTTTCCCTTTGCTCCTTTTTGCAGTTACCAGCTTTACTCCCTGTAATATAAAGGGAAATATTAAGTTGAGTCATATCAGTAGCACACTCTGAGCTTTGACTGCTGGAAGGGAAGTGGAGAAAAATCTGTATGGAGATGTCAGCAAGGCCTCAGTGATCCAGTGAGGACTCAGGGAACAAATTGCATAACAATTTTTTTAAAATTTTAAATAAAGGAGAAAAGCAGAACTACACCTAGAGGTGAGGGGTGAAATAAAATGAATTAATCTTATTACATTGGCTAACGATAGAATATGTCTGATGCTCTCTCTACAGAACAAGATCTGTTACATTTAGGCACTTATCAGGGGCTCTTTCAGATCAGACAGTTCATTGAGTTTTCAACTGTGCAATTACAGTTTTAAGGAAATGATTACTCAATATAAGAGGTATGGATGGAAAAATGTAATTTCAGTAGAAGGTAGAGTAGTGCTGTGTACTTTGGTTGTTCTCTAAAACACAGTGACTGCACCACTGCAATTGTAATTAATGTCACTTCACTACCTGACAGAAAAATCCAAAATAGTTTTCATGCAAATTAGTGGCAGTGAGAAGTGTAAAATTAATGGATTTTTTTTGAGTAAGGAAAGTATTTAAAGAAGGTCCAGCCACTAGTTTAAAATATGGTTTCAAAATACTTAATGAAGGACAATAGTAAAACTGAGTGTTAGGAAATTTTTATGCACCACCTGAAACATCTCAAAAGCTGGAGTCATTGCTGAAATCTCATCTGACATTTGAAGAAATGTGGTTAAAATCTTCTTGCTGATCACATTTACAAAAGATTGTTAAACGTTAGAGACCCAAAGAGAGGCTCATTCTTATGCAGACACTGTGCTCCCTAGATTAGCATTCCATTCTCAGCACTTTAACAGCACTAGGATTTCTTTATGGTGATGTTGCTTTTAGAAGGTAAGCGTAGTTATTTTAAAGCCGTTAGCCAGCATTCATGCTAATTATATACTCAGATTCCTTTCCATTAGTTATATTTTATCCTTGTATTATCTACTCCTGAAAATTATAAACAGTGGCTGTAGCTGAAAAGTCGCTTTGTGTTTTTCACATCATCCATAGTACACTTGTGTAAGTTACAAGCTTATGCAAATGTTTTTCATACTGCCATTACTTCTAAAGCTGAACATTTAGTTGGCGTTTGGAAACTATGCTTTGCTATTTTGTATTATATGTATACCCTGAAATTGGCATTTTATTTTATGCCTTATGTATTTGTGCACATAACTAAAAATGGACAAGATGGATAAAATGATGTTTAGGTCTAATATACAGAGATGTTACAACATACAAGGTTTTGGGCCAAAACCACATGTTTTCTAATTTAAGAGTAGGTTCTGTAAATGGTCTTATTAGCCTTCTTGACCTGTATTTTTCACTGGAATCAATATAGTTGCAAACACTGTATAGCTAGAGAGACTGAATGTTAGGACAGGAGTGATAATACACTACACTATCTGGAATAAATCCATTGGAGCCAATTACTATTTGCTTTAAGTCAGTGAGTTTTGACTGAGGGCTGTGGTAGGAGAAACCAGATCATTAGAGCCCTGCGCAGGTATAAAATTTTGTATCCACACTCTGCCTACAAAAATGAGCTGTGCATATCAACATTCATATCCACGGGGGCAGATGTTAAGCAAATATCCACAGATTTTTAGGGCTCTACATATTATCCTCCCAAAATACCATGGTATTAGGTTTAAAAAACAAGGTGATTAAATTTTATCTCCAGAAGTAACATTTTTGCACTTGTTTTATGGCATATGCATAAAGCTTTGCAGGATTGTGGATGTCTGGACATGAGTAAATTTTGTGCATGTCAGGGCAAGAGTAATCAAATCTCATGCTAAAGGGTATAAGTTGATGGTTACAGGGCTCATGAAATAATGTCCTTGCCTTCTTTGCTTGTATGCAGCACAATTTTATTATTTTTCCATCTTGTGAAGCATCACATATCAAGTATGTAGAAGTACAGGGCTTTGGCCTAATGTTTCGAAACAGAATATGATATTTCACTGTTTTTGTATGTCGTGCTACTAATAAATAGAAGTGCACGTCACTCAGCTATGTCCTTCAACTGCAGAATGGGAAATACTGTAGATAGCTCTGTAAATGTGCCTGGTGATAAATTCCTGGTTTAACGACACATACATCTATAATGATACTGCATTTATGCATTTTTTTAAGCAAGTATACATTTATTACTTGTCTGTGTAACTTGGATAAATAAACTTGGCTTCTTTTTATTAAATTACAAAAGAAAATAATTATATTGTACATTGCAGAAAGGATGCTTGTATCGCTTTGGTGACTGCACAATGCACAGTGCTCTTTAAAGACGTGGTTGATTTACTTAGATGCACAAAATGTTAAATGAGCTGATCCAGGGTCTTGAGGACCCTTGTTCTGTATTTAAAATGCAGCCAAATGTTGATATGACAAAAGGAAATCAGCAGTCTCTTCAAAACCAGTGGATCATCATCCTCCCACACAGACAGTCACAAAATCTCCTCACTTCTGTCATACTTCCCATCCCCAGGGCATCCACCCTAATCCTCAACTCCTCTCTCTTCTCCAGTCTGGGTAAAACAAGGAGTCCTGAAGATTTGGGCTCCTTTGTGCCAAGACAGTAGTTAATTCCACCATTCAGTACTCTAGTGAGCAGTAACTGGTGAACATCACACATGTTTTTAACGCAAGGGAGGGCTTCAACTTCAGTGATTTTACCACCCACAGTTATTGTAGGATAGCCTGGGGGGAAGTCCAGCTTTTCGAGTGGGTCCCATCCCAAGTCATTTATAGCTTTATAGATCCAACTTCCTTTATAGATCAAAGTATCTAAAAAGGCTGTTTCCAGGAAGAGGGAAAATAATTTGTTTTCCTTAAGCTCTGATAGGACAAGAAGCAATGAGCTTAAATTACAGTAAGGGAGTTTAGGTTGGACATTAGGAAAATTATTTCTAATTGTCAGGGTGGCTAAGCACTGCAATAAAATGCCATGTGCAATCTCCATCACTGCAGATTTTTAAGAGCAAGTTAGACAAAGATCTCTCGTGGAGGGTCTAGCTCAGGGCTACTCAACACGCGGCCCTCGGGGCGGTTTGGGTTTATGCAGGGCTCAACATGCAGCCCACGGGTGGGATCCTTTGAACATGGCCTCCATTGGGAACATGCTCCACAATGGCGAGGCGTCTCCCATGCGGGGTGAGCATTGAAAGATGCAAGCGGATGGGCTGGCTGGAATAGAGGAGTAAATGGTGTCGGCATGTTTAGCCCCCAGGGAGGAGGTGCTAGGAATGCCGAGGTATTGTGGGAAGTACTTTGTATTCATGCCCATCAATGCTATTTGCATATATATTTACATGTATATGCAACCACACTTAAGATGCGGTCCTCGGCATGTGCCGTAAGTATCATTGTGGCCCTCGGGGCTTCCAAAGTTGAGTAGTCCTGGTCTAGATGGTGCTTGGACCTGCCATGAATACAGGGGACTGGACTTGATGGTTCCTTTCAGTTCTAGTATTCTGTGATTTCCATGGAGACCTGGTAGTCTGAGATCATGGGAGTGCCCTCCACCTGATAAACTGACCACCTCATTCATCACCATCTTCAGTTTCTGAGTTGACTGAAGGTGTAACCTCATGCAGAGCAAAGGGCAGGAGACTGATTTTTGAGGTGGTGGTGTAGCCAGGCACAAACATTAAAGAGGCAGTTGTAGTCTCCTGAGCAGATATAGATGGAAAAAGTGTGTCTTATTCATTGTTGCCATATGCAGACCTGTATGCAGGAATTTGTGGGAACGTGCCTTTTTTGGTAAATGTGGACTGTACATTGACACTAGAGGTTGATGGTTGGTTTTGGGTGCAATGCAGTTTTTTCCTATTTGTGAGTTACTGTTGTTTGGTAAATTCTTTCCCTCCCTCCCCTCTTTTACACCTGGGCTACGTCTACACTGGCCCCTTTTCCGGAAGGGGCATGTAAATTTCACGAGTCGTCGTAGGGAAATCCGCGGGGGATTTAAATATCCCCCGCGGCATTTAAATAAAAATGTCCGCCGCTTTTTTCCGGCTTTTAAAAAAGCCGGAAAAGAGCGTCTAGACTGGCCCCGATCCTCCGGAAAAAGTGCCCTTTTCAGGAGGCTCTTATTCTTACTTTGAAGTAAGAATAAGAGCCTCCGGAAAAGGGCACTTTTTCCGGAGGATCGGGGCCAGTGTAGACGCTCTTTTCCGGCTTTTTTAAAAGCCGGAAAAAAGCGGCGGACATTTTTATTTAAATGCCGCGGGGGATATTTAAATCCCCCGCGGATTTCCCTACGACGACTCGTGAAATTTACATGCCCCTTCCGGAAAAGGGGCCAGTGTAGACGTAGCCCTGTAGTCCTTGCAGATGTGGTCAAGGGATCTACCAACCCCTCTGATGTCCTCTTTGAAATGAAATGGCTTATGCATACGTTTCAATAACAATGTTTCTCACCTTTACCCAAAAAATTCCAAACCTGGATATTTTGTTTTTGTTCTTTGTCTTACTAATATATAATCATGAGCTTTTGTGGGTAAAACGTACTTCATCAGATGAGTTGGAATGGACATAACAGAATCCGAGGTCATATATAACAGCAAAAAACATTTATCTATCAATTGTTGGACCTGTGCTGTTAAAGCTAATTAAGTAAGCTGGATGTCTCCCATTCATAGCTTTTGATAAGGAAATATGAATGTTAAAGATAAGGGAAATTGGTTTTATAGGGCATTAACCAGTTAATGTCTCTATTCAAGCCCAGGGTAATAACACCTTCATTGACATTTCAGGTTGATGGTTGGTTGTGGTTGCAATGCAGTTTTTTCCTCCAATTGTGAGCTACAGTTGCAGGGTAATGGTGTCATATTTACAAATGAATTTCAGCTCTGACTGGTTCAATATGGTGCCAGTGTGAAATAGGTCTACTCTATAACTTATGTTTTCTTTTATTATAGCATTAATTCTTTATAGTTCAAAGGATTATTTTTTCCTTCCTTTTTACTGAGCAGTAAGGTAATTGCATTTTGAATCCTGATTTACTGCTAAATAACATCAGTAACACTCAAATACATGTCATCTTGTTAATTTCAAGGCCTGCCTTTTTATAGTGACTGTTACATTTTGTAACCTACATGATCCCAATCATCCTTTTTTAAATAAGAATTCAATTACAAACTAAATTCAAAGTAAATGTTAATCTTTCCACTAAACCAAGTTGTATTCGAGTAAAAGATTTAAGTGTGTCCTTTTGAAATTGGACTCACGTTTCCAGACAGTTTGACGAATAATCCAGTGCATCCTGATTAACAAAGCATCTCTACTGTATAAGCAGGGGTGATTTCAGTTCAAAACATAGAAACACAATAGTGGCATATCCAGTTAACTTTTCCTCCTCTGATTCAATTAAAATTGCTTTGTCATTTGGGGAGCCAGCTCTTTGAGAGAACACACTAATCTGGAGTTCCATCTGTAATGAGCTGTTTACTGCCTTATTTGAAACATTTGTCTCCCTCCTGAACCAACATAGGAAGAAAAATAAGTCTGATAACAGATTAGGTCAATTGATCTTGAAGAATCAAAAATCTTAAGAATAGTTCCAGATTTTCACAAGTTCAAGACGGGCTCATAATGTTTTGAAGACTTGGGGCGTGTCTATGCTACCACTTAAGTTGATGTAAAGTGCATTGTTCATAGGTGTGAAAGACCCTTCTGAGCAATGTCAGTTATATTGACCTAAAGTGCTTGACACACTGCTTTGTCAGTGGAAGACACTATACCACCAACATAGGTGATGGGAGAGCGCTCTCCTATCTTCAGCAGATGTGGTAGAGTGCAGCTGCCTCAGACTTGCTGTTAGTGGGTGAAATCCTGATCCCTTTGACGTCAATGGCAAACTCCCATTGACTACAGTGGGGCCAGGGTTTCATCCATCATTCATTGGACTTTTTTTAATATATTATTTCCATAATAAATGAACACTAACCTAAACAGCAGTGTCCTTAAATTCATTGACTCAAAGACTATGTACATATTGTTCAATGCCTACATAAGTTCAGAGGGCAGAAAGGCTTTCTTTAGTTTGGGAAAGTTGATTTATTGCATTTTCAGTAAGATATTTGTATATTTCCCTATTTCTCCATGGGACTGAGTTTGTGGTAAGAATAGCTTTTGAGTACTTACCATAATACTTCCATTAAGTTTGCATCCTCAACAATACGTCCAAGGAATCCAAAATTGGTAAGTTTAGGCACTTCAGTTTTTACTACATATTTTTTTGCAAAAGCTCTGGGCTCATTATATTTTAGACTTATTTGAATTGCTCTTGTTTGTTTGGGTTTTTTATTTTTAAACCTTTCTAATCCCTGTTGAGTACTGAGATGACACATTGTCTCTGATATTACCTCTTGGTGAAAGAAATGTGAAACTGATGTGTGATTGAAACACTCGCTATCTGTCTTTCTGTAGCTTGGTAGAGGTGTAGGTTCTAATTCAGTACGTTTCTTAGCCTTTAAGCACATAAGTAATCCCATAGTTCTCCTTTGAGTAATTCCCTGTGGGTGTTCCACTCAGGAGTTGGTGTGTCCTCACTCTGTCAGAGATTTTTGCCTAGTAGTGCCTTCCTGCATCATGCATGTGCAGTTGCAAAAGAGCAAATTCATCCCCTGCAAGGAACTCCTATAGGTCTCAGGCCTCCAGCATGGTCCTTGCTTTCAGCATCCTGTGCCGCGCATTCACCGGCGCTGTCTATTTCCAGCATAGTAGAAAAGCAAAGAGCGGCACCTGTGAAAGGGGTGGAGTCAGAGCTGAAGAGGAAATCCAGCTCCTCCACACCACCCAGCACTGACCAACGATGACTTGATGCCACCACATGCCAGTAGATACCCTTGCACCAGGACTACACTCTGATTCCCACAGTCTGCCAGCACCCAAACATACATCAGCAACGGAGTCAAAGATGACTTCTCAGAAAGACGCAGACGTGGCACTGAGCACCACAGCTGACAGCAACACCACCACCGGTGCTGAGCGTTAATTCACATCCCCTCTCCTATAGTTGTGGAATGCAGCCTGCACCAACACTCGTCAGAGAATATTTTATTCTTGCCTACACAGTCTTCTCCAGGCATCGGACATAGCACCGGTCATGTGAGCAGTTTCTCCTCCCAGCACTCGTCTCCAAAGGGTTCAGTGGCATTGTGGCATTCTACTAGGAACTGATAAGCACACCATCTGCCACAATATTCATGATTTAACCACCTGTGGCCATATCCACCACAACACTTCCAACCCCAATGGCCACCTTGGGAGCCTTGGAACCAATATCACATCTACTCCTCGCATTGTCATAGTTCCTACGAGAAACATAACAGAAGGAACAACAACAAAGATCTCATCAACATGCCATTTTTCAATGACACGGAGAACTTCAGCTTTGGCAAACTGAACCATAGTTACCTTCACAATGGACAGACTAAAAGCAGTATTTTACAAGATTTGGGATTGAAAAAAAGCTTCACAAAGAAACGGAGATATACAGGCTTTAATTTATGCTGTGTGAAAACAATCAGAGCATATCTTTATCCTTTAACTTTGGAAGACCCATAGTTGACTGTGAAGAATTTCTGGCTATGTTTGATGTGTACTTCATATCTCTGAAACAGGTGGTTTAGTAAAGAGCATGTTTTCACCAGAGAATTCGAGAACCAGGGGAAAAGGTTGGCTGAAAACTGATTTTTATGTATTTATTTATTTTTGTCGGGAGGAATGCAAAACATGAAAATAATCAGACAGAGGCTGGTTATTAGGTTAATACATAATACATTTTCACAGCAGACAGGCTTATCCTTAGCCACAGCTGTACAGAAAGCAAAGCATTTCTGAAATAGTCAATCAGAATGGAAGACTCAATGAGAAGTGATCAATGGGTCGATGTCTAGGTAGCAGCTGATCTGAAGCGAAATGCCCCATGGGGGTCAGTCCTGGGGTGGCTATGTTCTACATCTTTATTAATGATCTGCATGATGGGATGGATTATACCTTCAAGTTCGTTGATAACACTAAGATGGAGGGTAGGGATTGAGTCCACAAAGTCACCCGGACAAATTGGAGGATTGGGTCAAAAGAAATCTGTTGAGATTCAACAAGGGCAAGTGCTGAGTCCAGCACTTAAGACAGAAGAATCGCAAGCACTGCTACAGGCTGGGGACTGACTCACTCAGTGGCCATTCTGGGATTACAGTAAATGAGAAGCTGGATATGAATCAACAGTGTGCTCTTGTTCCCAAGAAAGCTAACAGTAGCTTTATTGGGCTGCATTAGTAGGAATCTTGCCAGGATATCCAAGAGAAGAGATTATTTCCCTGTATTTGGACTGGTGAGGCCTCATCTGGAGTATCACATCCAGTTTTATGGTCCCCTCTATAGAAAGGATGTGAACAAATTGGAAAGAGTACAGTGGAGGGGAACAAAAATTATTACAATACTGGAGTACATAACTTATAAGTAGAGGCTGAGGGAACTGCGCTTATGTAGTCTGTAGACTAGAAGAATGGCAGGATTTGAAAATGGCCTTCAAATACTTGGGGGGGGATTCCAACTAGGATGGGGCTAGGCTATTTATCTGTTATGCTTAAAAGAAGCACACAGGACCTTTTTCAGAGGGATAAGGCAACACACTGCATTTATTGATAATATAACAAAGTAGCATATGCATTCTTACGCACACAAAACAGACATCAGACAGACAGTTTCACAAAGAAAAAACAGTTTCTTGCTATTTCAACTAGACTGGGCATTATCTCAATGACCTTACTACATGCATCCTGCTTCAAAGAGACTTTTAACACCAGACTATAAAGAGAAGCCTCAGAACTATCATTCATGCTTAAATTTGACACTTTACGAATGGGCCTTAACAAAGATGCTAATTATCTTACCCACTGCAAAGATAGTTCCCCCAATTATCACCCCAATATCATTATCTCATAGACACTAACCTCCCCCCTTCTCCTCCCAATGTTCTAAAATCTGATTTCTCCATTTTATGTGTTCACTTTTTTTGATGGTGTCCCTTTGGTATATATGGTCATGCCAATTTTCTTCCGCAATTTGATCTGAGGAAGCAGGTCTGGCCCACGAAAGCTCATCACATTATAAACTATCTTGTTAGTCTTTAAAGTGCTGCATAGTCCTATCTTTTGTTTCAGCAAGACCAGACTAACACAGCTACATCTCTATTACTGATCTTTTACAGAGACCTTCAAAGGTATACAAACAGCAGTGTTTTATATTGAGTAATAAAAAAGCATTGTAAATTAAACCTTACTAAATTTTGTAATCAAAACAGTTCACTTTGTGGCCCGGGCCTTCAACGTTCCTCTAATCTTATTAACATAGACACAATACAAGATCCTGTCTCTTACTTACTAAACCTTAAAACAAAGAAATGTATATTTAACTCAAGGGCCTAATGGTCTGTCCCTGCCTTAACATCAATACAGACACTGGCAGTCTGTCAAATGCATTTCTACCAATGCCCCAGAGGGTTACAAAAAAGGGTGGCTAGCAGGATGAAATTAAGTCATACATTACTACATTATTAAACCTGAAATATAAATATAAAATCCCACTCCTACAGTTCTAGGTTGGATATAAGGAAAAATTATTTCACTGGGAGTAGCACTGGAATGGGTTGCCTGGGGAAGTGGTTAAGGCTTCATAAAGCTCTGGCTGAAAGGATGTAGTGGAGGTTAGTCCTGCTTTAAGGAGATTGAACTAGATGACCTCTTGAGGTCTCTTCCTGCCCTAATCTTCTGTGACAGTTTCTAAACTAGTTTCAGATTTTTAAAATTGCTGTCATTATCAAAATTCCTCTGAGACGAGTATACAGAAAACCCAGACTGTGCATGGAGGCTTGAATTTATCCCTCTTAGTCTGTGCAAAAAGTTATATCCTGAGAAATGATACATGGCCAACCAGTGGTTCGTGGTGTAATATGTGCATGAAATATGGACATTTTTCAGCTCTTTGCAGTCAGGGAGTTGATTCATATTACAGATAATCAAGAGCCATTGTTTCTGGGATTGATCAATTGTGATGACATAGAGCCTGCTTGAAGAATGAAACTGAATATCCATGGTAAGACTATTAACTTTAAATTGACTCAGGAACAGATGGCAGTGTCATCTCAGAAGGGACTTAAAATTACCTTCAACCACTCCCAGAGCTAATATCACCAAACAACTCTGACTAGCCCTGGAAGTATACTGAACTGCACAGGCCGGGTCAACCCAGAAACAAAACTATGCTTTCAGAATGTGTCATCAAAGACCAACAACCTTGTCTGCTACATTCCATTGCAATGATTGGCTTAGTGAGAAAGGTGAAAGAACTTAATGGAGAAATTGATGATACTGGACTTATGAAAGGAAATTAAGTACAAATCATCTTGAGACAAGGATGAACAATACAGTGTATAAACATATCTACCAGCGGTATCTTGGAAAAAAACTAGCTCCAGATTTATGCATATTTAGAAGCCATCGTTACACAGTCATAGTAAATTAGTGTGTTTTTCCCGGGTATATAGAAATAACGTATTTGAAAAACCTAATATAGAGCAGTGCTATTGTTCACTTCTGTTTTCCAGAACAATTAATGACTGGCAACTGACCACAATTCACTGTAGAAGAATTTAAGCCATTCTGAATGAAATATGATTTTGATTGTATTACTATCAGCTTATGTTTCCCACAAGGGAATGAAGAGGCTGAGAGAACTGAACAGATACTGAAGTAAATCCTAGCATGGGAGGATCAATTCTGTGCTTATCTGAGTTAGAAATCAATGCCAACAGTGGCTGTTGGATGTAGTGCAGTCACCACCTGATGGGAAAATGGTGGTTCTTCACAAAGTATACTCCAGAGAGCAAAATCACCAGATGATCATTTAAAAAAAAAACAACTCAAGGATTCGAGCCAACCACAGCCAGTTGGGGCAATTAAAGGTACGTCTAGACAACAGGCTAGGCTTTTTTGAAAGTGCTCTTTTGAAAAAGATCATCTAGACAGCCCCACGACTTTCGAAAAAGTGATCTGCTTTTTCAAAAGAGAGCACCCAGGCAATCTGGATGCTCTCTTCTTTGAAAAAGCCCTGTTTGCGTTCAAGAATGCCTTTTTTTCGGACGAGCTCTTTCGGGGGGGGGGGGGGGAGGCATTCTTCCTCATAAAATGAGGTTTACTGCTGTCAAAAAAACAAACAAAAAAAACCCTGCCACTTCTTTTGATTTATTTTTTAAAACACAATGGCAGTCTAGACGCAGGTGAAGTTTTTTTTTTTGAAAAAAGGCCACTTGGGGGAAAAAAAAACCTGTAGTCTAGACATACCCCAATAGACAGACAGATGAATCAGCTGCAATAGTAAGATTCAGAGAAATGTAACCTACTAATATGTACTGAATTTCAAAGACTGATAGTGTGAATAATGTTGTAAGTGGTAGGAATGTGGAACTTTGAAGGAGGAGAGGCAAGGAATGCTAAACTGTATTAAATGGTTCTGACAATAAGTGGCACTGTGCATAAAATACCTTATTTAATGTAATCTCAGCCATAACTTATAGTGCATTATAGGATTTTATGATGAACATATCTGGTGTGTACCAAGCTAGGAGAAGGAAGCTCTGTAGCTCTTCCATATATGCTGCAGGAATATGGCAGTAACATGAGACAGATCCTTGTTAGTGTAAATCAGTATATCTTTATTGATGTAGCCTAATTTTAACCACCTGAGAAGTCCCATTGAAGTCAATGTGACTGCTTAGTTTCTTAAAGTTTGGTACATGCATAAGCGAGGATCAAGGCACTACAGAGATACAAAAAATTTACATGGAGCAATGCTGACACATACAAACTAAATCTGGTTCTATTCCTAGAGAAATTTTTATTGCTTCCTGCTATCTATGATGAATCTCTCCTGCTTTGCCATTGTTAGAGCTAAACGTTACCATTCTTAGAGTGAAGCAGTGACTGATAAAAAGTGGAAGTCAAATCCTAGTGAGGAAAATAGACAGGACCATAAACTTTGTCAAATTAAGAGTAAAAATACAATAAGAAAAGCCAAAAAGGAGTTTGAAGAACAGCTAGCCAAAAACTCAAAAAGTAATAGTAAAATATACATCGGAAGCAGGAAGCCAGCTAAACAACCAGTGGAGCCCTTGAACATTCGAGATGCTAAAGGAGCACTCAAAGATGATAAAGTCATAGCAGAGAAGCTAAACGAATTCTTTGCTTCAGTCTTCACGTCTGAGGATATTGGGTAGATTCCCAAACCTGAGCCATTCTTTTTAGGTGAAAAATCTGAGGAATTGTCCCAGATTGAGGTGAAATTAGAGGAGATTTTGGAACAAATTGATAAACTTAACAATAAGAAGTCATTGGGACCAGAGGGCATTCACCCAACAGTTCTGAAAGAATTCAAATGGAAAATTGCAGAACTATTAATCGTGGTTTGTAACCTATCCTTTAAATTGGCTTCCGTACCCAATGATTGGAAGATAGCTAATGTGACACCAATATTTTAAAAGGGCTATAGAGGTGATCCTGGCAATTACAGACTGGTAAGTCTAATGTCAGTACCGGGCAAATTAGTTGAAACTACAGTAAAGAATAAAATTGTCAGACACTGTAGGTGTGCGTTCTCCTCACCATGCCTCAGTGACCCACTGCCAGTCTTCATCTAGCCCATCTCCGGGCAAGCTGCAGTCTGTACGGGCCATTCATCACTGGCACGAGGTGTAGATTTTCTACCCCGCTTACCAGGGCTGCCTCGCTGCTGCCCTCTAAGCCTTAGGCCTTGCTGCCCCAATCTTGTTCTCACTCCTGGGAGCCTCCTGCTTCCTCTACTGCTCTCTCCCCTCAGTAGCAAACTGTTCTTCATTATATAGCCCCCAGCTGGGCCCTCATTAGCCCTAATGGCCTCAGCTGGGTCTTTTCCTTCAGCCCTTGCTCTGGGCCTGGGTTTTTCTCTCTTAAAGGGCCCGTGTCACACACCCTCCCTCTTGGACCAGACTTCACCTACCCGGCCAGCCCCCGTTCCAGGCCTCGGGTGTACTTTCCCTCTAGCCCTGGTTTTCCCCTCACCTCTTCTCTCCCTCCCTCCCCCCCCAGGCCCTAGCTATCCTCAGGTTCTCTCTAGCCGCCTTTGAGCATGCACAGCAGAGTCGACGTGACGGTCAGTAGGCTCCCCAGGGAGTCCTGCACAGCTGTCAGTGCGGGGCAATGGTGCCCCGTCACAGACACACATTAATATAATTTGTTGGGGAAAAGTCAACATGGTTTCTGTAAAGGGAAATCGTGTCTTACTAATCTTCTAGATAAACTTTCGTGGGCACAGACCACTTCTTCGGACAAACATGTGGACAAGGGGGATCCAGTGAATATAATATACTTAGATTTCCAGAAAACCTTTGACAAGGTCCCTCACCAAAGGCTCTTAAGTAAAGTAAGTTGTCATGGGATAAGAGGGAAAGGTCCTTTTGTGGATTGATAACTGGTTAAAATAGAGGAAACAAAGAGTAGGAATAAATGGTAAGTTTTCTGAGTGGAGAGGTGTAACTAGTGGGGTCCCCCAATGGTCTGTCCTAGGACCCATCCTATTGAACTTATTTATAAATGATCTAGAGAAAGGGTAAACAGTGAGGTGGCAAAATTTGCAGATGATACTAAACTGCTCAAAATAGTTAAGACACAAGCAGTGTGTGAAGAGCTTGAAAAAGATCTCACCAAACTAAGAGATTGGGCAACAAAATGGCAAATGAAATTTTATGTTGTTAAATGTAAAGTAATGCACATTGGGGAAAAAATCCCAACTACATATACAATATGATGGGGACTAATTTGGCTACAACTGCTCAAGAGAAAGAACTTGGAGTTATTGTGGATAGTTCTCTGAAAACATCTACTCAGTGTGCAGCAGCAGTCAAAAAAGCGAACAGAATGCTGGGAGTCATTAAAAAAGGGATGGAGAATAAGACAGAAAATATCTTATTGCCTCCATGTAAAACCATGGTACGCCCACATCTTGAATACTGCATACAGATGTGGTTGCCTTATCTCAAAAAAGATATATTGGCATTGGAAAAGGTTCAGAAAAGGGCAACAAAAATGATGAGGGGTTTGGAACGGGTCCTATATGAAGAGAGATTAAAAAGACTTGGACTTTTCAGCTTAGAAAACAGGAGACTAAGGGTGGGGGTGAGGGTATGAGAGAGATCTATGAAATCATAACTGGTGTGGAAAAAGTGAATAAGGAAAAGTTATTCACTTATTCCCACAATAAAAGAACTAGGAGTCACCAAATGAAATTAATAGGTAGCAGGTTTAAAACAAACAAAAGGAACTTTGTCTTCACTCAGCACACAGTCAATCTGTGGATCTCCTTGCCAGAGGATGCAGTGAAGGCTAGAACTTAGGGTTCAAAAAAGAGCTAGATAGATTCATGGAGGTTAGGTCCATCAATGGCTATTAGCCAGGATAGGTAGGAATGGTGTCCCTAGCCTCTGTTTCTCTGGAGGTGGATGAGAGAGGGAGGGATCACATGAGGATTGTGTTGTGATTCCTCCCTCTGGGGCATCTCACACTGGCCACTGTCGACAGACAGGATACTGGGCTAGATGGACCACTGGTCTGATCCAGTATGGCAGTTCTTATGTTACGTCTTTTAAAAATTGCAGGATATGTGAACATAGATAATATCAGTGCCGTATGGCTGTGCACACAGGATGGATTTTGACACACATGTATAAGCTGCACAGGTTTGTTGAGAACTTAGCTTTTCTAAGACTTCAGGTTTTTATTGCATGAGTGTCAATGCAGAGAGGGAAGGACAAAGTATAACTTCTCCAGCTTCATAGTCTTTGACCTGATCCTGTGTGGTACTGACTACAGGTTGAACCTCTAAAATCCAGGATTCTCTCGTCTGGCAAGATCTGTCATCCGGCATGACCACGGATGTTCCAAGATCAGAGTGTCCTGGTGTGCTGCTTAGGGATGGGGGGCCTGGGAGATGGTGTGTGGCTCGCTTGGACTGAGAGGAGGGAGCCAGGAGCTGGCACTTGGCTTAGCTGGACTGCGAGGTGGGGTGCAGGAAGCCAGTTTGTTGCTCAGATAGGTTGCGGGGGAGGAAGGAGGCAGGAACCAGCATGTGGCTCATCTGTGTTGCGAGGGCTGGGGGGCAGGGAGCTGAGGCATGTCTCAGCTGGGCAGTGGAGGGGCTGGCAACTGGTACGCATCTTAGCTGGGCTGGGGTGAGGAGAGCTAGCAAGTCCTGGGGGGCCAGCAGAGGGGGGCCTGAAATGACCTCTCCAGTCTGCAAAAATCCCTCATCTGGGACCAGTCAGGTCCATGGGGTGTCGGTCCACGGAGGTCCGACCTGTACTTTCCACTGCCACAAGGGAGAGTGGGTACAGAGCACCTCAGAAGATCAGGTTATTTGTGTATTCACGAATGTGGAGTAAGCCACTGGCTCTTAAAACAATAAAAATCATGCTCTTGCTGTATCTTTTTCTCCTTGCATCAACTTCTCACTAGGACACGGAATCTCTGATTAATCCATTTGCGGGAGGGGAGCTTGTGAGAATGCAATCTGATCAGATTAACTCCATTAGTATTCTTCATGCATTGTCTTCAGTTGAAACTCATCTTCAGAAATCAGCCATAGCTGCACTGTATTCCTAATTTTAGCACGTAACACCTGACTCGCTGGGGGCAGGTAAATCGAAAATGTGGGTGGTTCTGTACATCATATGCTAAATATATTGAGGTTAGTTATCATGTCATCTGTATTTGGCTATATGTTCTTAATTATAATTATAATAATTTGAACATCACTTAAAATTTTACTTTGGGAATTTGCTTCAACCCTATTTTATAATGAGTTTATTTGCATTCTCTGTATCCCTTATTAATAAACTACATTTCAGCAGATACAGCAGTCCCCTTTGATCACAGTGTCTTGGTAATTTACAAATGGAGTTTCATTCCTCATTGACATTTAAAATGCAACGATGCAAACAATCCTAGATCACCGTGGTTTGAGGAATTAGTCATTCCTTTATATTGAAAAATAGTTATGGCTTCTTCTCTTGCTCACACCTAGGTCTTCCTTTCTGCATAGTGCCAGGTGAGGGCCTTGCTTCATGGCATTTGTGTGACCTGACTGCAACATGGAACTTTCAGAATGGATATAATTGCTATAGCTTTTGATATTAAACTAAAGAAAAGAGACATTACCAAAGAAGAGAAACAAACACTTCAGTTGTTTGCTTCTGACAAACTAAATATTGACCAAACAGTCATCTAGTGAAGAAAAGAACGGTGAGGAGAAAAGTAACAAATAACAATGTATAAGAAAATCTTTTAAGAGCCCAAATGCTGTGAGGGGGAAGCTTTGATCATAGTAAAATACTTTGAACTGTGTTTAACCCTTTTTGTAGGCTTATTTAATTAACCTTCTGTGGGTGGATTCAACATTTGGATTCAGGGCGTATCATAGTCTAATAGAGCTTCTTACCTGAATCCTAACTTACCTGGTATACTTTTTACCCTCCCACTAGCTAGAACCAGATCCTTGGCTAGAGTCCATTAACTTTGAAGGAGCTATGACAGTTGGCACCAGTTGAAAAGCTGCCCCCTACTGACAAAGCTCTGGCCGTGGTCCTGTCCATTTCCACAGAGATACCACTGTTCCTGGCTGAAGCATGCTGTTGCCTTTGCAGACCTAATGAGCACCAATCACTGAAGGGCCTGCTGCTGGCAGAAATAGACTGGTGATTTTTTCCCCATTAGGGTTGAGAAATAGCACCTCTGTTTGAGAGATCATACCAAGCCACTATTGCTTATAATTAAGGCTTGAAAATAAAATAAGTAGTAAAAAAAATACTAACTGCATAGGGTTGCCCACTTGCTGTTTGCAAAAAACTGCACACATTTGCCATGCCCCCGCCTCATTCTATCCCCATTCGCTCTCCTCCACCCTTGCTCACTCATACATTTTCACTGGGGAAAGCATTCGGTGAGTGGACCCTGTGTGGGCAAGCTGGTGTTGGAAGGGAGTACAGGCTTTGGGCTACAGGTGCGGGCTCTGGAAGGGGCCAGAAATAAGAGGTTCAACAGAATGTGGGAGGGGGCTTTGGGCAGGGGATGGAGTTGAGAGCTCTGAAATGGAGACAGAAACTAGGGGAGGAGGCTTTTGGCTGGGGTTAGGATGCAGGAGATGAGAGCTCTTGTTGGCAGTGAAGACTCTGGATGGGGCTCTGGAGAAGGAATTAGGGGTCCAGAGCAGGGGCTGCAGTGTGGGCTCCAGAAGGAAGTTTGGGTACAGGAGGGGCCTCAGGGCTGGGGCAGGGCATTGGGACACAGCAGTGGTAAGGGCTCTGGGTGGCACACGCATTAGGTTCCTCTCGGGAAGCAGCAACTTGTCCCTGTAGTTCCTAGGCCCGGGCCAGCCAGGGAGGTTCCACACACTGCCCCAACTGCTGTCTCGACTGCTCTCATTGGCCGGGAACTATGGCCATTGGGAACTATGGAGGTAGAGCCGGGTTTCATGTACAGAATTCTGAGCGCTGGCTCCACAGCTTGCTCTGACCCAGAACCAGGGCCAGTTGGAGCTGTGGGGATGGAGCCTGGGGCAGTGAACTGAGCCTCCTGGCTACCTCTGTGCATAGAAACCATAGGGGCATGTTGCCACTTGCCCAAACTCCCTCCACTCCACAGACTGCCTGGGACCAACCAGACTTTTAATAGTTTATTCAGCAGAACCACCTTTTTCAGCCAGTAAGGCTCCTATTATTGTGCCTGCCTCTCAGGAATTCTGTGACACTAAATTCATGAATGTTTGTAACGTACTGTGAGATCTCTGGACAGAAGTTATTACAGAAATGTAAACCTCTACTTGTTGTTCATTTATTGTACTGCATGTGTGAAGGTGAAGATGCTGACGTGAAAAAAAGGTTCTTTATTCATGAGTTAAGTATTCTGATAAATGCACTGAATGCACAGAGCAAAAGTGTCAAAGAAATGCCATTACTCAGTAGTATAAAGTAAGGCCAATAGTATGCATTTTGTTGAACGATGGTTTTTGATCATTGAAAGCCTGAGCTGACTATGCAATGAGTGGGTGCACAATAATTGTTCATTTTAAATTATTCATGCAAAAGTTGTCTCCCACAAGCCTTAATGTTATAACTAGTGGTCTGAAAAGCTCTGAACAAAAATATTTCCAACATGCAGAGGCAGAACTTCAATGTTTTCACATTTTCCTGTGAACTTTTGTTTGTTCATATATATGTGGCATATAATTGGGGGGGGAAAGTGCTGCCGAATGATTCAAACAAAGGAGTAGAAAGTGGTACTCTAGGGATCTCTTCCTGGTTCTTCCACTGAGTTTGTGTGATCTTGGGTCAGTCAGATAAGCTTTCCTTGGTCTTCAGTTTACTTACTTGTAAAATGGCTATCATAATATCTCCCACATGGCGGTTGTGAGGCTGCATAACCAGAAAAATTGAAATATCTTGAGATCATTGGATGACTGGTGCTGTACAGTACAAATGATTTTCTGTTTCCTAGGTGGATAGGAAGAAAAGATATACCACAGCTTAGTTGAATCTAGTTGCTTAATTTTGGGCTACATTGTAAGTGGGTTTGTACAGCCTCATACTGTATATTAAAGCCAAAATAGGCAATAGCAAAACAACCCAAACCTTATATTTAAATCACTGACATAATGAATGCTCAGTTTATTCCTGTTAAATACGTTCCCTGTGAGTAGAGTTGCCAGCTGTCTAATCAGTTGTTAATGTAGGTTCTGAGATGGAGTTTGAGGGGGCTCAGGGCTTTGGCAGGGGCTTGGATTATGTGCTTTGAGGGGGGATAGGGGCCTGGAAAGGAGGTTGGGGTGTGATGTAGAGGATGAAGGTTGTGGGCTTTGCTGGGTGCACTTATCTAGGACAGCTCTTGGTTGGTTGTGCAGCAGGGCTAGGGTAGGCTCCCTGCCTGCCCTGGCCTCATGCCACTCCTGGAAACTGCCAGAATAGCCCTCTAGGGGGCCTGTAGTTCCGTGCACTGCCCCCGCCCACAGATGCTCTTCCTCCACAGCTCTCATTGGCCATGGTTCCCAGCCAGGGGAAGCTGTGGAATTAGCACTTGGGGTCGGGACAGTGTGTGGACAACACCTGCCTTCCCATTAGCCTCAGGAATGTTCTGGACGCTTCTGAGAGCGGCACAGAACTAGAGCAGGCAGGGAACCTGTCTTAGGCCCATTCCACCACCGGAAGTTTAATGGTTTAAAGTCTACCAGATTGGCTTTAATAGCCTCTGGAAAATGAAGCCCAATTCTGGGAGACTCCTAGCGAAACCAGGAGGGTTGGAATTAGGGAAGTAAAATTGCATTTAATTGGTCAACTTGCGCCCCAGGGCCTGCCATGGACAGAGCTGTTCATGGCCGGCTGGAGCAGGCCCCTGCCTGTGCAGACCCCACAGGGCTGGAGCAGCCCGCTGCCTGTGGCGGGGAAGGAACTGCTCCAACCCTCATCGTTTAACTGTTCATGTGCCTAGCTGGCCACTGTGTACTGGTTTGTATAGACTACAGGTTTTTTTTTTTTTAAAAAGTGGCCTCTTTTCAAAAAGACTTCGAAAGAACATGGCAGTTTTTTTGACCACAGTAAACCTCATTTTATGAGGAAGAACGCCTTTTTTCGAAAGTGCTCTTTTGAAAAAAGACATTCTTGAATGCAAACAGGGATTTTTCGAAAGAGAGCATCCAGACTACCTGGGTGCTCTTTTGAAAAAGCGGCTCGCTTTTTCGAAATAAGTGGTTGCAGTCTAGACGCTCTCTTTCAAAAGAGGCTTTTTCAAAAGATTTTTTTCAAAAAAGTCTCTTTCAAAAGAGGCTTGTAGTCTAGATGTACCCTACCTGTGGGAGGTGCAGCACTTCTGAAATAAATATATGTTCATAGAACCGTCAGTGAATTCTTGGTGGCTGTTTCCATAAAATGTAGTAGGAAATATTTTGTCCTAGAAGTCAAGGAATTTTTTTTTTTTTTTTTTTTTTTTTTTTACATGAGATTATTCTTCCATATCAGGGAAAAACAGACCTAGAATTTGAACTAAGGTGGGGAAGGAAAACAATCCCTTCTTCCCATGTTAAAATAAAGAAATTTAATAAATCTGGTAAGGGGAAAGAAAGGCAGAGGAATTCCTCTAGCAGCAAAACTAGGCCACAGGACATCACTGAGATCCTGAAACCTGCTTAAATCTTCCCATGCGGCACAAATTGTGTATCTTATTTCTAGTTAAAGTGCAGTGTAGACATAGTTTTAGTGTGTATCACTTGAATTTCTTTATTTTAACATGGGAAGAAGGGATTGTTTTCCTTCCCCACCTTAGTTCAAATTCTAGGTCTGCTTTTCCCTGATATGGAAGAATAATCTCATTCGTGTCAATGGACATTTACGTGCATGTATCACAGAGGAGAATTTAAGCCATTGTGTGGAGTATGAATACCTCATTGGTGGTATCCTAGCATAATTGATCCTACAGCAGATCTGAATTAAATGGTACAGAGATCAAGAGGGAGGGTGTTTCCTGACTTTGTCCTAAAAGCAGATATCACCTTTTAACTAGTGTTGGTACTTGGACATTACTTGTTAGCTTTATTTGAATTATATGTTTCTTTCCAAACAACACTGAAATATAGTTGAACCAGATTTAAATTTTCCTTACGTTGATGTTTATTGGTAATTTTTTAAGATGGTGCATAGAATATGATCCATGCACCTTTAATGAAAATCAGTGAGAACAGCTCTTTTTTTTTATCATATTTAGGAAGCATTAACAGGTTTACAGATTTTGGCCATTGTAAATATCAGAGATAAAACAGCAATCATTACAACTGAGCATTTCTTCAGAGAAATGTTATACAGCAATACAGTCATCAGCTCTTTATTGAACAAGATGTTTCCATATTAGTGAGCATATTTACACCACCCAGGGTGGGCTGTTTCTGCTGATTGTATTATGTTGAATGAAATCTGATTTCTCACATTTAACAAGCAAGGAATGTCCATCAAATATTAATATTAAAAATTGTACAGGGGTACTGTTTTTTTGCAGATGAGTATTTGGATATTTGGTTACCATTTATTTAATATTCAGCTTTTTGTGTATTTTCCTGAGTAGATAATTGGTTGATTCCTGTCTCTTCTCCCCCCTTCCCCCCCACATAACACAGTTCTAGAGGCTCCAAAAATATTGGAGGTTGCTATTATCAGTAGCTTAGCAGATTAGAGATTAATTCTTCATTTCCTTTTGGGTGACCATTTCCACTTGGAAACCCCCTGAGGAATGGAAGGGATCATTTGGTAAATACATATCAGCCATTTGTAATATTTGGTTACAAATTTCAAGTAGATACACCCTGAGGGGACATGTACATTTATATATTCACAATCTCCTATCTCACTCTACAACTTGGAGTTGCAGATGAATTTTCTATAGGATATTCACTGGAAAGCTGGGACATGCTCCCAGTATTCCTGTTGAAATATGTATATATAACACTGTACTGTTTGATGTCAGATATTTCTATAGACATAGTAATAAGCCTCTTTACGAAAGGGAGCAGGAGGAAACTGTTCACATTATGGCATATCACTGAAGGATTACAGTCTTTCCTGAGATATACTAGGGTTAAGACTCTTAAAGGAATATTGGCATATCAAAGGGAATAAAACACCTAAATGCCTCTTGTGTCTTAAGACTCTCCCCTTAGAGCAGAAGATAAGAATGGAGTGGGGTTTTGGGGGTTGAGGAGTTCTTTTACTTTTGTTGGTGGAACTCTAAAGCAGATGTGCTCTAGTAATAACAACAAATAACCTATTGATCATGTCATCTGGCTTGTCAGCTACCAAAGATGGTAAAGAGGGAACATGTAGTGTAGTATATGCAGCATATTCTTGCATCTGAGGTGGTAGGTGTGCAGAGCCAAAACTTATCATTTGTTCTCATTCAGGAATAAGAGGACAGATTTGTACCTGTGTTAACAATCAGAAGGGTTTAGAATGCAGAACATCTCAGAAGAAAAGATATTGTCCTTGGGATTTGTAGGGCCTACAGGAACCAATTCATCAGTGAGTCATTTTGCCATAGTTGGATGTTATTGATCTGAATTGCATGCCACCTGGTGTCTTGTAAGCTGGACTGATTGCACAACCTTATTTGCTGCTTGAGAAGTCTTATTTATGTAAGTGAGCACTGTTCCTATGAAAATGGGCAGATTTAGCTCCCTGCTAAGAACTGTATTTTACTTCAAAAGTATGATTTGCCCTTCTCATTTTCATAGAGTGGTCAGATGGAACATATTTTGTACCTAAATAAAATGAATTACATTTAATCTTTACAATTTGATCCAGAAACACTGACTACAGTATAAAAAATAATAATAGTTGGCATTGAAGGCAGGCCCAAACAAACATTTTGGATCTAAATTTCCACCAATATCCTGGAAGTGTGAATATAGATCAAAATATTATGGCTTGTTCTCTACATAGCATATGTAGCTAGAAACACTATCTTCAACATCCTTTCCAACACTAATGAATTAGTTCTCAACACTCCTGTGAGAGAAATGGCTAAATACAGGCAGGGAACCAGAGGACAAAAGCTTTATTGAAGGTATTGCAGAAAGTATACAATGGTGTATAGACGGTGTATTTTCTTATAAATTAACGCTGATGCAATGTCACAGCTAGATGTTGCTGTGTGTATGTCACTTACACTTAGTTTGTATAGATGAGAATGGTCCCTATATAGTCTTTTTCACAAGAGGTCAATCCTAAATTCCAGACAGGAAGTACAGAGTAATTCTGGTATGGAATTTAACTCCTGAAGTAGGCCTTTTTGAATCTCATAGGCTAAACAGTAAGCAACTAAAAACTGAGACATGAGAGAACCAGAGATTTTAAGGCTGTCTAGGTTTAATATGTAGTCCCTCAAGGATCACAACTTTAAAGATTCACGTTTTTGTATTTAGAGTTGAATTTAAAAGAAACTTCACATCAAAGAGCACTCATCTAAATCTCTGGGTGTCCTTGATTTACATGCAGAAACACAACAGCATAGGCATTTCAGAACACAAAGGCTGTGTCTAGACTGGCCAGTTTTTCCGGATAATCAGCCGCTTTTCCAGAAAAACTTGCCAGCTGTCTACACTGGCCGCTTGAATTTCCGCAAAAGCACTGACTTCCTACTGTAAGAAATCAGTGCTTTTTGCAGAAATACTATGCTGAAGGGGCCAGTGTAGTTACTACTCAAAAGGGCCAGTGTAGACAGCTGATATTTGTTTTCCGCAAAAAAGCCCCGATCGCGAAAATGGCAATCGGGGATTTTTTGCGGAAAAGCGCATCTAGATTGGCCAGGGACGCTTTTACACAAAAAATGCTTTTGCGGAAAAGCGTCCGTGCCAATCTAGACGCTCTGTTCCGAAAATGCTTTTAACGGAAAACTTTTCCGTTAAAAGCTCTTCCGGAAAATCATGCCAGTCTAGATGTAGCCAAATGGTCTAAAGTAGCAGCTAGGGTTGCCAGAGGGTTTAAGAATACTAAACCCCCTCCCCCGCCCCCCAAAAAAACTGTGGAAAAAATTCTGTTGAGGGGGAGGGAGGGAGAACAAGCAAAAATTCTTGATCCAAACTCCCCTCCCCCTCCCCCCCCCCAAAAAAAACCCAACACCAGACTGACCGGGGCCGAAATACAGTCACGGCTCCTTTAATTCCCGGCACGCTCCATCCTACCCCCGTTCCAGCCAGCCCGACCTGCGCCACGTGTCGCATCTGCCCTTCTATCAGACGCCTGAGACAGGAAAAACAGAAAATACTGGACATTGTACATGTCAGGTATTTTCTGAATTTTTTTACTGGATGGAAGGTGCAAATACCAGGCTGCCTGGTTCAATACCAGACACCTGGAAAAGCTAATAGTACAGTAGCTCCTTCCTCCTCCTTCACATCTCACTGGTCATGTTATCTGTATAGCTGAAACCCCATCATATAGAAATTCCACTCTCATCTATCATAGCCTCAAACATTTGCGCTTTAAAGGGTCCCCAGGAGGTCAACTCATTTGGGCTGTTTCAGATTTTGTTGGGAGAAGGTAAGTATTCCAAAGGCAAGGAAGACTTTCAGATAATGTTTTGCTATTTGCTAGTATATCACTTTTACAGCAAGAGAAAGATCAAACTCACATATGTGATGGTGAGTCTGTTAAAGCTACAGAACAGGTGCAATTTCAGAGCCCTAATGGTACTAGAAGGATAAGTGGATAGTTCATAAACTAGGTCATCAAGCCAGTTATTAGAACTCTGCCATCATTTAGTTGGATCTTTGTTTCCATGTCTAGATTTACTTGCCACAAGGCCATACAATGTACGTAGGATAATCACAATAATGCTATTCCTTGTATAGAACTTTCCAATGCGAAGTACTTTGAGATCTATCAATCTTTAATGTATCTGTCCTCACTACATCTCTAGAGGTAGGGAAGTGTTAGGGATTAAGAATGCGGCACAGAGAGGCGAAGTGATTTTTCCAAATATCATAGAAGTGTATGTCAGAGGGAAATGAAATGGGTCTCCTAATTCCTGAGAGCGTGCCTTTACTAGTGGATCACATTCAGTTAAATTCCTTTGGTAATTGTGTGGCTTAATACTTTGTACAGTTTGGACCTCCCTTGTTGAGCATCCTTGGGACCTGAGTGGTCCTGAACAATGGAGTTTACTGGACAAGGGGAGGTCAAGGCTCCCTACTTGTCTATACACTCTGCTTCCAAGTAGAGCTGCACTAAGTCCCACTGCTTCCAGCCCCTCACCATGCCAGTCCCGGCTGAGGCTGTGCTCCTCACTATGCCAGCTCTGGACAGGGGCCAACTCTGCTGCCTCCAGCCTCAGCAGTGGCTGCTCCTCCCCTCCTTCCCCCTCCCCCCCACGGCACTGGTCCGGGCTGCATGCCCAGCTGACTCCAACCCCATCCAGGGCTCAGCTCCCTGCCACTAGCCCCAGCCAGGGCTGTGCTCCTGCACCAAGACAGCCCTGGCCGAGGCTGTGCTCCCTACAGTGCCAGCCCCAACTGGCAGGGAGCTGTGCTCCTGGCCACCAGCCCTGCTACCTCCAGTCCTGGCTGGAGCTGCGCCCCTTGCTCTCTACCATGCTTGTCCCACTGGAGCTGGGTCCCCAGTGCCAGCCCAACCTGGGCTGTGATTCTGAACCTGACCAGCCGGGGCTCTCTGGTCCAATATTTGTGGTCCTACCAGACCACAGATGTTGCTGGATTAGAAAATCCCGGATTTTAGAGGTTAAACCTGTATTTTGAATGTAACTGTTATTGGATTTAGAAATAAACGAGGCATTTCTGACCTCTGAAAAATTGCAGTTAGCAAACCTGATTAAGGGGCTGAGTGTCTACCCTTACTCATGTTGAGTAGTACATACTCACGTAGGTAGCCCTATTGATTTCAGTGGGACTATTCACTTAAGTAGAAGCTACCCAACTATGAGTAAGGATTGTGAATGTGAAAGGCGTTAAAGGAGCTCTAGCTATAAAAGGATGGTGCTATTATTGCTATCAATACCACTGCTATCTAATTGTTCTGTTAAGGACTCTGTATGGGAACCAGGACACAGCCATTTACAGTGTACACTGATTCTGTTGTCCCAGTGGTTCTGATGAAGATTTTTGCTTAATTGCAATCTTATTTCTACTTGGATTGTTGTGATGAATTGATCTGTCCTCAAGTCTAGGGTAGGTTGGATTCTTCAGCCTTGTTAAAATAAATTTCCCTTTTCTCTTATCTCTTTAATTTGTTCCTTTGATCATCCCCTCTTTGGCTCTTTACTTCCCCCTGGTCCCTCAATGCTCATGCTCAGAACATCCTTTGGGCTGACAGGCTACCGATCTAATCCTGTAAGCCCCCAAAATCCTGCCTGCCCATGGAAGGACTTACAGGTCAGAGTCCTGTGAGAGATATTGTGAAATTATAGCAGGCAAAACAGGATGTACATGGATTCCGTCTTGTCTTTGAGGAGCAATCAGTTTTAGGTAATGTAACTCTTCCCTCCCCAACAAATCACTCCCCCATTTTAATTCAGCTAGAATCTGTGAAGTAATCCATTTAACTTTTGCGCATGCCTCCAACTTCTTATCTTTCTTTATTTCCCCCTAATGAATACCCTCATTTTAAAGAAAGAATAGGGATGAAGATTACGAACCCAATTCAAACCCCACTGATATCAGTGGAATAGCAGTTGCCCTGCCAGATGAGACCCAGGATCATTTTAGATCAAGATACTAAATAGTGGCCAACATTAGCTACTGCAGAGGAAGGTGCAAAAAAACTGTGCTGTAGGCAAAGGAGGGATAATCTCTATCCATGGATTCCTACTACTAGCCCCTAAATCCTAATAATTAGAGATTGGTTTAAACTCCTTAAGCATGAGGATTTTAATCCCATTCAAAAGTTGTTGTTTTGGATCAGGTCCTATTTTCTAAATTTCAGTTTATTCTGAGTGACGTTTTTGTGATTAACATGAGCACCTTGCACTGCTGCGCTTTTTCTTTTTCCTTCTCTCTCTCAAAGGATTTAATCAGTTTAATCGTATGTTGGGGATCATCAGTCTTCTAACATTCTGGTCAATTTGCCTAATACACATTGTAGTGAATTCTTACAGCACAGTGCAGGTTGTCTGGAAATCTTTTTGTATGGTCATTATCTATTATTCTATATACTTTTAATAGCCACACTTTTGTGTGAAACTGAAAAAAATGAAATAATTACAAAGAAAATGTCATAATTACTGGATTTTCTTTATATTTAAGACCTACAGTCTATTTATTACTTTATTTATTTTTGTTACATACAAAATCAGATAGCTATGGCTAGAATTAGGCACTCTGCCAGTTATTTAAAATGACAGTCCATTTGGAAGAATCACTGCTCAGTGACTTATCAAAAACCCCCACGTCAAAGGAATCAGCCATCCAATAATTCAAAATTAAAAGTAAAACCAGCTGCCTAAAGACCTCTGTGCCATCTGTACTCTCAGTCCTCCCAAAGTGGCTTAGCAAATAGATGGGCTTTTCAGCATACCCTGCAGATCAGCTTTCAGACCAGGATAGAAGGCAATTCTATAGGCTCCTCAAGAGTTGTGTGTGTAATCCACTCTCTTAAAGTAGACTGAATCTAATCTGAACACCTCCACTGATTGCAACTGCGGCAGTATTGCATAAGTGCTGTACTCCCACGTGGAGCACTATGATGACAAAGATGACTGTGCTCATTCACCCATGTGGATCTCTGATGCATTATTTATTTTCTTACTACGTCTAGACTGCATCCCTCTGTCGACAGAGGGATGCAAATCAAGCACATTGAAACTGCTAATGAAGCAGGAATTTAAATATCTTTTTTTTTTTTTTGAAAAAGCTGTTTTGAAAAAAAACTGCAGCCGTGTTTATGCTAATGAAGCGCGGGATATTTAAATCCCTGCTTCATTAGCAATTTTGATGTGCCTAATCTACATCTCTCTGTCGACAGAGAGGTGTAGTCTAGACGTAGCCTTAGGGCCCAATTCCATAAAGGTTTATGAGCCAATTTACTGGGATTGTCTTGATGGTGTCTTTCATATAATTCATTTTTTTTTTTTTTTAAATCTGGAAGGTTAAAGTAACCTAGCTTTGGTCCTGAATCGGCACAGGGTGCCTCTCAGTCCCTTTTCGCCCTATATTTCTCTCCTCCTGATCAACAGGACAGGAAACCATAGACTTTGGAACTGAGTGAATCTAGCTGGGAATACCTCTGTAATTTAAGGGATTGGAAGGGAATAGAGAGAATCTGGTTTATGTCCTGTTGTGCAGCACCAACCCTTGTTCAGCACTGACATTTTCAAGCATCACTAACTCCTGCAGGACCCCTCCATTGGGTGTACTGAGCAGACTGACTTAAGCTCATTGAGCACAATGGCTCTAGTAATCCTGTCGAGAGAAGTGTCAGAGCAGAAGCACAAAGATGTCTCTTGCTTAAACAAGAGCCAGATTTCCAGGAATAAAATTTGTTCTGAAGAACTTCTGTTATGCGGTTGGCACTCACCATGAGTGTGCCCCCGTTTGGCCGATTGCGTGTGCTTGCAGTGCCCTCAGTCTGGAGCCTTTTCTGCTACTTAAGTCTTCTGTATCGAGTCATACCCTGTGTATCACAACCCCCTTCCAGGGTATATACTTTACCAGGGATCCATCCTGATGTGGTGGTTTTTCCACGGCTTCTCAGTTAATCATTCTCAGCAGCCACGCCTGACCTTCTCTCTTACAGTTCTGGGCTGCAACTGAGCTCCTTTTGTAGTTCCCCCCCTGGCTCCTGGTTCCTCCACAGACACTGTAGCCTGCCAGGACTTCTCTTCTCTGTCCCTACTTAGGCCTCAGGGCTTGGTCTGCGCCATCACAAATACATAAAAGAGCAACCTTCCTGGATATTTACCATGTCCTAGAAGGTAGTTTCCATTTAGTACAAAGAAAGGAAGACACCAAGTTTACAAAAATGCAGTACATAAAAGAATGCAGTTAGTAGGCGTTTACAGATAAATTAATGGTAATTTTATCATTTGTGTGTTGTGTGGCTATATTGGATCATAGTATTTTGTTGGGTGCAGTGTTTTAATACCAATCTTCCTAAATG
The DNA here is from genome assembly GCF_049634645.1 of Pelodiscus sinensis. Taxonomy (NCBI): domain Eukaryota; kingdom Metazoa; phylum Chordata; order Testudines; family Trionychidae; genus Pelodiscus; species Pelodiscus sinensis. The sequence goes on from NC_134714.1 coordinate 89,816,586, forward strand.
AATGGACAATATGAATTGTTTCTGTTGGTTGGGATAGATAAGAAATGAGACATTATATTAAACCATATTATACATTTTAGAAACAAAAAGCTTCAGGGGGTAGTCTGTACAGGATAAACTTGAAAAACAACAAATGATCTGGTAGCACTTTATAGACTAACAAAACATGTAGATGGTATTGTGAGCTTTCGTGGACACAGCCCACTTCTTCAGATGACATGTTTTGTTAGTCTATAAAGTGCTACCAGACATTTGTTGTTTTTAATTTTAGAAACGGTGAGGAATCCTGTGGCACATTAAAGATGAACAGATTTATTTGAGCATCAGCTTTCATGAGTCAAAACTAGGGATGTAAAATGCCGATTAATTAGTTAACCGCTTAACTGACTAAGCAGAATCCCTGATCCTGGGGTATGAAGTTTGCACTCCTGGGGCTGGTGGTGGCAGCAGGAAGCTCCTGGGGCTGGCCCTGGCCATGCCACTGGGGCAGTCCTCCACCTGTGACAGGCCACAGGTATGGGACTACTCCCGGGCACCAGTTAACCAGTACCTGGTAAGAATCACTTGGAAAGCATGACAAGGTAACTGTTCACATCCCTAGTCAAAACCACTTTGTCATGCATCTGATGAAGTGGTTTTGACCCACAAAAGCTGATGCCCAAATAAATCTGCTAGTCTTGAAGGTGCCACAGCACTCCTCTTTGCTTTCGTGCATACAGACCAACACAGCTACCCTTCTGATAAACATTTTCTAAAATGTGTTAACAAAAAGCTTTGTGTTTAAAGCTTCACAGGCAGAGAGGGTTGCTCCATAGTCACCAACCATGACTACAGTTTTGTCAAGTCACCAGCATTCGGCTAATCCTAATGTCTGTATTAAAATACAGTTCCACAAAAATGAATAAAAGTAGGATTTCACTGTGAAATGCACTTCTAGAAATACGGCTAATCTAGCATTTGTCAGCCCTTTAGAGCTTGCAGCAAGACTTTCCTTTCATTTATAGTGGAAACACTTTATTAAAGGAGGATGTAAAAAAGGGTGGTGAACATAGTCAACAGAAACCCCTTGAGAGTTGAGAGACTTATTTTGCTTCTAGATTCCTGCCTCTGCCTTGGTTCTCATATATTAATATTTGTAAATAAGAGCAAATAATTTTAGAAGGCGACACTAGCACTGTGTTTTTAACAGTTTTGTTTCATTTACAATTTTGTGTATGGCATGGTTTGGACAACAACCTTGTGTTAGATGTGAAGAAGAAATACTTATATTAAGAGAGTCTGGACACTTCCTAGTGAGAAGCCCAGAATACCTAATAATTTATGTAATATGACATGTTTCTTTCAGTATTTAATTCATCTGGAGGTGACAGAGTTTTGTGCAATGTTTTGTGGTTCTAGTTGGTTTTTGTTTTGTTTCACGTTCTTTATAGTGCCAGTTTTTTCCTTTACAATTCCCATCTAGTTTTAGGTTTCCCAAGATACTTTACTTCAAAGCAACATATTCTAGCAATTAGAGGCAATATGGGTGAGTTATTGTCTTTTATTGAATGTTGATGGGAAAGTGATGAGCTAAGCAGAGCTCTTCTTCTTTTGGACTAGCTAAAAACATGAGCAAACAGAGAGCTTAGCATAAATAGTTAGTAGGGGTGTGAATGGTTAACCCATCACTGAGTTCTGGTTAACCAGTAGAGGCTGGAGCAGTTCCACACCCGCTGCAGGCTGAGAACTGCTCCTGCCCCTCAGGGCCCACCGCAGGGAAGGGTGCTCCGACCACCTGGCCAGAGGAGCCCCTGTCCATGGTGGGCCTGGTTCCACTGCCGTAGCTTGCTGGCTGGAGCAGCCCTTGTCCGTGGGCGGGGGTGGGGAGTTATTCCAGTCCAATTGCTGCAGGTGTGAGAGCTGCTCCAAGGCAGTGGGCTGGAGCATGTGCCTCCCCCTAGGTAGGTTAACCAGTTAAATATGTTTAACCAATTGAACAATTAAACGGGATTTTACATCCCTAGTGGTTAGCACATATTGTAAGGAGCCTTTCAAGGTGTAGTGGCTCATTAACACCCTTGTACTGCCAGAGGATAAAAAGGGGGTTTTAGTGGATTTTAGATTGCTGTAATAAGCCATCCATCCAGTGTCTTTACTAAGACCATGATTTTTAGTTTTTCACATGGTCTTTCTGGTGGTAACAGTTACGGAATAAGAGACACTGTCTATTTTACAATGGTCTATTGGGTTACTATTCGCCCTTTTGTTGGTATACCCCAGCTGTTACTCATCACAACAGAGCACTGCTCTTTTATGACAGGAAGTGAACAGGTTAATCATAATCAATTGAGATTGAAAGGTGGATTAATGTAGGCTGTCTCTCAGGTGTGTCTAGACTACAGGGTTTTTTCGAAAAAAGTTGCCTTTTTTTCGAAAAATCTTCCCCTGCGTCTAGACTACCGCCGTGTTCTTTCAAAAGTAAATTAAAAGAATACGGCAATTTTTTCAATTGCGGAAAACCTCATTTTATGAGGAATAACACCTTTTTTCGAAAGTGCTCTTTCAAAAAAAGGCGCTATTGAACGTGAACTGTGCTTTTTCGAAAGAGGACATCTAGACTGCTTCGGTGCTCTCCTTCGAACAAGTGGCTCCCTTTTTTGAAAGTACTGGCTGTAGTCTAGACGTACTCTTTTGAAAAAGGCTTTTTCGAAAGATTCTTTTGAAAAAGCCTCTTTCGAAAGAGGCTTGTAGTCTAGACGTACCTTAATTGTTCACATGACCTGATTAGACAAGATAGCAGAGTTAATAAAAGATGGCATGCAACTATTTTTTCCAGTGACTTCAACTGGTTCAGACCAAGTTCCGTGCTTTGATCACATTGAGCATGCACTGTTCCAACATACTCTTCCTCAGGCTGACTGTGAAGGCCACATGAAATCTGGTTCAACATAGAGTGGGTGTTCCACTGTTGGAGCACGTGTCAGGAACACAAGATCATGATATCTAGCATCAGCTCTATTTTTCCATCCAGTTTAATCTCTTTCAATAGTCTTAAATAGTCAAGGTTCTGAAAGACCTCTTCTTCCTGTTTCCCTACCAAAACAGCCTTATCCAACTTATTGGGAACAGGGCTTTCTAAGTAAAGTGCCTTTGACTCTGGCATGCACTCCCACAGTTAGTTGGTAATCATTCCTAGAAGCATGGTCTAAGACAGTGTTTCTCAACCTTTTTTTTTTTAAATAAAGTACCTCTTTTTAAATATATATAAGTACCCCTCGTACCTACCATTTTCAAAGACCCAATTTTTTTTTCTACCATTGCAACACATTTGCTTAAACAATGTAATCGTAGCTGGGCAGGCGATGAAATTTTTGGGTGTGAAAAGTACAAAAATAATAGTGCTCTAAAATTGAAAACAAATTTCGTTTTCTCCAAATTTCAGTTGTGTTTATGTATCCTTGAGACTTCTCTCGAGTACTCCTTAAGGTACTCGTACCACTTGTTGAGAAATACTGGTCTAGGAGTTATGTAACGTAGACTCAATTTCATTAGAGGTTTAAATCTGCAAGGATTAGAAGGCAGGAGTGTCTTCTCACTTGAGGAATCTTTCATTCTTTCTAAAGGCAAATACCAACTACTGTGGTAAAAGTGGCTTAAAATCGATACATTATTATCAACTGCATATTTTACAAAAGAGGGGACGTCTAGCAACACTGTGCTTCGTTCCACTAATCTAGGCTATTGATTTGTAATAGGGAAGAATTCCATATGCTTCATCGAAAACCACACACACCTTCAGGACACATTCAAATACTGACCTAACCAACTCCTAGAACTGATCAGAACTACTGGTTATAGCTAGTAGCAAGCCCAAAACCATATAAAAATTACAGCATTTATATTGTCTGCTTAATTTTGGATGGGGACTGAGGTAGGCCTGTCTGTCCCTCTCCCTTTGGTCTGTCACCTCTGACCGTGAACTGTAACAATACATTTTCTTGCACTTCCTCAATAGATGTGTGGGGCAATCCATTTATTCTTTTTGTTTGTTTTGTTTTGTTTTATTTCCAAATATAAGATATCAGTAAAAACAGGAACTCTTCAGCACCAGTTGGATACAAAAATAAGATCAGCAGACATCTTGTTCAAGTAGCTACCAGTAGGCTGTATGGGAATCTTTCACATTTCAATTCCGAGGATTAAGGTCTTCAGAGCAGTAAATTGTTACAGTAATCTGCTTCACCAAAATGTATATTTTAAATTTAGTTTACATTGACAGCTTGTAACAAGCTTTATTCCTAAATATAGATCTGATCTGCATTTGATTGCAAGTCTTGATTCCCATGATGTATAGTACCAATTAAACAGATCTGCCTCCCACTAATTTTATATTTGATTATTCATACCCTTTGCTACTTACATTCACACTGAAGCTTCCTGCATTCAAAAGCTCATTGTTTTCTCATCTCACAATCCCACAAAATCTGGTTAGCCTCAGTGTAGAATTATTAGACCCTTTTCTTTGTCTGAAAAAAGCAAGAGAGGAGAGGGCTTGTTTCTTGTATTCATCTGGTAAATTATTAATGAAGTTGCTAAATGGAAGCCACATGGTCATACTGCATGGGTGGAGTTAGCATTAGAGGATGGTGCACACAGGGGAAGTTTGTGGAGCCTTAGGCGGTTGATGCAAAGAATACAGATGGTAGGGATGCACAGCTAAGTGATTTCAGGATTTGCCCAAGCTGATTTTCTTCCTGAGGGCAGGAAGAAAGGATGCTTTCCACCAGCGAAACAAGAAATAAAACAGATGGATTGAATATAGGCAAAGAGTGTCGCAATTAGAGTTCATAATCATTGAAAATTCAGTATTTTTCCCTTGCCTTCTCCGATTCAGTTCCTAGAAAATTGATCTAGATATTATTTGGAAAGCCTGTTTATTGGGTTGGCAAATTGGAAGGATATAGAAAAATTCACAACTTGATCATGTTTGTATGCTGGTCAACTGACTGTGTTGATATATAATATATGCATATATAATATATTCAGGATTGATAAATACTGGAGAAATAATCCAGTCTCTTTTCACATGAGAGTCAGAACTGTTTGCAGAATTCTCAGCTTCCTCATTTGCTGCAAAATCCTTGAAAAATCAAATGTAGCTGTAACAAGCTACCATACTCTAGGTTTTTTGAGAGTATGGGTGATTGTATATACTGAATTATTCAGTGTTACAGATTTTATAAGATTATAATTTTTTCCCTTTTGGTGAGCTATAACAACTCAAGTGCATAAACTGTCAGAATGTTAGAGGATTGCCAATCCCAAAGCAGCATAGTTCAATGTGTGATTCCCTGGGGCAACAATAATATAAATAGAGGAATTTCCTTTGTAATAATTTTTGTAGAGATAATTTAGGCTGTTTACACTTGAAAATGAACAACAAAACTTTATACTATAAAGTGCTACCAGACCATTTGTTATTTTTTAAGTTTATCCTATAAAGACTAACTCGGCTACCCCCTGAAGCAACAAAATTTTAGTCATTCCCAGGTGCCAAAACCCCCCTCCCCCATTCCTCCCCCCCCCCCCCCAAAGTTTTGCCATAGCAAGTAGAAGTGTTAAACAGCAAGTTCTCCCCAGGAGCCCTGTTGAGAAGATGACAAGGCAAACTCTGCTTTTGAGGGGTGGAAGTGCTGTATTTTGTTGGCTGTGTTAAAAGCTGTGCAAACAAAGCCACAGAATTGCTAGTCGCTTGCTTATTTGGCTATAATGTATCAGAGGAAGAAAAATAGCCAGGAATAAGTGGTGACTCAGGCTTTGTCTGCATTACACAGCTTTTAGCATCCTGGCAGTGTTGCTAAAAGTCTGGCAGTGTAAATGCTGTTTCTTGGCACTTTTGTTAGCAAAATACTTCCATACACACCCACCCACCCTCACAGCCAGGGTTTACATTCAGAGCCATTCACACTGCCACTTGTTGCCACATAACTTTTGTCTTTTGGTGGATGTGGGCGGGGGGGAGGGGGAGAGGAGGTGGAAGGGGTTAAGCAGCTGCTATTAGCAGTGTAGACAAAGCGTAAGAGGTTTAAATCACATATTCAAATTATTTATACTCCCTGAAACAGCAGCTTCAAGTGTTAGGAGGGTTGACTCATCCCTTCATTCTTGTAAGGTGGAGTTCTATAGATCCTTATGGGAGATTATTCTAGGGGTTCTCAGAGGAATTAAAATTAGGTTCTGTTTGGTCAACATACTAAAGATCTACTGGCATGTTTCACAAAAACAGGAATAAGTGATGGAATCAATAGAAAACATTTCCAGACCTATGTCTGTTGGTCTGAGTGCCTCCATCCACCTTAGCAATGGCTGCATATAAATGGAGTCATATACACTTAGGGATTTATATTACCCTGGTGTGGTCACACCTATAAGAATGAGACTGGGAACTCTGTGAGCTGAACCTTCTGGACATCTGTAAAAGCTTCTTTGTGGAGAGAGGAAGGAGAGAGTCAGAGTAGAGATGGGATTCACCCTACTAACTCTAGGCAGTACTAATGCAAGGAAGGGCTTGTCTCCATGTAGAATTGTCTGTTCTTCTGGGAGAGTAAGAATCTTGAACCAAAAGATCTTTATTGAAAACAATTGCTTAACAAAACACTATCATCTTATCTCTGTTGTATATTCGTTGACAACTATTTCTGAATAATAATAATCAGCATGTTGATTATTATTGTTGTCAGCCTGTTTAGAGCAGTGTAAACACAGTGGGGTCAATGCTCACTTGCCTGAGGAGGGTTTACACAGAACAGATTGAAAAATACAGTTCAGCCAACCTAATAAATTGGATGAAGAAGACCATATTGTTGAGGATGTGGGGTGTTTGGTTTTTCTCATGTCTTCTCAGTATGAATTGGAGAGGTCACTGCATGCCTCCTTGGACAGGCACATTTAACTCAGGAGGAGCAATACAGCTCACTTTTTTTCAGTATGGATTCTCCTGTCTCCTGCTTTGCTACTTTCTTAGTGTCTCTAACTGGAGTAAGTCTTTCCCAATAGAAGACAGGCAATCAAAACTGCCAAGTGTTGAAGGAGCCTTTATGTGAGAGGTCTCATAGAAAAAAAAAAGAATAGTTCTGGAACTAAAAAAAAAAGGTATTTTTGTATTAATTCCAACCCCTTTTTAGGGGGGGGGTTGATGGTTTTGTTTTGAGTTGGTTTTTCCCTCCTTCCAATCTTACTGAAAAGAAAGACTTAATGACCTTTGGGCACATTTTTGTCTGATTATCCAAGTGAAGAAACGAAAGCTAAATCATGCGGACAACTTCAGTTGTAACTCTGGTCTTCTATTAATCTCAGGGCTTGTGACAGACTCATGAATATCGCTAGTTTCATATGTAAAACTAACTAAAACATTTTACTAAATGTGCATTTGGCCATGGAAAGGAAGATGCTTTGTAACTAGGTTAAGATTGTAAGTAAGAAATAGTTACTTAGTTACTAAGCTCCAGTAAGAAATTGGTTCTTGCTTAGAAATGTCTAGGTATGTATTCCAATTATCTGTTTGGCAGGGACATTTTCTATGTGAATTACAGAGAACAAGACTGTTAAAAGGAAGCTAGTGTTGGTACTCATGTTTGCTCATGAATGGCTTAGAAAAGCATAAACTGCCCTCTACTGGGTTTTGCAGGAAACTCCCACAGGTGTAAGGAAATGGGAAAGCTTAGCGAATGGCATACCTAGCTTTAAACCAGCATTTGCAAAACTACTGAGAATCTACCTGCTCTGGCTGCAAGCTCTTCTTTGCTTTACCATAATAATTTACGTTTAAAAACTCTATTTTACTGACTCATCTGAACAGGCAAATAAAAATGTTCTCTCTGGGAAGTGTTCAATTAGAATTTTGCAAAGTTGTTAGAAGCCCATTAAAATAGCATCTGGTGGAAACTGTTTTTTAGTTCAAGATGTTAAGGTACAACAGATTCAAAATTCAAAATATTATCTCAAGTGTTTAAGCCCCATTTTACCATTTAATTGCTTTGTTACAATGGTTCTTGCGCCAAATCTGCATCTTGTCCTGTCAGTAGCCTAATAATTCTTTCTTCTGTAATGCCTTCTTCTTGTTCTTCTTTGTTCATCTTTTTCATATTTCTTACTACTTTTATTGACTCTCTCCTCATAAATGAGGGTTATATTGTCATTGTGCATGAATTGAGAATGTCCGTGAAAGCAGCATTGAGTGGCAAGTTTGTAAAGTGCTCTGGAAGGGCATAGATGATGAAGCATTGAAAATAGTGAAAAATCTACAGGAATTTACACAGTCCACAAATATTCAATAACACTATTTCTCCTTTTAGCCTCAAAGAATAGACAGCTAGCTACTACTCAGACCTTTGGACTTAGAGATTTCTCTGCTTGGGGAGTCATTTGTGTTGAATATTGTATCCAGTTTGTGGATTAGGTGAGATGCATTGCATCTAAACAAAGAAATTTAGGAAGTAGCTAAAAGAGGAAGTCTGGTCTAGGATCTGGGTAGAAAATATTTATCTTCAGAAGAAGAACCAGAGGTAGGTTAAACCACTGTGACTTTAGACTTCTCCTTTACTATTAGCATTGTAATCTGTAAAAACCAATCTCTGCGTGTGTGGGAGACTAAACTCCCTTCAAGTATGGTGGCAGTTGATGGTACCTCAGAGATTTTGAAAATAGGTGTATATATCATTTTCTGGCTGATTTGTGTCACTTCTCTGAATTCATTAATGAACCAGCATCCAGAGGTCAGCAGTTAATAGTATCAGAAACAAGAAATAGCTCTAAAAGATGATTCATGCAGCAGAGGAGTACAATAATTGTAAACATTCAATCTCTGTTGTGGTATAACAGTTAATGATCTTTGGATTTGAGAGTAGGATCCAAAGTTCCATGATAGGGAACTAGACTCCTATCCTTTAGGCTAAGACAAACAAATACGACTAGCAATAACAATTTTAAAATGAAGTGATTTGAAAATCTGAGAAGGGGATAATCCCTTAGGCTACGTCTACACTACGAGTTTTTTGGCAAAAAATATGCTAATGAGGGACTCATCTGCATGAGTTGTGATCTCATGTGCATATTTTCTGCCAATCTGTTTTTGTGCTGGGGTTTTTACGCAAAAATAAGCAGTCTGGACGGGGGGAGGGTTGTGCAAAATACCTCTTTTTTTGGGGGGGCGAGGGCATCTTTCTTCTGCTCTCTGTTTGCCTGCATGACCCTGTATAGCCTGGGTGTCTGGTATTAGGAGCTGCAAGGCATATACAGGCACTCTTAGCAGAAAAAAAAATCTCAGCTCAAGGACTGGAGACACGTGCACACCTGACTTGCAGCACCTATAAAGGGATGGACACATTTCAAATAACTGCAGTTATTGCACAAGGTGAATAGCTTCTTCTCGAGACCCTGCCAAACAAACACACCATAGTCATTGTAAGTCTATTTTTAAAAATTGAAAATATGTATTTTTACTTTAGTGGAATATGTATCTCTTTATTCTACTGTTCGTTTTTTTAATCTGTCCAGTCAATAAAGGTAAGCCTTACTGAACCAGCAGGTGGCAGTGGAGAATGCACTGCAAAGCTGAGATTGTCCAGAAGGTATTTCCTGTGCGTTCTCTGCTTACTGCAGAAGTGCATGTTACTATTGTGGAGTGAACACTATTCTTTCTCCTTCCATCTCCCTTCCCCCCCAAGAATAATTTCCAGAATCTTAGTCTTCTTACAAACATTAATTGGATGCCAGCACTAGAATTCAGGTTCTAGGACAAAAGGAGGATCTGGTTTCTTTTTAGTGTGACCTTTGTGATGAGTTGTAGTGAGGGCCCCTTCTTGAATTATCATGGTTGAACTCTGCAATAATTCCAACCATGATCAGGACCACATCCAATACACTCAGCAAGGGAGTTACATCTATCCTGCTTGCTTTCTTTTGAAGTTGTTTAATCAAGCACTCTGTGTTAGTCCCCTGTTACATCTCTCTCGTGTGAATAGTGGTTCAGCTGTATGCTCTCTTTCATTTACTGTGGCAGATTGCAGCTTTTGAGCCTGCACTCTGGCAGAAAATTCAAAGAAGGGAGGATAAAATCTCTAGTCCTATGTATATTGCTGATCAGGTGCAACTTTTTGTACTACTGTTCTGGGATCTACCTGCATCTCCTGTTCAAGATGTAAATCAGCGTTTTGTTGGTGAGACCTAAAGTGGCTACAGTTCAGCTGTTAGTATCACCATCACAGCAACAATAAAAGGCTCTGCTTTTCTAGTCCTAGTTCGAGTTTTTCTGGGAATGAAAAAAGTCTTAACAGATGTCTAGGAATAGCAGGCTTAAATGTCTTTGAGGCCTTGAATTTGAAGATGATCTCCTGTTGTATTAGGCCTTCTTGCATAGGTGAACCACAAAGAAAAGAAATGCAGTCCTGCTTGGTCTCTTTGAATGAAGTCAAATTTGGGGCAGTGAGTAGGAGGCCACGAGAGCACTGTCCTGTTATAACTAACCTTAACCCAGCTAAGTCCTCATTTGAAGCTCTCTATTAAATAAAGATTTCATCTTTGCTAGCTCATTTTCAAGCCTCAAAGTTTAAAAGTGGCATTTTAAAGGCTCATCAGCAAAGGCCTTCTCAGCAGCTCCAAATGCCTCTCTATTTTTCCAGCGTATATTATAATGCAGAGAACAGTGAAATTGCAGGCGGATCCCAGGGTCCTTGGATTTACATTTCCTTCAGAGCCTATTTCCATAGGATTTGGGGGTTTGCTTCCGAGGACTAGGCCCACTGGCAGGGGCGGGAGGGACTAGGCCCACTGGCAACTGCCTTGAGGCCCAGTGATTCAAAAGAGCCCAGGGTGAGACTGAAAGTCAAAAGACAGACAGAAACCTTGCACTTGGCAGAAATAGGTAACTAATAACTATCTGGCTTTTGAAAGTGGAGTGTTAGGACCATGTGTCTGGGACTGAGAGATGATGATGGTCTATAACAGGGGTGGGGAACCTTTTTTAGGGGCAGGAGCTACTGACCCACAGAAAAATCAGTTAAGGGCAACATGCAAGTGAGAAGCCAAAAAAAAAAAAAAAAAAAAAAAGAAACAAAACCCCAAACCTCACAGATGTGACCCTCAACTAGTAAGCATAAAAAAAGATACTCCTTCACTCATGCAATGCATGGTGCCAGGTTTCCCTTGTATTCCAGCCCTGAGTTGACTCAGGCTTCCCCCCCAGAGCTGGATTAACTCTTCTGGAGACCCCAGGGCTAGTAGATTTTGACCTCTATTAAAAGCCTCTCTTAATGTTAATTAGGGATGTGAAAGTGTAACTGTGTAAATGGTTAACTGATAAGCCTGGGCTTTTATTGGTTAATGTTTACAGCTAATGTAGGTGGGGAGGAATGCAGGGGGAGTCCGCTTTAAAAGCCAGCTTCTGGGGAGCCACCTGCTGCCCCACGTGTATCCGTGTAACCGCTGACCCCTTTACTTAATTACACATATTTTGACTTCCTTAATGTATTTTTGTGTGTTCTCGTACTTTAATTTCAGCTGTATTGGCTTTACTCGTGTGTGTGTGTGTGTGTGTGTGTCTCTCTCTCTCTCTCTCTCTCTCTCTCTCTCTCTCTCTCTCTCTCTCTCTCTCTCTCTCTCTCTCTCTCTCTCTCTCTCTCTCTCTCTATATATATATATATATATATATATATATATATATATATATATATTAAAAAGAAATTTCCTGCGGGATGACAGAATGGTGTCATGACATCATTCTGCATCCCACCACCCATCTCACCCTCAGCCACACCGCCTTCTCTCTCTCCAGTGCTCGGGCGCTTGGTGCATGGGTGAACCAAGGTCGGAGGAGATGCGTACATGCAGCAGCCACCTCTGGCTGTGCACTGATTCCTGTGCCCCACTCCTCAGCCCGAGTGGCCCGGTTGGCTCCAGCTGCCCGATTCCCAGCGCCATAGGTTTGGGGGATGAGACTGGCAGACAAGTATTGATCCCATGTGATGTGTGTGGTGGAAGCGGGGGGAGAAAGCAAAAGTAGTCTGGGCCCTGGCTCAGTGGCAGGTGTTCTGTGGGGCCAGGCACATGGGAGAAGAGGCTGCCTCTACATGGAAGCAGTTTAGCAACACCAGTTGCAGGACCCAAAGTGAAACCCAGGTAGGTCATTTCTTTGCTGGTTAGATTGCCCATTCATGGGAGGAGGCAGGGTGTGTGTAAGGAGGGAAGAATAGGGTGAACGTGGGGATGGGCAGTGCAGTAAGGGGGGATGGTGAGGGGGATATAGGAATGGAGGCAGGGGGATGGATAGGGTTGCGGAATGGGTGGGGGTGGGGAAGAATGGAGATGTGGAATGGAGGAAGGAGGGTGGGGGCAGGGATAGGCAGTGTGGGATGGGGAGGGGAAAGGGTTACGGAGGATGTGTGGGTGTAGGGACGGAAGGACGGGGATGGACATTATGGGGTGGGTTAAGGAGGATATTGGGGAGGATGGTGGATGTAAGAATGGAGTCAAGAAATAGGGGTGTAGGAATGGAGGTGGGGGGTAGGTATGGTGGGCTGAGGGCTATGGAGCTTTGGGATAAGGACTAGTGTCACAGATTATCCCACCAGGCTCTCTTCCCGCACCGCATGACCCAAATCTGGTTCTCAGTAGGGCACGGGTGCGTAAAGCTGGGTTCCATGTCTCCCAATTGTGTCCATTCAGCACAGAGCATGTTTTAGCCTCATCTCTTACCAGCTGGAAGGGCACATCTGGAGCGCGGCCACCCTGCAAAGATGGGCAGTAACTGGGCATGGAGAGCGGGGAATTCTTTCCCTACCTGGCCACTCGCATGTAACCCAGCCCCTGCCCCTTGCCTAGAGGGCACCTGGAACAAAAGGGATTTGTTTTGGGGTTGGGCCCCACTTACATAATAACTGTTCCAGGATTAGTTCAGTGATCACAGGTGAGCAAGAACAATTACCGTAACTGGCAAGTGCACGATACACTCCTGGTCCTTTCACACTTTAGTAAAAAGACTGGATGGGTAGCATTTTCTTGTAACTTTTGTCTCTTGATCCAGACATCTTGAGATGCTTTAGAGCTGTACAAAGTGAGAGGCTTCCAAAAGGTACCAGCCATCTCCATGGATTTCGAGTTGCTTTTCTTTGGTCTTTCCAGGTGATCTCAGATGATCTGTGAGTGGGAAGTTGCATCCCCCGTTAACAGTTCCATCTGGAGAGTGTTGTCTATCCTGTTTGGTGGGCTTATTTTTCTTCCTATAGTTAATTGAGCTTGTCACTTGAAATTTGACACAGCCCTGGCAGTCTTTTCATTTGGATCCTGGCATCTTGGATCAACAGTTCTGTTTTTAAACACAAGATTTCAAATGTTTGTGTTCCTTTTAAAAAGGGGAGCATTTAAGCTGACAGTTTCTGCCCATGCCAGCTCCTGACTTAATAGTAATAAGAACTATAAAGTTAGTGATTATTTCCAGATATACTAGTGTAAGCGGGGTCAGGGTAAGCTCTACCCTGACATCTGGTGGTGAACTGTGGCGAGTGGTGCAAAGAGACTTCAGGGGCTGATCCCAATTTGCATAGACACACCCACCCTGTCTAGTATGTGCTCACAGCAGCCCAAATGGTCACTTTGGCCACTGTGGGATCCCCAGTCTCTCTGTTATTGAGGCAGGGGGGATTAAAGTGTTGTTACCCTGATTATGCGAATCAAGGACAATGGAATGGTGGAATTGTTTGACAGAGCGATTCGCCATAAACTAAGTAGCACTTGCTAGACAAACCCAGCCAAATTGAGAGAGGCTGGCAACAGGTTTTTGTACCTGGTTATGGGGCCCTTTCTGAGGGCCTAAGCAACACTGATTGCACCCCTGCCTCTCTCCACTGTGGAATATCAGAACTAATTTGGATTTCATTAGGAGTCTAGTTTTGAGCTGTGGAGTTAACTTCACTGTTGGCCAGTGGAGCACTAGCACTGAGGCTCCTTTGTTATGAGCTGAAATTGCTGAAGAGCTGAAATCACTGTGTGCTGTGGAGAGCCTGGCGCTATACTGTGGAAGAGCTGAAATCACTCTTGCTGTGGGGAGCCTGGTGCTATACTGCGGAAGAGCTGAAATCACTGTTGCTGTGGGGAGCCTGGCGCTAAGCTGCTGAGCTACTAGCAGAGCAGCTTGCAAGGGATAACCAGCAAGTGCAGGTGGACAGCTGAGCGGTTTGCCAGGACGACCGGTGGGTGCAGGCGGCAACAGAGCAGCTGGCGGGGGCGACCTGCGGCTGGTAGGAGCGGCAGCAGAGCAGCTGGCGGGGGCGACCTGCGGCTGGTAGGAGCGGCAGCAGAGCAGCTGGCGGGGGCGACCTGCGGCTGGTAGGAGCGGCAGCAGACTGCCAGTGGAGCAGCGGCAGGAGCAACCAGCTGGTGACCAGGGGCGTGGACCGAGACGGCTGGCGGAGCTGGACAGTTCGTGGGACAGTGGAGGCGGCTCACTGGACGACAGGTGGAGTGTGGCAGAGAGACTGGCGTTGACGGCGGCAACAGAACCCTACGGAGAGGCGAAGCCATCAGCAGACCACGTAAGGTGTACCAATCCCTGCCCCTCCATGTTGGGATGGTAAAACCCTGCCGAATGAACTTTTGAACCCTGGGGCGGCACTGACCCAGGGCAGAGACTTTTGTGGTGTAGGACTTTGGGTGATTTTTTGGGTTGCTGGACTTAAGAGATTCTTGGGGTGTTGGACTTTTGGGACTTTGGGGGATTCGTGGCTGGGGGGAGGGTCTTTGCTCATGTTTGGTCTATGAATCCGAGTTATGGTGTTTTCCAAAGTTAATGCTGATGTCGGTTACCTCATGTTATTAAAGGTTTGCTGCTATACTGAGGCTCTGTGCTTGTGAGAGGGGAAGAATTGCCTCTTTGAGGCACCCAGAGGTGTATGTAAGATTTCCCAGGTTACTGAGTGGGGGCTCGAGCCAGTGTTGTATTCCCTTGTTGGGAGGAGACCCCTAGATACTGAACCCGGCCCTTGCTGCTATTAACTCAGCCTGGCAGAAGGGTTACACTAGATTTTTGTATTCTTGAACTTTATATAGTTTAAGAGGAGGTAGGTGAATGCGTACATCTCCTGGAACTGTCCAGCCACTCTACCTGATACTTGCAATAGCAGTGGGGTTCTAGAAAGAGCAAACCTCTTACAGTTACTGACACATTCTTGTGAAGTACTAAAACAGTGGCTCTTTTGAATGCAGTAGCAAAACCACACTGACACTCCAGCAGCTGAATCTTCTGAGGTAGAGAGGGGCCTAGAAAGGAAGGAGGATCAATCTATCCCCCAGCTATGTTCTCCATGACCCCACAAAATACTTGCTGCTCAGGTAGGATTCCACAGCCATACAGGTAGATAGCAGGGTATCCTTGCTCCTTTGGAAACCTATGCACGTGTCAGTAGTATCTTCTTGTGTTGGCCCCTGCTAAAGTTATTGAACCAGTTCACTGACACACGTTGGCTTGAAGGGTTGCTGGAGAACTGTCAGCAGGCACTGTTCCTTTAGTGAGCATGTTGCTTTCGCTCACTCTTTGCTTTCAAATTGCCTGTTTGGAGCAGCTCTGAACCACCCTTTGATTACTACTTTGTTTCCTTACATACTTGTTCATTTGATTGCTGATCTGAACCACAGAGAATATTTTTTCTGACATATATTTTACTCTTCCTGCTTCTCTTGCCTTTTAAGCCAATTTTGTAAATGCTATCAAAGTGATCATTTTTCTATACCAAAATACTGGTATCAGAGGCATTTTTGCTACTAGTTCTAATAATGTTTTGACCAAAGATTTGATACATAGTACTGTATGATGGAAAAAGTTGCAAAAAACTCAAAACTTAAAAAAAAAAAATCAAAACAGCCAAATTTTTGTGCAGAATTTTAATAATGAACAATGCCATTTTCTGTTGGAGAAAATCTTGCTTCAAAACACTTTAAGCTGCTCTAGCTCTTCGACTCTTAACTAACCAGCCTGCTGTTCGTCCATCGAGGTTGCTGAGCACCACCCAGTGTCATCAGTTTAGTTGGGGGTGGGTTCGGGGATGGCTGATTAGTCCAATCTGAGCCCGAAATTGACGGTTACAGTGGGGACGTGAAAGATCTGACTGCTTACCGGAGGAAGAGAAGATACCAGCCCTGGACTTGCGAAGAAGACGTTTCTCTGCAGCATAAAGCAGTCTCTTTTGTTTGTGGGCTATTGCACCATCATGTATTTGTCTGCACCAGGCGGAACGATCATCAGCAATACTCTCCCAATTTCCAGGATCTATGTTACAGTTCTTAAGGGAGGCCTTAAGGGTGTCTTTGAATCTCTTCTTTTGACCTCCAAGAGATCGCTTGCCGTGTTGTAATTCACCAGAGCATCTTCTTGGGCAATTGATCTTCGGACATGTGCACAACATGGCCAGCCCATCTGAGTTGTGCCTTGCAAAGCATGGTGTGAATGATTGTCATATTAGCCTGTAGAAGAACATCAGTATCTGGAACTTAATACTGCCATCTTATCTTCAGCAGTTTCCGTACGCAGTTCAGGTGGAAGTGATTCAGCTTTTTCACATGACGACTATGTACAGTCCAGGTCTCACAAGCATAGAGGAGGGTGGGCAAGACGACCGCCAAGAAGACTTTTAGCGTGGTCTCAGTCTTAATGCCTCTTCAATTCCAAACATTAAGTTGAAGCCTTCCAAAAGCTGCACTGGATCTGGCGATTCTAGTATTCACCTCCTCGTCGATGTTGGCTGCCTTCGGTAGAGTGCTGCCAAGATATGTAAACCTGTCCACATTATTGAGCTTCTGGCCATTGACAGTGATGGATGGCTCAGTGTAGTCACAGCCAGGAGTGGGCTGATGCAGAACCTTGGTTTTTTTGGTGGAGATCGTGAGGCCGAAGCTCATGCACGCTGCGGAAAATAGATTCATGTAGTGTTGCATGCCTGCTTGCGTACCTGAGTTGAGGGCGCAGTCATCTGCAAATAGAAAGTCACGAATGGTCTTGACCTGAACCTTGGTTCTGGTCTGAAGCCTCCTCAAGTTAAATAGCCTTCCATCAAAATGGTAGCGCAAGTAGATCCCAACATTATTTTCTCTAAAAGCATCAATCAGCACAGCAGAGAACATAAGGCTGAAGAGACTGGGGGCCAGGACGCATCCCTGTTTCACACTGTTTGTGACTGCGAATGCCTCTGAATAATTGCCACGATCTTGGACTCTGGCAAGCATGCCGTCATGGAACTGCTTCACCATTTCAATGAAGGTATCTGGGCATCCAAATTTGGCCATAATCTTCCAGAGGCCCTCAAGACTGATAGTCAAATGCTTTAGTTAGATCCACTAACCAGCCTACAGTTTCAGTCAAATCACGGCTCAGCTGGAACAGCATTTCTGTATTAAGCATGAGGCCGCATGTAAGAAACCAATCTAGATTGAAGCCAGAGCCTGCTGCTTAGATTCTCTTCCATGATTTAAGTCCCTAATCCTGTAAACACTTACGCACCTGCTTAACTTTACTACTACAGGTCTCCCTGACATCCATGAAATTATTCATGGAATTAAGCATGTGCCTAATCAGTAAGAGGATCAAGACCTAAATGACTAGTTCCCAATAAGAGAAGGGAACACACAATGACTCTTCGGAATAATCTCGTGTACCAACACACTAGCTTTGAAATTACATTTCTTTTTGTTCCATGGTTAGCTGTAGCCACATATTATTGCAAGTCTCATTAAAATTAGTATTTGGGGGGTGATATAATCTAAACAAATATATTCAACCAATCACAGGACTAGAATATGTTATGATAAACATTTAAATAATCAAAAAGACCTGCTTTTTCCTCTAAACTCCTTCTTGCTACACACTGTGTCTGAAGACATGTTGCCACCTATTGATTCAGTAACAATAACAGCAAAACACCATCTCTCTCTGCTTTTCTGTATGTGTTCTCATTTACATTCTGTATCCATATGTCTGAAAGAGATAATTCAGGCAGGGATGTTGGTGAATGTTTTATTTCCAGATGTCATTCTCGGAAGGCCAATTCATAATGCAAACTTTATGGTAATTTAAATGCTTTGCAAGTAAAGGTAAGGATTGCATGTAATCTGTGATATCCTTTAAATGCCCCTCCTTCATAACACTTCCTTCTCTGTCATGATACTCTGAAGAGCCTCCTTAAACCAGTTTATGAGGGAATACTAATATATATTAAGGATATCAGCCATAGGTGGCTAACTGTTCGTTTTATCAGGGAAGATTCAACAGTACAAGAAAGCAAGGGAAGGAACTGTTGGCGGCTGTTATATGGCAGCACTGAAAAAATTACAGCATATTAAAAACATAAATGAAAAAACGTACCTTTTCTGATGCAAATAGTAAGCTAAAGTTATGACCAGATTCCATCCATCCTTTCTCTATATCCTGTTTTACTGGTAAATGAACTGAGGGATATCAGTCCTCTGGTATTAGTTTATTAGGAGGAGAATTATTGGGACACAACATCAAATACTACTGAACTATATTCATACGTTGTCCGCTTCCTCTTCTGAAGGAAATTTGGTGGTGATTAGAAAAGCAATTTTATTTGTGTATGTATTTTTCATTTTGTACAGATGTTTTCTACTAACACAATAGACATAAATCAGGTATGTCCTCAGCCAACTTCAGATTACGCCAGAAAAAAATCAATACCCACAAGAGAATTGAATACATCCAAATATGGGATCCAGCTCCCATTTTTAAAAGATCATCCATTTGTTGGGGAGAAGATGAATAATGGAGGAAGGGAGCATTGAGAATTTCCCTGGTGTGGTGATTTTTTTTCTTTATTATCTGTCTGTTAGCTGTAGTGTTGTCAGAAGGCTCCTGTCATTATTTGTGGTCTTACAGAGTCTAGCAAAAAAGAAACCTACTGAATGTACAACTTGCCAAAGGCCATTGCTAATACATGAATCTTCCTCCTCCTCTAATGGAAGCCTGGGGTTTGTAAATATATATACCACCCTGCAAAAAAAATATAAGTGCGTATATAATTTGGCAGATATAAATAGTCGGGTTGTCTTTCCCGAGATACCTCATATCTGTAGAGTTATGCACACGTTTAAGCGTTTTCAGGATTGGAGCCATAGTGTACACAAAGAATACAGTGCCTGAGCTTGCCAGGTTTGACAGGCAGGAGCCAATCTGCGAGGGGAGTCAGCTTAAAAATTGGCTCCCTGTGCATACCAGTTCCCAGCTGCTGCCCCAGACTGCTACCTCTGATAAAGAGACAGCAACATAAGGTGATAGGGGCTCCCTGGAAAAAGGGCTGGGAGTGCATTGGTTGCCAGCTCCATCCCTGGTGGCTATCGAATAGTCATGTAACTTCTAAATTGTGATGCAGTTACATGATTATTCAGTTAATCAACATCCCACATCCTAGGGTGGACACGGTTGCCTCACGTCTCCTCCTTATGGGCTGGGGGAGACTTGCTGCTTTGTCCTCAGCAGGGAGCTGCTGCTGCCGCTGCTGAGGGAGAAGTGCCTCTTCAGCAGCCAAGCAGCTGCATGTGTGGCAGCCCTGAGCCTAGGGTGGGGCTCATTAAACAGCTGTGGGGCCTTGGTGTGGACTCTAGGATGGGGCCTACAATCAGGTGTCAAAGATGCAGGAGGGGGCTCTGGGCTGGGCAGGTGGCTGGGAGGGATGAGGGCTGCAGCTGGGAGAACAGGTTCTTGGGGGGAGCTGGGGATATGAGGGGTTTGGGTAGCCAGGGAAGCTCTGGGCTGGGAATGCAGGGGTGTGGGTTCTGGGAGGGAGTTTGCATGCAGAAGGGCTGGGGCAAAGGTTATGTCTAAACTACATCCCTCTTTTGAAAGAGGGATGCACATTAGGCAGATAAAGTGCAAATGGAGCGGGGATTTAAATATCCTGTGCTTCATTTGCATAATCGTGTCACGGCGTTCTTTCAAAAAAGGGTATTTCGAAAGTGAAACTGCCATCTAGATGTGGTTCTTTTTTTTTTGGGGGGGGGGAGCCCTTTTTAGAAAGATCCTGTACTCCTCAAAAAATGACTCCTTTTATTTGTCCGTCTATGGGATTTCCAGAAATTCACCGTTTTAGCCCAAGAATGTAGAATTCCATTGAACAATTAAAATACCACATTGTATATCAAGGAATCAGCTCCTCTGTGTACTGTACATTGTTTTCCCTGACAAATGACAGGTTATTTTTTTCTTATTAAATTTGATTTGCATTGGATTTGAATTTGGTGGCTTTCCAAACAGTGACTCTTTAATTATCCATTGGTTTAAGCTTCTTTTAATTGCTGTGCCTATCTAAAATGCTAATTCACCCTCATTCCTCATGCAGCCTGGGGCCTTGTTCCAATGGATACTGTCAATTAATTTGATTAGTAGGTTTTGTGTTGCTTTTATAAAAAAATTATTCCAGTGAACATAGTGTAAGTGAGGGACTTCATAAACTAACTTAGGCCACAAGCCAAATGAATGCGTAGACATGTTAATCCATTATGTTGCTGGATCTTAGCCTTGCAATCTTCCCCAAAAAGACAGGGTCTGATAGAGCAGTTACTTTAGTCAAGTTTCATTGCTGTATATAGTAGGACTGATTTCTTCATTGCATCATTTTGAAAAGTAAAATATAGTAGTTTGTAATAGTCACTTTAAACATGAACTTTTTAATTGAAAAAATTCACAATAATTATTTCAGAATGATAACCCAGCTCAATGTAGCCAGCTGACAGTTAAACAGATGTCACTATGTAGATGCCCTTAAATGGTTCTGTTCTCCAATTAGGAATTGTAATGGAGCTGTAAGGGCAATAACGCAGCCACATCTGTGAAATTTAAACAAACCAGAACTGTGACTATTCTCTGGAAGGACTTAATTCAAACAGTAGCATGCTTGCAAATTTTTAAGGGTTCTAGCTGATAAATAGGCCATTTATAAATAGATGGAATCGGTGCCAAAATAAGTTGTTAAAATGTAGGATTACACAGCAATGAGGCCCTCCAATTACATAATTGTTCGGTGTGAAGGTAAATTAATAATGGTTTCACTGTTGTTGAACTGTGACTACTACTCTATAATGATACTACAATGGAGTTTCTGTGAGAGCTTTGATGTTTGGCACCCTTTAAAGAACATCAGCTTTCTACATGTAAAATGGTTTGGGGCTTTGGTTGATTTATTTATTTTTTTACCAAAATTTAAGTGTATTGGACAAGGAGTTAATTAATTAGAACACCTGAAAAATGTTCCTTTTAGACTTGGTGGAAGAATGTTTTTTCTAATCCGAAGCCCTCGGGACCTGGCCGGTTCTGAATGAAAGAACTTTTTGGACCATGAGAAGTCAATATTGTTTAGCAGCATTACCAGCACGTGCACTGCTTATGGACTGTTAGAGGACATATAAGGGTAAATTAGAGCTAAATAACAGCACAGAAGACTGAGAGCGAGGACTAGTGGCTATAAACAAACTTTATGGGACTGCGTGAAACTTGGCCCCACACATGAAAAGTGGATATCCGGCTAACTAAAATAATTCTGGATGACGGGTGTTTCTGGACAAGAGTTCTGGACTAGAGAGTTCAACCTGTACATATATTTCACAAATAGCTTTGAATGATCAGAATAGTCTACAAAATGTTTTTGTTCAATTAAAACGTCTCCCATATTTATCTCCTTTTCTCCTCCAGTTTGAAATAACAAAGATGAACTAAAAAGGAGAAATAGAGAAAGGAAGAAAGCAGTAAAAATTTTTAAAAAATAATGGGAGAGCGAGAGGGAGGGATGAGATCACCCATTGTATGATATGGGATGGGGTGGTGGTTTTTTTGTCGTACTGTTTTTAACAAAATGTGGGCCAGTCTGTCTGTCCACGACATTGGAAAGGATGACACTCATCTGTGAATTGTCATGGACTCATTTAGTTCGGTTTGACTGCACAGGAATCAGGGTAGTAAACATAATTTTAAATAGGTTCTCCAGAAAGGAATGTCAGGTATAGAAACCCAGTTGACCTGCTGCTCTGGAATCTTTCCACAGAATAGAGGAAGTTGGCATAGGGAAGCAGATTCTTTGCCTTGGACTTTGGCAGCAAATGGAAGCAGCTGGTGTGTGTTAAGTGTTGTGCAGAGGCAGATTAATGCCATACTGCTATTTTAGCTTCCATCTTGCCATCCAGCTCCTCCTAAGGCTGTCGTTCTCTCACAGTAAGTTTGGACTAATGTTTCCTCTAATTTTTTCCATCCATGAACAGAATAAATTTTGTTATATGCACCAAGCAAGTACAGTATGTGGGTCTGCATGAGGGGTCACCTGCATCGGGGCTATAATAGGTAGGAGAAGGCTTTAACTGCTAGCCTGGCCCCACCCAGACTCTGCCCCCAAAATGCCTACTGTAGTTGTATTGGGGATGGAGTGGTGCTGCCCTTGAGAGCCCACCTTCTCCGTGGGGCCAGGGAGGCTGGGGCCATGTGCCTTCTGCCCTCCTCGAGCTCAAGTACCAGGGAAGCTCAGGCTGCACACTGTCCACCCTTCCTGGGCTCTGGAGCAGAGGAGGCTCATGATGCCCACTCTTCCTGTGCTCCAGGGCCAGAGAGGCTTGGGCTGTGTGCTGGGTGTAGGGGGGAAGGGAGGAAGAGGCTTGGCTCCCATTGGGGTGGGGCCTGGATTGAGGGGGTGGGACTATGGGATCTACCTTCACTCCCACCCATGACATGTATCCCCAACTGTCAGGACTTGGGACAGAGGGGATTTGTTCCAGCCTTTCCCAAGGCTGGGACGGGAGGCTGACACGTGGCCAGTGCCCTCCCCCCTACGGAGTCCTCTTCACGAAGTCACCTCTGATGTGCACTACCAATAAAAACATATGCAGTCAGCTGTGGGTGCTCTGCTAATCAGCTGGATGCCACCTGAATCTCTCCTGGATAGCTGCTTACAGGGGCCACTGGTTGGGACCCCAGAGTGCTTCACTGTGGCTGGTGTTAGACTTGCTGGAGCCCCAGGCTGAGGCTGGAGCCAGAGCTCCACTGCCAAGGCTGATGCTGAAGCCTCAGGGCTTCAGCCCTTGGTGGTGGGACTGAGGGTTACAGGCTTCTCCTTTGGTTCCCTCACGTGGTGTGTGAGGGCTTGGGCTTTGACACCTGGGGCCGCTGGGCTGGGGTGGGCTCAAGCTTTGACCGCCCATCTTGGGGTTATGTATCAAGTTTTGTTGTTGGAAAGGAGTCACGATGAAATGATTTTGAGGACTCCTGTTCTATGATATACGAGTGATGCTCCCCACCTGGTAATGGTTGCAGATAGGCAGAAGTGGGGTTTCCTTCTGAAGACACCTCTACTCCCCACAAAAATCCCTGCTTCTCTCTGACTGCTACTGATACTCTGCCTAAAGCAAAGTTGTATTGGGGATGGCTATGCCATGCCGCCCGCCACTTTCAATGTGAGGCTTCTTCGCCTTTACTTCCTTCCACTCCTATGGACGATATTTATGGGTGCATCATGATTTCTTCTCATCGTTCTCTCATCATACAGTGTAAATGCATCTGTTCTTGTAGCTTTGAGTCTCGAGGTGAAATTCTGAAAGTCAATGGTAGAACTCCTGTTGACTTCAGTAGCACCAGGATTACATCAGTGTCCTCCGAAGGAATGGAAAGATTTTCCCCCTCAAGAAGCATCCTATCAGCTTCTCAGTCCTGACCTTCTGTTCTCACTATTTAGCTTTGCCAAATGTATCAGATGACCTTGTAATATGGACTAAAGCCTAGCACAAACCAGGCTGAGATTGTCATACTCATGTCAATTGCAACTGAACAAACCTGGCATTGAGACTCTGACTCTGTAGGTAGGAAGCTAATGGGTGAACATGCTAACATGTGTTGCTAACCCAGCTGAGTTTTTACAGATCCAGAGTGGGATGAATAAAGACACTCCTGAACTTTTATCACATTTTCCTTTTATTTGTGCACATAGCTGATGTGTTGGATTTTTGCAGCAATTAATCTTAATACCTACAGCACTGAGAACAATTCAAAGCTGTTATATATGAATATATAAATATGGTGTCACATCTTTTCTGATATTTTCAGAGAATCATAGTTAATTGAGTTGGGAAAATACACTGTTTTGGCATGTCTCTCTTCCCTGCAAATAATAATGGAACACTCTTTCACAAATAGACCTGAAACACCTCTGTGCCACCTCTTTGTTATAAATATATATTGATATTTCAGTCACTCGGATCCTACATTTGTCTGTTGCTGCAGGGGATAATTTGTAATTTGCTGTCAACAGGGGGCAGAGCAAACTCATGTTTTAAAGGAGACTGTCAGAGATGATTCAATGATCTATTCAAATGAAATTCTCCTCTTATTGAGAGATAATAGCAAATATTTTTCTATATAAATCTGCTAATTTTTTCATGGAACTTGCAGTACTCTAATCATTGCAGAGTCTCAATTCCTATCTCTGATAGTCTTGGATAAAGCAGTTAGTCAATAAGTTTGTATTCATTTTGGTTGACTCAGTCTTTTTTATTAACTGTTTATTTAATTTTAGTCACCCAATATGGCTCTGGCAAGCTCTCAGCATACTTCTGGCTGCCTTGACTGTCTAAAGAGACTTTTGGCAGGGTCCTAGGTCTGGGATTTGCACGCTTTTTCCATCCTAACAAGCATGCTTGAGGCGCCTAACCATACTTAGAAAATAAAGAAAGGAACAAACTTTACTTAACCATGAAAGGAGTAGGAAGGGAATCTGTTGCTTCCATTATTACTTCCACAAGCCTTGATGTAATTTGGGTTCTGTTATTAAAGTAGAAATAGCTCCTAGTTCCTACTGAGCACAAAGAAAAGCACACAAATATCACCAAAAGTCATCCAAGAATCACTGTTTTATATTTTTAAAATGTCAGAATTGGGGGGTGGGAGGCAAAGGAGAGAAAGCTGTAATGATTTTAAGGACATCTTCACATATAGCTAAGTAAATACCACATCACTTTTGGTATGCATTTGTGTTTTATTTTGTACTTTTTCTAAAACAATTCATCAGCTCTCATCTCACGGGCACCAGTGTTCTGAGGCTTTTATTGACCCGAGTTGTCCTTGCACTCGTGAGTAAAGACTGCATCCCCAAATAAGCATTTGCAGGAGTAAGCTCCTTTGATGTTAAGTGTCAGAACAGTCACAAATATATAAGCTTGTATTTTCTGATTTTTTAAATTTTTTTTTTTTTAATAATTGTTCAGCAGTCAGGTTATTTGCATTGTCTGGTTTCTGTCCTGTGGTCACATTATTTTGTACTGAATTGAGCTGTGTCATTGCAGTGACATTTAGTCCAGTGGGTAAGGATAATCTTCATTTAGAATAAGACATTGAAAATATTATAACATTTTCTTTATATGGAAATGTTTATACAGTATAAACATTTGCTTAGTAAAGCAGGTCTTTTTCCTCTGGATAATGTCTCTATATACAGTACATCAGACAAGACAATAGCTAAAGTGTTATAGTGGTGGCAACAGTAGATAAATGAGACACAGCTTCATTTCCCTTCCACTACAGAATAAGGCTTAGCACCAAGTGCGGTGTTTAGCTCCTATTTAGAAATGCACATTCTTGCCAAATGGACAAACAATGGGTGGTAAATACGGTTTACAGGTTATTGTAGAGGAATCCATTTATTCCTTGCCATTTATAATTAGGAGTTATTGGTCTTGTCAGCTGCAGCCACAGATATCAGGAAATCTCTGGTGACAGTATTGTAAGTTGTTGTTTAAATTAAAATAATAATAATAAAGGCATCCTGAAGGTGATGCTAATCCTTTGTATAAAATTCCATGGAGCTTTTATGTAGCTGCAGCAATTTGTTTCCTAAAATTAGCTTAATTGGTTTTTTTCCCCAATAATTCCGAATAAAATTATAAATAGTACAGTTATCTGTGCTTAGGGTTGTGGTCACTCAATTTATACAAACTTCAAGTGCTTTTGGGTGGGGGTGGGGAGGAAGGCTGAAGACAGCACAATGGAATGCTGTTTCTGTAATATTTATAATTGCTGTATAAATATTTCTGTCTAGCTTATATTCCAATGTTTCCGTCTCAGTTTATTCATACTATAAAATAAAAAATGAAACTATCTGCCCCGCCAAACACAGTATCTGATTGTGGACTCTTCTGTATTCCTGTTGTGTGTTGTTCCAAGTCAATGCTGTGTATCCACAGGAGTCTCTCACCTGCTTGAGCTGGAAGCCTAAGGATATTTGGGATGGTTCACTCGCTGTTCATTTTTTATAACAAATGCTTTTGGTTCTACATATGAAGGGCCCAGAGCTGGCCATTCTGCATTCATGTGAAAATCAAATACCAGCTTGGGAATCACAAAAGAACAAATATTTGCACCCTGCTTCTGGCTTCCTCAAAACCTTCAGGGCAAACACTGTAGAGCTGTTGTCTCTATTGCATTGTAGTGCAGGGCTTAGGACTCAGGGAACAAGATATGTGTGCTTAAGCATTGGTTCAGGATGTGTGAACTGGGCACTTGAGCATGGACTTCTCTGATGGGCTTGTGAAGCCTTCCCTATTGAGGGCTGAGACCCATCCTGCAAAGTGTGCCCTTAGCGCTTGTTGTATTTGAAATGAAAATTCAGGTCGATTATAAAAAGAAATATTCACCTACCAATATTTCATGCTATGGAATAGTTATCTATGGTATTTTAGCTTATGACACCATAATATCTAGGCCTGGGGTGGCCAAGCTAAAGGTGAGAAGGAGCCAGAATTTACCAATGCACATTGCCCAAGAGCCACAGTTCTATGTCACCAGCCCTGATTATCTCCCTATCACCACACTCAGCACATCCCGCCATGGCAGCCCCACCAGTCAGTGCCGCCTTCTTTTCCTCCTGCCCACTGGGATCAGCTCTTTCTCGGAGAAGACACTGCAGGAGGGAAGCATGGGTGTGCCAGGATCAGTGGAGAGGGTGGGAAGTGGCAGGATCCTAGGGGGAAAGGGTGGAGGGGACAGCGTCTAGGGCAGAGCTGGGGGTTGAACAATGAGCACCCTCCAGCCCTGTGGAAAGTTGGCACCTGAAGCTCCAGCCCTGGATTTGGTACCTATGTAAGGAGCCACGTATTAACTTCTGAAAAGCCGTATGTGGCTCTGGAGCCATAGGCTGGCCACACCTGATCTATGCATATGCCTACACCGAGTAAAACTCTCTCAGCTGGGCCATGGCAGATGACTCAGGCTGCTGGAGGCTATAAAACGGCAATGTAGATGTTCTGATTTGGGCTGAAACCTGGGCTTTGGGACCTTGTGAGGGGCAGGGTACCAAGCCCAAATGTCTGCACTGTAATTTATAGCCCCATGAGCCTGGGTCAGCTAACAGGCCAGCTGGGGATGTTTCTTGGCAATGTAGCCATATTCTGTGTGCCTTAATGGCTTTGTGCACCTCCCATTAGTATCAGTAGGAAACTTACCATAGACTTGAATGCCAGCTTGACCAGTTCTGATGGCCCAGTTTCAGGAAAGCACTTGAGCATGTGTTTGACTTCAATGGCACATCTTAGACCTGTGTTTAAGTGCGTTTCTGAAGAGAGATGCTTTCCTGAACGGGACCTATGTTACATAGCATGAGTGATGGTAGTGGTGCTGATCTTGGAGTTCCCTGGCTGATAAAATGCAGAGTCAGTAGATAATAGATTTTGTGCATTTAAATCTGCTCAGGAACTGGTTTGGGCCAAAATTTAGGCTTAGCTCACTAACTGGGTTTGATTCTGGGTTTGCACCAATGCGCACTGTACAACTGAAGCACTTTAATCACAAGCATATTTATCAGTATATGTAAAGATTCCCTACTGTGGCACACACAAAGGCATCAGCACATCGTTGCAGACCGGTGAATCAATAACCCCTACATTTTGCAGATATATAAAGACTGGCTTGTTAACTATATGACTGGTGCAGCTGGTATTTATGGAAGTACAGAAATAAACCTCGATGTGTTTCTGGATGTACACATCATACTTTCTTGGGGTACTGTGACAGTCGAACACCTCACTGCTACTTGCCATTAGCATGAGAAGGCTTTGTCTGTACCTGATGGAGGTCAGCTCACCAGCTCCACTGGCTATAGGCAACATATACACTATCCTCTAGGCCTACACAGGCCCTGTTCTCTCTCTCTCTCTCTCTCTCTCTCTCTCTCTCAAACAACCGAGCCCTTTGAGCATGCCTTTGAAGCATTCAGCCCCTGATCCAGTAGACACTCACAGATTCACTGCTTCCAAAGAAACTGTAAGTACCTGTTTGGTTTTTTTAAACCAACTCTCCGCTTTATATGTGGAACTTAACTATATTTTAATGAAAACAAGTAAAAGTTTATTTAACAAAATAGAGTGATTCAGAGAAGTAGCAAGCTAAAATATTGGAAATTAATGGTTATCTGTAAAGTAAAATCATGACACACCTTCTAGATTTAATTAACACGAAACTGTCTTCAAATGAATTTAGCTCACTCAAAATCTTTGCAGCATTTTCCAGCCACGTTGGCTGCGACCATCCTTTTACAAGACAGAACATGCTGACATCAACTCAGTGAACGACTCTGGGGGTGCTTCAGGAATCAGATATATCCTCCAAATCTAGTCTTTACTTGTAAACAGGACAATCCATTGGTGTTTTTGTTTTTCAACTGCAGATCTTTTCTTGTGAATTCACAATTTCT